>NC_134806.1:48278509-48648509 GCF_046742065.1 Oratosquilla oratoria
AATCTTGTCTCTGGGTTACTCTGTAACGTTTCGTGGGGGCAGTGGTAAAATGTGTCTTTAACATATTCTTCAGATGGTAGAGTAGGGTCATAGATAAGAGTGTAGCTTACTGGGATTTGACGAGTGGAATGCACCAGGCCATAATTCTTTGACTGATCCAAGTTGGAGAGGTGGGTATACTTTGCAAAATAGATGATCACACTACGAAGCCCACACCCAGTTGTCTCGTTTGATCAGGGGGGGTCCCTTGCCAGAAGAAGGTGTAACCTTCTTTTGTTTCAGTAAGAGATCCAGTATCTGGAAGCCTAGTCTTACTAAGGGCAGTGATGTCTATCTTATAGAGATCTAGTTCTGCTTCAACAAATACAGTGGCGTTTGGGTAAGTCAGGGTTGGAGTTAAGTACTGTCTTTACTTTCCATGAGTCAGTTTTTAAGTTCCTAGTTCTTATTGATCGGCCGCTATGAGGAACACTGGTGAGCGTGGTTACCCACCACAAGTCTAACGGCAGAGGAGGCAATTTTTAAGTCTCCCTTCATCAACCCTTCCTCTGAGTGACGCGGTCATTGCTGTCCCTGAATAGGGGTGCCCAGACGCCCAGAGAGAGACCGATGGCAGGTTGCTGCTCTCGGTTCAACTCGTCAACTTTCATGTGCTCTGAGCCGTCTGTGGTGCAGCGGGTGGCTAAGGTCTCCCAGCAATCCACGCCTGCCCTTATCACTGGCCGGGCTGTCGCCGTAGGACTTTCCGGATGATGTTGAGTGAAATGGGATGAGGAAGCACGGAGTGAAATCGTGTAATTGATATTCAAGGTTGAAGGGAGTTGCAACACCTCCGGTCCACCATCTTAACCACTCTTTGCATAGTCCGGTGGCAAGGGTGAGAGCCAAGACGACCGACGCAAAGGTTAGTTGCAGTGCTCTGCCGCAGACCACTAGCTGGTGGGGCAGCGCCTATCGCTTGGGCAGCCAAGCGGGCAGTAGAGTTTAATGCGGCTCTGGTCGCAGTTAGGTCACGTCTTTGGGCCCTGAAGACATTTTCAGGATTTTAGTGCCAGTAGTAGAGCGTTGTTCACCCTGATGAGGCCTGACGCTATTTGATCCGCGACTGCTTGTTGAGTATTTGCAGCTAACCTACCTATCAGGAGGCCTTTCCTCAGTCCGCCACTTGAGGACATGTCAATGGGGGGGGGGGGTTCTCCTCACGGCTGTTTTTGATCTGGGTTATCTCCCGTAGCCTTGTGCCAAGCAAGACTCCACAAGACAGTTGGTGGGGGAAGCAGGGCGTGTCCACACACCAGTGGACCATATCTCCGAACCTCTGGGGTCTCCTGCTGCTCCAAGATCTCCTGCAGTGTTAGCCTGGGGCTGCAAGGCACCCAGTTACCATGCGTAGCCACGGGGAGGCTCCACAGTAGTCTTGGTGACGGAAAGCTTATGTACGGGCAAGTGAGACTTATGCAAAGCGGGTCCCTTTTCGTAACTAGACTAGCCAGCGGTGGTAGCTGAAAGCGAGAGGGCATGCGAGACACACTATCCACACTAGACACGTCACATTACCCTGTCCTAACAACACACACACACGCTTATATAAATGCATACACATCAGCCACATTTAATTCTTTTATTATTTTCTCTCTTACAAAGGTAAGTAAATAAATGAATGGATAATTACGTAATAGGATTTCAGTTAACTTCTTCCTCTTTTGGGAAGATTATGAGAAAATGAAATAGAAAAGAAATTGTGTCAAAAGACGATGACGATGATAATAAAATATTTTGCACATTTTTCGGATTTCATTTCCCTCCTGCGTAGACTTAGTAGCCGCCATGTAGTGAGCGCTGAATCTTGGTTATTTTAAAATGTAACTTTATGGACATTGAACTGGCAAGTGGAGGCCTTATCGTCTCTTGCGGTGTCATCCATTCCTATGTTGTTATAGCAAACCAGGTTGGGGGGTTTGTCCTAGCCCAGTAGTTCTATCTGACAGCATTCGAACAGGTGGAGCTTGACAGCCCGGGAAGGCAGCCCACTAAGGGCAGGGGTGGGCAACCTTTTCAAGCGTGGGTGCCAAAATCAGAGACCATTTTCCCGCATGCCAACAGAGTAAGATTACAGGCTTACATACGAGTATGGGATCCTTCCCTTTACCTCCTAGGAGCCCAATCCGCCTCCCAGCGGAACATGCGGTGACAAATGGTCACACGAAAGAAGTTGGAAATTTTGTAGTTATTTGTTCTAAGGTGAGCCTTGGGTTTCCCGTGCCGGAAAGAAGTCGTCAGTGTGCCAGGTTTGGCACGCGTCCCAAGGGTTGCCCAATGTACTAGCACTGCACTACCATGCACTGTACCACCACTTTAATGCAGTGTTCTAGGATTTAAGTGCACTGTTCTAGCACTAAAGTGCACTGTCCTATAATTGAAGTGTATTCGAGCACAGTAGTACACTATATTAGCACAATAGTGCACTGTATTAATACTAAAGTGTACTTTAGTGCACTGTCATCGATATGTACTTGCAGTGTATTGCACTGTACCAGCATTGTAGTGCACTTCAGTAGCATTACAGTGCATTGTACTAGGACTATAGTGCACTGTATTATCATTGTAATGCACTACACTAGAAAAGTGTATTATACTTGAACTATAACACTATACTAGCAATATAGTGCACTATACTAACACTATAGTGCAATATAGTAGCACTGTAGTACATTAGACTAGCACAATAGGGCACTGCACTAGTACTGTAGTGGATTCTTCTAGCACTAGTACAATGTACTATCAATGTAGTCCACTGTACTAACACTAGTGCACAGTAGTTGTACTGTACTATCACTCTAGTGCACTGTACTTGTACTGTAGTGCACTATATTAGAACTGTAGTTTATTGTACCAGTAGTGTAGTTCAATGTACTAGTATTGTAGAGCATTGTACTAGCACTGTACTTTGCACTGCAATGTACTACTACTGTAGTTCACTTTATTACCACTGCACTAGGAACGTAGTCACTCTACTAGCACTATAGTGCGTCGTACTACCACTGTTGTAGCACCGTAATGCACTATACCACTGTAGTAGGTCGAGGGCCAAATCGGTGACCTGACGATTTTGGTCACTTGCTCCGATTGGGTCGCCACGTCACCCACAGGTCGAGGGCCACCAGGGTTCCTGTGGACTGCACTTGGACACCACTCAGGCCAACAGTGCGGGCGCCAGAGGCGGAAATGTGAAAAACCGGAGAACACTTTCAACTTTGTCTGGTCGCCACGCTCAGGCCCTTGGGCTCAGGTTTCTCCCGTCTACTGTAGTGACACGTAATTATTACCATTATGAAACCTATATTCACCCCTTCTCTTTGATGTATAATGTGCCTTTCTTACTCAGAGACTATGTTCACCGGCGAGTCATCTCGCCCGTGTATAAAGTTGTTGTAATTTTTTATTAATGGAAAGGGGAAGGTGAGAATTGAGTAACGAGTTATCTTAACCTCTTCTTAATGGTACACTCTACCACCAATTGCTTAGTACTAGCAACGATGGCACCCCTTCGCCAACTACTACAAATGACGACCCTGGGTGGGCTACTACAATATCTAGCCGTACTCTGTGCACGGCTCTCTCCCTCTAGGCTAAGTTTGGGTCAAATCGGCGACCTACCCATCTAGGGCAAAATCCGTGTAATCTATAGTCACCCGTTGTCTTTGACTGATTTGTAATGTGCCTTTCTTACTCAGAGACTATGTTCACCGGCAAGTCATCTCTCCTTTGTATAAACTTATTGTAATCTTATGTTAATAAAAAGAGGAAGTTAAGAATAGAGGAGCAAGAGTTTTCTTAACCTTTTCTTACCGGTACACTCTACTACCAAGTGCTTAGAAGTAGCAATAATGGCACCCCCTCGCCAGCTACTACAAATGACGATCCCGGGTGAGCTACTTCACTATCTAGCCGTACTGTGTGCACGGCTCTCCCCCTCCGGGCTAAGTTTGGGTCAAATCGGCGACCTACCCATTTTGGACCAAATAGGTGGGTCACTTTGAGTTTTTTGGGTGTCATTTTGGCCACTTGTCTCGATTGGGTCACCCACAGGTCGAGGGTTACCAGTCCTCCTGTAGATTGAACTAGGACATCATTCAGACAAAAAGGCACGTGCACCAGTGGCGGAAAAAAAAATCAAATTTGGGTGGTCGCCAAGCACATGCATTTTGGGCCCAGGGTCCTTCCGTCTACTTCGCCGTACTCTGTGCACGACTCTCTCCCTCTGGGGTAAGATTGGGACAAATCGACGACCTACCCATTTTGGGCAAAATCCGTGGGTTACCCCCTTTGAGTTTTTTGGGTGTCATTTTGGTCATTTGTTCCGATTGAGTCACCACGTCACCCACAGGTCGAGGGCCACCAAGTCTCCTGTGGACTGCACTTGGACACCACTCAGGTCAACAGTACGAGCACCAGAGGTGGAAATGTGAAAAAAAAAAAGAATAGGAGAAAACGCTCAACTTTGTCTGGTCGCCACGCACAGGCCCTTGGGCCCAGGTTCCTCCCGTCCACTGTGGTGACACGTTATTATTACCATTATGTAACTTATAGTCATCCCTTGTCTTTGACTGATTTGTAATATGCCTTTCTTACTCACAGACTTTGTTCACCGGCAAGTCGTCTCACCTATGTATAAAGTTATAATTTTGTGTTAACAAAGAGGAAAAGTAATAAAGAAGAGTTTTCTTAACCTTAATAGTGGCAACAGTGGCATCCTCTCGCCAGCTACAAAGGGCGACCCCAGAAAGTAGCCGTTCTTACCGCTAACCGCTGGACCTCCTGCTGGTCTCCGCTGCCACCTGTCTCGGACCGCTCACTAAGTCTCCGCCGCCCCAATCTCCCGACAATGCTGTCTCCAGCCGCCACCGCCGCTCCAAACTGTCGTTATCGCTGCTTCCAGCCACCCGCCCACCCTGCCTGCTGGCCCCCGCCGCCCCGAGCTGCCGACAACGCTGTCTCCAGCCACCACTGCCGCTCCGAGTTGTCATTGTCGCTGCCTCCAGCCGTCCGCCCATCCTGCCTACTGGCCCCCGCCGCCCCGAGCTGCCGACACCGCTGCCTCCAGCGGCAATCTCCGCCCGCAGCTGTCACTGTTGCAGTCACCGCCCGCCGGCCTGCCCGCCACTCCCGCAACCACCTGCCCCGGAATGCCTGCTGAGCCGCCACCACCTCCTCGTCCACGGACTAATGCCAGCCACATCTACCGGACTGCCGTCTGCCATGCCGGATAGACGCTCAGCCGCCAACCTCCGCTGCCGGATTGTCGGCCGGACCCCTGCCTGCCAGACCGCCCACGAATCACGGACGTCAACCAATGGACACGCACATGCGTCCAGTGTCAAAGTACCATGGCATGACGTCACACACGCTCTCCAGTAGCTATACCTGCACCAGCAACAAAGGTCACTTCACTCACCAAATTGAATCCATCAAAATCTGCATCGTTCCTCCCTCCTCATCACTAGGGGTGGTGGGGAGTATTGTAGTGACACGTTACTATTACCATTATGTAACCTACAGTCACCCGTTGCCTTTGACTGATTTGTAATGTGTCCTTCTTACACAAGGCCATGTTCACCGGCAAGTCATCTCTCCTTTGTATAAACTTATTGTAATTTTGTGTTGATAAAAAGAGGAAGTTAAGAATTGAGGAACAATTGTTTTCTTAACCTTTTCTTACTGGTACACCACCACCAAGTGCTTAGTAGTAGCAACAAAGGCACCCCCTCGCCAGCTACTACAAATGACGACCCCGGGTGGGCTACTACGCTACCTAGTCGTACTCTGTGCACGGCTCTCTCCTTCTGGAGTAAGTTTGGGTCAAATCGGTGACATACTGATTTTGGGCCAAATCCGTGGGTTACCCCCTTTGAGTTTTTTGGGTGTCATTTTGGTCACTTCCCCCGATTGGGTCACCACGCCACCCACTGGTCGAGGGTTACCAGAGCTCCTGTGAACTGCACTTGGACACCACTCAGGCCAACAGTACGGGCGTCAGAGGCTTAAATGTGAAAAATCTGAGAAAACGCTCAAATTTGGATGGTCGCCATCCACAGGCCCTTGGGCCCAGATTCCTCCCATCTACTGTAGTGACACGTAACTATTACCATTATGTAACCTATATTCACCCCCTTCTCTTTGATGTGTAATGTGCCTTTCTTACTCAGAGACTATATGTTCACCGGCGAATCATCTCGCCCATTCATAAAGTTGTTGTCATTTTGGGTTAATAAAAAGGGGAAGGTGCAAAGGTGAGAATTGAGGAACAAGAGTTTTCTTAACTTTTTCTTACCGGTACATTCTACCACCAAGTGCTTAGTGGCAACAAAGACACCCCCTCGCCAGCTACTACAAATGGTGACCCTGGGTGAGCTACTACACTACCTAGCCGTACTCCGCGCACGGCTCTCCTCCTCTAGGGTAAGTTTGGGTCAAATCGGTGACATACTGATTTTGGGTCACTTGACCCGATTGGGTCACCACGTTACCCACAGGTCGAGGGTCACTAGCCCTACTGTGGATTGAGCTAGGTCACGGGTGCCAGTGGCGGAAATAGAAAAAACAACAACTCAAGTTTGGTTAGAGTCCACGCACATGGTTTTGGGTCCATGTTACTCCCGTCTACCTCGTCGTACTCTGTGCACGACTCTCTTCCTCTAGGGGTAAGTTTGGGACAAATCAGCGACATACTCATTTTGGGCAAAATGGGTGTCATTTTAGTAATTTGCTCCGATTGGGTCACCACGACACCCACAGGTTGAGGGCCACCAGAGCTCCTGTGGACTGCACTTGGACACCACTCAGACCAACAGTGCGGGCGCCAGAGGCGGAAATGTGAAAAATTGGAGAACACGCTCAACTTTGTCTGCTCGCCACACACAGGCCCATGGGCCCAAGTTCCTCCCGTCTACTGTAGTGACACGTTACTATTACCGTTATGTAACCTTGAGTCACCCTTTGTCTTTAATGTGTAATGTGCCTTTCTTGCTCAGAGACTATATTCACCGGCGAGTCATCTCGCCCATATGTAATGCTGTTGTAATTTTGTATTAATAAAGAGGGAAGGTAGTAAACAAGAGTTTACTAATAGGGTGGTCGATGAATGGAATAAACTTAGTAACCGTGTAGTAGGCGCTGAGACTATCGGCTGTTTTAAAAAACGATTGGACAACTTTATGGATGGGGATGACAGGTAGTGATGGATACGGAGCTGCCTAGTGTAGGCCTTGTGGTCTTTTGCAGTCTCCTTTATTCTTATGTTTATGTTCTTAACCTCTTCTTACCGGTACACTCTACCACCAAGTGTTTAGTTGTAGCAACGATGGCACTCCTTCGCCAGCTACTACAAATGGCGACCCCAGGTAGGCTTCTACACTACCTAGCCGTACTCTGTGTACGGCTCTCTCCTTCTGGGCTAAGTTTGGTACATATCGGTGACATACTGATTTTGGGACAAATCCGTGGGTTACCCCCTTTGAGATTTTTTTGGTCACTTGCCCCAATTGGGTCACCACGTCTCCCACAGGTCGAGGGTCACCAGAGCTCCTGTGGATTGCACCAGGACACCATTCACTTAAAAATACAATCATTTCATGGTGGCCAACAATAAAGCCACAGGAATATTTACAACTTTGGTGAGAAAAACAGGTAATCAAACAAAAATATTCAAGTCACTGTGCCCTATTTTAGTCTCTTCTTCATTGCGACAACCTTTTGTGTTCAGTGTCCCCACAATGCATTTTACTCACCTGGTTTTACTTGTATTTAACCCACTGGCATAGGTTTCCTTTGCAGCTGATCATTGAATGTAGGTAAAGGTCCATATTACAGGTCACGCTGTTGGAAAGGCCTTTCTTTGGTGTGGGACCTCACATGATATTTGAAATCATCCTTAATTGAGAAATCTGCATCACACAGGGAGGGCGGAGGAGCGTGGAGTGTATTCAGGGATGGAATGGGTGGGAATGATTTTATGCCTTTTCCTTTTTGGCTACCTCCCTTGTAAGGGGGGAAAAAGCCTTGGTATATGTATGTATGTAAATTGAAAAACTAAACTATCCATCCTTATATATGTAGATATTTGCAAGAAAAATAAAACATCTACTGTTCTCATTTATTTGTTCATTATAATACCAAGTCATAATATTTTTGTCATAAACCGATTTACAGAAAGGTCCCTTTCTTCAGTGCTCTTATTCAAATTGATAACCAAGCCATAGTATATGAACAAGTTTATAACATTACACTAGTATTACAATGAAACCGTATTTCTATTGTGTTTTCTTTACTGTGAAGTTTCACAATACTGATGAATGGTACTACAATCATTCATTTATCTGTTTACTAATCTATTTCATTTATTCATTTGTTTTTGTAAAGGTCAACTAGCATTCCATGGGTCCTATAACATATCAGATTCAAGCTTAAATTATATCATTTCCAACAAATGCAAATTGAGATATTGAACAGATTTTAGATATGGTCCTATAAAACATCTACTAAAACTACTACACTGGTATAAGTAGGAAGTTACCACAGCATCATTAAATACATAATAACAATGTCATCCAGTACTTGTTCATAAGGAGCACCTGCATTTAAAGAACACTTTCAAAAACACAAAAAAGAACAATGTATATATATTTTTTCGAGGAATATATCACATTCGTTTCTGCCTCAAATGCCATAGGTCTGAGTTTGAATCTAAGAACTCCCCACACAACTCCAGTCTTTACAGAGAAATGTACAACAAAATGTCACTAGAAAAGTTTTGCTTTTGTGTGTTATGTGACTTTTGAAAGCATCTTATGAGAAAGCTGCATCACACACGTGATACTGGAAAGTCATATCTACAATGTTGATCATCATATGCTGTGTGATATTACTCCTTCAAGAGAAAGCTGCACTGCACAGTTCACAGTAGAAATGCTTCTCTCCATGTGGAACATCAAGTGCTACTTCAGAATGCCCTTACATAAGAAAGGTCCATGTTACAGGTCACGCTGTTGGAAAGGCCTTTCTTTGGTGTGGGACCTCACATATTTGAAATCATCATTACTTGAGAAATCTGTACAAGGCTTCTCTCCAGTGGGTAAAATCATGATGTCTCTTGTAAATTACATAATACAGGTCACACTGTATGGGCTAACACGTGATGTTTGAGGACTCTTTTTCGAGAGAAAGTTTTATTGCACAGGTCACACTGGAAAGGCTTCTCTCCTGTGTGGATTATCATGTGTTCTTTAAGACTACCCTTTTGTGAGAAAGCTGAATCACACAGGTCACACTGGAAAGGCTTCTCTCCTGTGTGGGTTAACATGTGACGTTGAAGACCACCTTTTTGTGAGAAAGCTGAATCACACAGGTCACACTGGAAAGGCTTCTCTCCTGTGTGGGTCCGCATGTGACATTTAAAAGTAGCCTTTCGTGAGAAAACTGAATCGCACAGGTCACACTGGAATGGCTTCTCTCCTGTGTGGGTTGTCATGTGATTTTTATGATTACTCTTTAATGAGAAAGCTGAATTGCACAAGTCACACTGGAAAGGCTTCTCTCCTGTGTGGGTCATCATGTGACGATTAAGATTAGCCTTTATTGAGAAAGCAGAATTGCACAGGTCACACTGGAATGGCTTTTCTCCTGTGTGTTTCATCACATGACGTTTGAGATCATGCTTTTGTGAGAAAGCAGAATCACACAGGTCACAATGGAAAGGCTTCTCTCCTGTGTGGTTCAGTATGTGATATTTAAGACTACCTTTTTGTGAGAAAGCTGAATCACACAGGTCACATTGGAAAGGCTTCTCTCCTGTGTGGGTTACCATGTGACGTTTAAGATTACCCTTTCGTGAGAAAGCAGAATCGCACAGGCCACATTGGAAAGGCTTTTCTCCTGTGTGGTTCATCATGTGAAGTTTGAGATTATGCTTTTGTGAGAAAGCAGAATCACATAGGTCACAAAGAAAAGGCTTCTCTCCTCTGTGGTTCATCATGTGATATTTAAGCTTAATCTTTTGTGAGAAAGCTGAGCTGCATAGGTCACACTGGAAAGGCTTTTCTCCAGTGTGGATTATCATGTGACTTTTAAGATGACTCTTTTGTGAGAAAGCGGAATCACACAGGTCACACTGGAAAGGCTTCTCTCCTGTGTGGATCATTATGTGACGTTTGAGATCACCCTTTTGTGAGAAAGCTGAATCACATAGATTACACTGGAAAGGCTTCACTCCTGTGTGGGTCATCATGTGAAGTTTGAAAACATGTTTTCGTGAGAAAGCTGAATAGCACTGGTCACACTGGAATGTCTTCTCTCCAGTGTGGGCCACCATGTGAGATTTGAGCTCACCCTTTCATGAGAAAGCAGAATTGGACAAGTCACAATGGAATGTCCTCTCTCTTGTGTGGGTTATCATGTGATGTTTGAGAACATATTTTGTGAGAAAGCAGAATCACACAGGTCACACTGGAAAGGCTTCTCTCTTGTGTGGGTTATCATGTGACATTTGAGAACATATTTTTGTGAGAAAGCAGAATCACACAGGTCACACTGGAAAGGCTTCTCTCTTGTGTGGGTCATCATGTGACATTTAAAATTAACCTTTGGTGAGAAAGCTGCATGAAACAGGTCACACTGGAAAGGCTTCCCTTCTGTGTAGGTCATCACATGATATTTAAGATGATTCATGAGATAATTGCCACAGATATCACACCAGTCTCTTCAATGTATGACAATGACATGGAATCTACGGATAGCTTTCCCAGAGAAATGTTGATAGTTACCCTCCTCCTGGGAAGAAGAGAAAAAATCATAAGATTGACATTAATTTTTTGAGGTGTGTATTAATAGGATTGTGGATGTTTTATACACATATCATTTCATTCTCAAGTCCCTTTGTACCTAAACAGAACATGTGTACATGCCATCACCTAACATAAAATAGGTAGAAATATTAACTTATATGGTCCTATGATATACTATATTCTACTTTTTCATTAGAAATGCACTGAAAAACATCCAATAGTTACATGCATACTCACACCTTCATGGCCAGAATGACTCAATTATTTTTTTTTTTTTTTTTTATCTGGTCATGAGATTTGGAGAGGTGAATGACCCAGCTGGGCATATCAGTCATATTTTAACATAACTCCATAACATTCAGTGTTTGGGCTCACAAGACCTACATCTAAAAATTACCTACTCTAGGGAGGGTCATTCAGTTCACCTTACTCATCTAATTAAAAGAAATTATGTGAGTGACATTAAGATACACAGTGTACTTGTGTTATATTTTAGCAAGACACAATAAATAAATGTGATCTAAGAAACTGTAGAGGTATACATTTATACATATACCAATGGCTTTTTCCCCCCTTACAAGGGAGGTAGCCAAAAAACAAAGGCATAAAATCCACTCACACCCATTCCATCCCCACATACTCCATTCCCCCCCTCCCTCTTATCTTGGCTCCTCCTGGACGACCGGTCATACCTGCATCTCGCCCACTGCCCTGGGTCAGAAACAATGTAGCAAGACACAGCTCACATCCACAGCAAGGCCACTTTATTCAATAAGTGTCACCCTGTCTCCATCCCCTCATGCAAAAAAAAAGAGAAGATGAGGAGATATCCCTTCAGACTGCATCAAAATATCATTCACACATACTTCCTCAGCCCTCATCCCCACCCACTCCCTTCCATGCATCACAGCATCACCCATACACAACCATTCTCCCTTCATTCCTCAAAAGACATTCCCCTCTATCCCAATGCCCCTTTTACCCCATCCATCCATCTCATCCTTGGTTGCCCCTTATGTTCACTCCTTCCACCTCTGCCTTCCACACCTCTTTCATTGATCTTTCTTCACTCATTCTTTCCATGTATCCAAACCATCCCAATACTCTTTCATCAACCCTATCTCCCAACTCCCTTTCTACCCCCACTCTCCTCTTCATTTCTCACTGTATCCAGCCTAATATCCTGTACCATATTTCTCAGGCATTTCATCTCCAACACATTTAAAATCTTCCTCTCTTATGTTCCATGTTTCTGCTCCTCACAGTACTGTCGGCACAAATATTCCTTCATACAGTCTCTTCTTAGCATCCATTCCCAAATGTCTACTTCTCATTATACTTTTTAATCCACCATGGTATTAATTTGCTTCTGTCAATCTACATTCTACCTCCACCTCCACTCCTCCCTTTCCCATCCAAATATCTAAAGCTATCCACTTCTTCCAGTCTCTCTCCCTTAATACTCACTTCCAATTTGCTGCCATACTCTCCTTTTGTACATCTCATCACCTTACTTTAACCCACATTTATCTTCAACTTCCTTATTCATATATATCTATATATATATATATATATATATATATATATAGACATATATATATAATATGAATGTGTGTGTGTATATATATGTATATGTATATATATTTTCTATTAAATAATACAGCATACTCGGCACTGGAAATCTTCTTCCTTAAACTTTCTATTCTTCTCACTATTTTCCTTTCTGTGGGAGGAAGGGAGAACAATATCACCAAATGAAACCATAGTGATTTTGGAAATAAAAACAAATGCATTACTTACAACATTTCGCCTATGCTTTAGGCATTCCCACGGGGCGCCAAGAAGGAATTAAACCAAAGTACCTATCCTAGTTTATTTTGTACTTTGTATATATAATCATGATTTGTAGATTCAAAATAAAAATTACCAGAAGATGCCTAAAGCATAGGCAAAATGTTGTAAGTAATGGATTTGTTTTTATTTCCAAAATCACTATGGTTTCATTTGCTGATATTGTGTTCTCCCTTCCTCCCACAGAAAGGAAAATAGTGAGAAGAATAGAAAGTTTATGGAAGAAGATTTCCAGTGCTGAGTATGCTGTATTATTTAATAGAAAATATATCCAAGAAAACCTGCTCCCCAAATTCATGTATATATATGTATATATATATATACATATATATATATACATTGTACTTTTTGTTGATGGTTACACACTTTGAGGTAGTGCAGTAAAAGGTGTTAAATTCCACCAAATTCAGTTTGCTTGAGCAGCACCCTTCATAAAATGTTTGTATGGTTACTAGGAAATAAAGTCCATATAGCAGCCAGTATTGTTTGTGGGGTTTGAATCAACAACTTACTGTCTGACCTCTGATAGAGTGCACAGCCTTATTCCACTCAGCTGCCCAAAGAACTCACAATCAGCACTGAAAGAGCTATCTATATACCAAGACCTTTTTCCCCTTATATGGGAGGTAGATTAGTCAGAGGTATGTACCTATTCCCACCCATTTCACTCCCTTTCCACCTCTCCAACTCAGCTACTCCTGGATGATGGGCCATCCCTGCATCTGCCGCCAACTCCCCTGGGTCAAATGCAATGCAGCAAGACTGAAAGAACAAAGTAAAAATTTACAAATGAAACTCCCACAGACCATATGACTTACACTAGGTAGTTCCATGTCCTTTACCACCTATCATAAACATCTTTAGAGTTATCTAACCTTCCCTTAAAACAACCAATAGTTTCAGATTTTGTTACATGGTTACCAAGTCTATTTTGGGATCATGCAAAGACTGGCAAACCCAATCACAGCAAGACTTGCTATTCTTTACAAGAAAATTATTGGGTTCATTATTCTTTATGAGTATAATCAGGTTCACTGTTCTTGACATAAATACTTTGGTACACAGAGAACATTTCAATAGCTGAGCCGCAGGTTGCCAAACCAACGATTTATGTGATTTCTACCTTTCTTTTGTTCACTAGTTAATCTTTATGAATCCTTACTGGTTTAATAGCAGTTTTCATATACTGGTTTTAATTTCTGTATTCAGATATCCAGGAAGTCTCACGCTTATGTTAGGTATATGGGTGACAGGTTATCAGGTTTCTGTAATGCAATCACCATGCATTATCCTTTCAATAACAAGTTTAAGAGTTTTTTTTTTTTAATGGAAATTGAACATTATGTTAGCATATTTCTTTTCATTATTTATTCATCAATATAAAATTTGTATACTATTTTTAAAATCAATGCCAAAGGTTTGCTTTTCTTTACAGGAAGACATTTGGGTTGACCATTTTTTACATGAGGATCTTTGGGTTCACTGTTCTTGACATGAGGATCGTTGGGCTCACTGTTCTCATGGAAATGTTGGGTTCACTAATCTTGACATGATCACCATTTCATTCTTAGAAATCATGTAGTAAGCACAGAGATTATTAGTTGTTTTAAAAGAAACTGAGATACCACTATAACTTGGGAATTATCACTGAGAGTTGCCAGTAGTTAAAATGCTTGATGGTAACAACAGCAGACATGTGTCTGTCTTAATACAATTACTGCTTTTGCACATATAACCATATGTTATACATTCTCTACATAAGTATCAATTCTCACTGCATGATATGAGCACACTCTTCAGGTGTATATGTTGTGTTGGTGATATCAATATAAAACTCTACATGCTCCTGCATCCTGTCCGTATCACCCTTCATTGAGGGTAAAAAACCATGCATCTACCATAGTAAATAAATTCTGAATAAAAATATTTACATGCAACAATATATTAAGTAATTGGTCCATCAACCTCCTATATCAATCAATTCATTAGGTCTGGCATAGAGGACATCATGTTCCTTACTGGCTGTACTTATCAACAAACTTTGAATGGCTGAGTGGATTTGGCTCTGTGCTCTCTCAATGAGTAGATGCTGAGTTGTCAATGTGAATCCATTAAAAATGCTGGTGCTTTGAGATTTTGATTCCTAATAATCATAAATATAATTTTACTAAGGGAACCACACCAAGTGAATTGGATTTGGCAGTGTTTATCACCTTTCAACACTTTATACAAAATTGCAGACGATAAAAGAGAATTGGTTTAAAACACCCATAAAAGTGGGATACATACACATCACATCCATACCATTTACGTCCTAGTCCTGTGCCACTTCCATAACAAAATGCTGTGTTGCATGCCGAGCCTGTATGGAAGGGGTTAAGACGATGCCCACCTATATTTCCACACCACTTGCAAGTTGCCACCAACCACAACTTGACTGCTGATATTGGTCACTGATTACTTATTTGGGCATTTCAATATCATACCTATAAATACACATTATATCAACTTCATATGGTGGAAACTCCAAAAATGGCAAATGGGTCAATAAAATGGTGTTTCCTTTGACCCATTCCTAACATTTCGTATTACAATGTAAACAAACACAATTGCCAGATTGATTCTCTGACATGAAGCACTGGCTAAAATGTGTACCAGTTATAATTGCTAACAATATTATATACCAACAGGTCCATTTTTCTTAAAAGTGGGGTGGCAGAGTCAAAGCATACCTTTCACCCATCACACACCCTTTCATTGGTCTCACACTCACCTAATTATGGGTTTAGATTCTATGCTTCGGTAAATTTCAGAAAAGCACACGTGATATAGCAATAGAAAATTAAATAATAAATTTGTAAATTAACACTATTCTTAGTGAAAATCTATAACAGAAAAAGCAACCGCTTTGACTGCTTGAGACACCATGTTTGTTTTGGTAGATATAGAGGTCGAAGAAATTAAAGTATGATAAATTCGTCAAGTCAAACCTAACCTATCTATCTTGTATTTAGTAATGTACCTATAGTAGAGGTCATCGTCATCAACCGCTGAATCGATCAAAACAAAAAATAAGTGCATTATTTAACAATTAATATCTATAAAACTACGCACTTCCGAAGGAAATGAAGTACACCATGGTTCATATCACATCATTTATCACTAGAAACACATGAGCCATATATCAACTTGTACCGTTGTGTGAATATATAAATTGTCCAATAAAAATATATGTTATAGTGATGCATTATAACTTACATATCAAAATTTCTAATGCTATATCGTGTAGGTGTGCACTTTTAAAATATATTTAAATAAGTTCTATTATGAAATATCTTTCTACAAATCATGATAATCGATGGCTATAGATATTTTTGAAACTGTACATATGAAATGTTTATTTACAAATCGTCTTTGTCTTCATGCAATAATTATTTTGTAAGAAGCTTCTGGAGGCACACAAGTGGCTTGAAAGAGCCGCAGGTTGCCAATAACTGACTTATACCAACACAGGGTATAGGTCATAGTTTGGTATATGTTTCAGGTATGCTCTGAGAATAGTAATGCTTTGATCATATTACTAGTCTAGTGAATCAGGGTACCAGGCAACAAGGTAATTGGACCTTTCCCTTCAGCACCTTGTTGTTTTACTCATATCATTACTGGTCGGGTCTAGGACAAAACCCAGTCGGTCAAAAACCCAAACAAAAAGAAAAGAAATCATTGTTTGGATTTCCAAGTCAGTGGTGGCTTTTCCTTGGCATGACTCCAATGTTCTTTTGTAGTGGATTCTTCTAGCACTAGTACAATGTACTATCAATGTAGTCCACTGTACTAACACTAGTGCACAGTAGTTGTACTGTACTATCACTCTAGTGCACTGTACTTGTACTGTACTATCACTCTAGTGCACTGTACTTGTACTGTAGTGCACTATATTAGAACTGTAGTTTATTGTACCAGTACTGTAGTTCAATGTACTAGTATTGCAGAGCATTGTACTAGCACTGTACTTTGCACTGCAATGTACTACTACTGTAGTTCACTTTATTACCACTGTACTAGGAACGTAGTCACTCTACTAGCACTATAGTGCGTCGTACTACCACTGTTGTAGCACCGTAATGCACTATAGCACTGTAGTAGGTCGAGAGCCAAATCGGTGACCTGACGATTTTGGTCACTTGCTCCGATTGGGTCGCCACGTCACCCACAGGTCGAGGGCCACCAGGGTTCCTGTGGACTGCACTTGGACACCACTCAGGCCAACAGTGCGGGCGCCAGAGGCGGAAATGTGAAAAACCGGAGAACACGCTCAACTTTGTCTGGTCGCCACGCTCAGGCCCTTGGGCTCAGGTTCCTCCCGTCTACTGTAGTGACACGTAACTATTACCATTATGTAACCTATATTCACCCCCTTCTCTTTGATGTGTAATGTGCCTCTCTTACTCAGAGACTATGTTCACCGGCGAGTCATCTTGCCCATTCATAAAGTTGTTGTAATTTTTTATTAATGGAAAGGGGAAGGTGAGAATTGAGTAACAAGAGTTATCTTAACCTCTTCTTAATGGTACACTCTACCACCAAGTGCTTAGTAGTAGCAGCGGTGGCACCCCTTCGCCAGCTACTACAAATGACGACCCCGGGTGGGCTACTACACTATCTAGCCGTACTCTGTGCACGGCTTTCTCCCTCTGGGCTAAGTTTGGGTCAAATCGGCGACCTACCCATCTAAGGCAAAATCCGTGTAATCTATAGTCACCCGTTGTCTTTGACTGATTTGTAATGTGCCTTTCTTACTCAAAGACTTTGTTCACCGGCAAGTCGTCTCACCTATGTATAAAGTTATAATTTTGTGTTAATAAAGAGGAAAGGTAGTAAACAAGAGTTTTCTTAACCTCTTCTTACCGGTACACTCCTTCGCCAGCTACTACAAATGGCGACACGAGGTAGGCTTCTACACTACCTAGCCGTACTCTGTGCACGGCTCTCCCCTTCTGGGCCAAGTTTGGTACAAATCAGTGACATACTGATTTTGGGACAAATCCGTTGGAGATTTTTTTGGCCACTTGCCCCAATTGGGTCACCACCTCACCCACAGGTCGAGGGTCACCAGAGCTCCTGTGGATTGCACCAGGACACCATTCAGACAAAAGGCACGGCGAGGTAGAAGGGAGGAACCTGGGCCCAGATGCATGTGCGTGGCGACTAGCCAAATTTGAGTTGTTGTTTTTTTCATTTCCGCCTCTGGTGTCCTAGTGCAATCTACAGGAGCACTGGTGGCCCTCGATCTGTGGGTGACGTGGTGACCCAATCGGGGCAAGTGACTAGAATGACACCCAAAAAACTCAAAGGGGGTAACCCACGGATTTTGCCGAAAACGGGATTATCGCTGATTTGTCCCAAACTTGCCCCAGAGGGAGAGAATCGTGCACAGAGTACGACGAGGTAGACGGGAGGAATGTGGACTCAAGTGCATGTGCGTGGTGACTAGCCAAACTTGAGCATTTCCCCCCATTTCCGCCTCTGGCACCCGTGCCTTTTGTCTGAATGGTGTCCTAGTGCAATCAAATGTTGCCGCATTCACTTTATTTTTCCGATCTCGCCCCAGGCGACTTTTACTTGTTCTCAGAAATGAAAAATCCACTGAGAGGTCGGCGATTAGATGACGTCATTCAACGCAATCCGAGGACTTATACAACGGCGGCTTGCGGCAGGTCAAGAAACGATGGGTGAAATGTGTTACTCTGGATGGTGACTATGTAGAGAAGTCTTAAGGACCACAGATAAAAATGAAGTTTCTGACCTGTTTGCTTCATGGTCATAATTACAACTTTATGATAACCCCTATATCATATATATATATATGATCCCCTACTGGGGATTCCCCATCAAGAACCTCCCAACTGAGGCAACCTTAATAAGAACTCTTACTGATTGAAACCCATTGATAGTTCTCCATATGTACACTTAGTATACATGTATGCAAGTTTCAACTTGGCCTCTGTCCTTATTATCCAAATATCATACATAGATTTCAATTTTTGTATTGTTCCAGCTTTGGCTATACTTTTGATGTATGGTGATCAATTCAGAAAAAAAGTCACAATTCTGGCTACACTTAAAAATACAATCATTTCATGGTGGCCAACAATAAAGCCACAGGAATATTTACAACTTTGGTGAGAAAAACAGGTAATCAAACAAAAATATTCAAGTCACTGTGCCCTATTTTAGTCTCTTCTTCATTGCAACAACCTATTGTGCCCAGTGCCCCCACAATTCATTTTACTCACCTGGTTTTACTTCTATTTAACCCTCTGGCATAGGCTTCCTTTTGCAGCTGATCATTTAATGTGGGTAAATTGAAAGACTAAACTATCCATCCTTATATATGTAGATATTTGCAAGAAAAATAAAACATCTACTGTTCTCATTTATTTGTTCATTATAATACCAAGTCATAATATTTTTGTCATAAACCGATTTACAGAAAGGTCACTTTCTTCAGTGCTCTTATTCAAATTGATAACCAAGCCATAGTATTTGAACAAGTTCATAACATTACACTAGTATTACAATGAAACCGTATTTCTATTGTGTTTTCTTTACTGTGAAGTTTCACAATACTGATGAATGGTACTACAATCACTCATTTATCTGTTTGCTTACTAATCTATTTCATTTATTCATTTGTTTTGTAAAGGTCAAGTAGCATTCCATGGGTCCTATAACATATCAGATTCAAGCTTAAATTATATCATTTCCAACAAATGCAAATTGAGATATTGAACAGATTTTAGATATGGTCCTATAAAACATTTACTAAAACTACTCCACTGGTATATGTAGGAAGTTACCACAGCATCATTAAATACATAATAACAATGTCATCCAGTACTTGTTCATAAGAAGCACCTGCATTTAAAGAACACTTTCAAAAACACAAAAAAAGAACAATATATATTTTTTTGAGGAATATATCACATTCGTTTCTACCTCAAATGCCATAGGTCTGAGTTTGAATCTAAGAACTTCCCACACAACTCCAGTCTTTACAGAGAAATGTGCAACAAAATGTCACTAGAAAAGTTTTGCTTTTGTGTGTTATGTGACTTTTGACAGCATCTTATGAGAAAGCTGCATCACACGAGTGATACTGGAAAGTCATATCTACAATGTTGATCATTATATGCATGTGGAACATCAAGTGCTACTTCAGAATACCCTGTTGGAAAGGCCTTTCTTTGGTGTGGAACCTCACATGATATTTGAAATCCTCCTTACTTGAGAAATCTGCATCACACAGGTAACACTGTAAAAGGCTTCTCTCCAGTGGGTAAAATCATGATATCTCTTGTAAATTACATAATACAGGTCACACTGTATGGGCTAGCACGTGATGTTTGAGGACTCTCTTTCGAGAGAAAGTTTTATTGCACAGGTCACACTGGAAAGGCTTCTCTCCTGTGGGTTGTTATATGATATTTAAGGCTACCCTTTTGTGAAAAAGCTGAATCACAGGTCACACTGGAAAGGCTTCTCTCCTGTGTGGGTTAAAATGTGACGTTTAAGACCACTTTTTTCTGAGAAAGCTGAATTACACAGGTCACATTGGAAAGGCTTCTCTCCTGAGTGGATCAGCATGTGACATTTAAAACGAGTCTTTCGTGAGAAAACTGAATCGCACAGGTCACACTGGAGTGGCTTCTCTCCTGTGTGGGTTATCATGTGATATTTAAGACTAACCTTTTGTGAGAAAGCTGAATCACACAGGTTACATTGGAAAGGCTTCTCTCCTGTGTGGGTCAACATGTGACGTTTAAGATGACCCTTTTGTGAGAAAGCAGAATTGCACAGGTTGCACTGGAATGGCTTTTCTCCTGTGTGGGTTATCATGTGATATTTAAGACTAACCTTTTGTGAGAAAGCTGAATCACACAGGTCACAATGGAAAGGCTTCTCTCCTGTGTGGGTCAGCATGTGACGTTTAAGACTATCCTTTTGTGAGAAAGCAGAATTGCACAGGTCGCACTGGAATGGCTTTTCTCCTGTGTGGGTTATCATGTGATATTTAAGACTACCCTTTTGTGAGAAAGCTGAATCACACAGGTCACAATGGAAAGGCTTCTCTCCTGTGTGGTTCATTATGTGATATTTAAGACTACCTTTTAGTGAGAAAGCTGAATCACACAGGTCACACTGGAAAGGCTTCTCTCCTGAGTGGGTTATCATGTGACGATTAAGATCACCCTTTCGTGAGAAAGTAGAACCACACAGGTCACAATGGAAAGGCTTTTCTCCTGTGTGGTTCATCATATGACGTTTGAGATCATACTTTTGTGAGAAAGCAGAATCACACAAGTCACACTGGAAAGGCTTCTCTCCTCTGTGGTTCATCATGTGATATTTAAGCTTAATTTTTTATGAGAAAGCTGACTGCACAGGTCACACTGGAAAGGCTTTTCTCCAGTGTGGGTTATCATGTGACCTTTAAGATGACACTTTTGTGAGAAAGCGGAATCACACAGGTCACACTGGAAAGGCTTCTCTCCTGTGTGGGTTAACATGTGACGTTTAAGACCACTTTTTTCTGAGAAAGCTGAATTACACAGGTCACATTGGAAAGGCTTCTCTCCTAGGTGGATCAGCATGTGACATTTAAAACGAGTCTTTCGTGAGAAAACTGAATCGCACAGGTCACACTGGAATGGCTTCTCTCCTGTGTGGGTTATCATGTGATATTTAAGACTAACCTTTTGTGAGAAAGCTGAATCACACAGGTCACATTGGAAAGGCTTCTCTCCTGTGTGGGTCAGCATGTGACGTTTAAGATGACCCTTTTGTGAGAAAGCAGAATTGCACAGGTTGCACTGGAATGGCTTTTCTCCTGTGTGGGTTGTCATGTGAGATTTAAGACTACCCTTTTGTGAGAAAGCTGAATCACACAGGTCACATTGGAAAGGCTTCTCTCCTGTGTGGGTCAGCATGTGACGTTTAAGACTACCCTTATGTGAGAAAGCAGAATTGCACAGGTCGCACTGGAATGGCTTTTCTCCTGTGTGGGTTATCATGTGATATTTAAGACTACCCTTTTGTGAGAAAGCTGAATCACACAGGTCACAATGGAAAGGCTTCTCTCCTGTGTGGTTCATTATGTGATATTTAAGACTACCTTTTAGTGAGAAAGCTGAATCACACAGGTCACACTGGAAAGGCTTCTCTCCTGAGTGGGTTATCATGTGATGATTAAGATCACCCTTTCGTGAGAAAGTAGAACCACACAGGTCACAATGGAAAGGCTTTTCTCCTGTGTGGTTCATCATATGACGTTTGAGATCATACTTTTGTGAGAAAGCAGAATCACACAGGTCACACTGGAAAGGCTTCTCTCCTCTGTGGTTCATCATGTGATATTTAAGCTTAATCTTTTGTGAGAAAGCTGAGCTGCACAGGTCACACTGGAAAGGCTTTTCTCCAGTGTGGGTTATCATGTGATCTTTAAGTTGACCCTTTTGTGAGAAAGCGGAATCACACAGGTCACACTGGAAAGGCTTCTCTCCTGTGTGGATCATTATGTGACGTTTGAGATTACCCTTTTGTGAGAAAGCTGAATCACACAGATCACACTGGAAAGGCTTTGCTCCTGTGTGGGTCATAATGTGAATTTTGAGATCACCCTTTTGTGAGAAAGCTGAACAGCACTGGTCACATTGGAATGACTTCTCTCCAGTGTGGTTCATCATGTGAGATCTGAGATCACAATTTCATGAGAAAGCAGAATTGCATCACAGGTCACACTGGTATGTCCTCTCTCTTGTGTGGGTTATCATGTGACATTTGAGAACACATTTTTGTGAGAAAGCAGAATCACACAGGTTACACTGGAAAGGCTTCTCTCTTGTGTGGGTCCTCATGTGATATTTAAGATTAACCTTTGTTGAGAAAGTTGTATCAAACTGGTCACCCTGGAAAGGCTTCTCTTCCATGTAGGTCATCACATGATATTAAAGATGATTCATGAGGTAATTGCCACAGATATCACACCAGTCTCTTCAATGTATGACAATGACACAGAATCTACGGATAGCTTTCCCAGAGAAATGTTGATAGTTACCCTTTTCCTGGAAAGTAAAAAAATCATAAGATTGACATCTAATTTTTTGAGGTGTGTAATAATAGGATTGTGGGTGTTTTATACCATATCATTTCATTCTCAAGTCCCTTTGTACCTAAACAGAACATGTGTACATGCCATCACCTAACATAAAATAGGTAGAAATATTAACAAATGTGGTCCTATGATATATATTCTACTTTTTCATTAGTAATGCACTGAAAACCATCCAATAGTTACATGCATACTCACACCTTCATGGCCAGAATGACTCAATTTTTTTTTTTTTTTTTAATCTGGTCATGAGATTTGGAGGGGTGAATGACCCAGCTGGGTATATCAGTCATATTTTAACATAACTCCATAACATTCAGTGTTTGGGCTCACAAGACCTACATCTAAAAATTACCTACTCTAGGGTGGGTCATTCAGTTCACCTTACTCATCTGACTAAAAGAAATGATGTGAGTGACATTAAGATACACAGTGTACTTGTGTTATATTTTAGCAAGACACAATAAATAAATGTGATCTAAGAAACTAGAGGTACATACATTTATACATATACCAATGGCTTTTTCCCCCCTTACAAGGGAGGTAGCCAAAAAACAAAGGCATAAAATCCACTCGCACCCATTCCATCCCCACATACTCCATTCCCCTCCCCTCCCTCTTATCTTGGCTCCTCCTGGACGACCGGTCATACCTGCATTTCGCCCACTGCCCTGGGTCAGAAACAATGTAGCAAGACACAGCTCACATCCACAGCAAGGCCACTTCATTTAATAAGTGACACCCTGTCTCCATCCCCTCATGCAAAAAAAGAGAAGATAAGGAGATATCCCTTCAGACTGCATCAAAATATCATTCACACATACTCCCTTACCCCTCATCCCCACCCACTCCCTTCCATGCATCACAGCATCACCCATACACAACCATTCTCCCTTCATTCCTCAAAAGACATTCCCCTCTATCCCAATGCCCCTTTTACCCCATCCATCCATCTCATCCTTGGTTGCCCCTTATGTTCACTCCTTCCACCTCTGCTTTCCACACCTCTTTCATTGATCTTTCTTCACTCATTCTTTCCATGTATCCAAACCATCCCAATACTCTTTCATCAACCCTATCTCCCAACTCCCTTTCTACCCCCACTCTCCTCCTCATTTCTCACTCTATCCAGCCTAATATCCTGTACCATATTTCTCAGGCATTTCATCTCCAACACATTTAAAATCTTCCTCTCTTATGTTCCATGTTTCTGCTCCTCACAGTACTGTTGGCACAAATATTCCTTCATACAGTCTCTTCTTAGCATCCATTCCCAAATGTCTACTTCTCATTATACTTTTTAATCCACCATGGTATTAATTTGCTTCTCTCAATCTACATTCTACCTCCACCTCCACTCCTCCCTTTCCCATCCAAATATCTAAAGCTATCCACTTCTTCCAGTCTCTCTCCCTTAATACTCACTTCCAATTTGCTGCCATACTCTCCTTTTGTACATGTCATCACCTTACTTTAAACCACATTTATCTTCAACTTCCTTATTCATATATATGTGTATATATATATATATATATATATATATATATATATATATATATATATATATATGTATGTGTGTGTATATATATGTATATGTATATATATTTTCTATTAAATAATACAGCATACTCAGCACTGGAAATCTTCTTCTTTAAACTTTCTATTCTTCTCACTATTTTCCTTTCTGTGGGAGGAAGGGAGAACAATATCACCAAATGAAACCATAGTGATTTTGGAAATAAAAACAAATGCATTACTTACAACGTTTCGCCTATGCTTTAGGCATTCCCACGGGGCGCCAAGAAGGAATTAAACCAAAGTACCTATCCTAGTTTATTTTGTACATTGTATATATGATCATGATTTGTAGATTCAAAATAAAAATTACCAGAAGATGCCTAAAGCATAGGCAAAATGTTGTAAGTAATGGATTTGTTTTTATTTCCAAAATCACTATGGTTTCATTTGCTGATATTGTGTTCTCCCTTCCTCCCACACAAAGGAAAATAGTGAGAAGAATAGAAAGTTTATGGAAGAAGATTTCCAGTGCTGAGTATGCTGTATTATTTAATAGAAAACGTATCCAAGAAAACCTGCTCCCCAAATTCATGTATATATATGTGTATATATATATATATATATATATATATATATATATATATATTGTACTTTTTGTTGATGGTTACACAGTTTGAGGTAGTACAGTAAAAGGTGTTAAATTCCACCAAATTCAGTTTGCTTGAGCAGCACCCTTCATAAAATGTTTGTATGGTTACTAGGAAATACAGTCCATATAGCAGCCAGTGTTGTTTGTGGGGTTTGAATCAACAACTCACTGTCTGACCACTGATAGAGTGCAAAGCCTTATTCCACTCAGCTGCCCAAAGAACTCGCAATCAGCACTGAAAGAGCTATCTATATACCAAAACCTTTTTCCCCTTATATGGGAGGTAGATTAGTCAGAGGTATGTACCTATTCCCGCCCATTTCACTCCCTTTCCACCTCTCCAACTCAGCTCCTCATGGATGGTGGGTCATCCCTGCATCTGTTGCCAACTCCCCTGGGTCAAATGCAATGCAGCAAGACTGAAAGGACAAAGTATGTAAAAATATACGAATGAAACTCCCAGAGACCATATGGCTTACACTAGGCAGTTCCATGTCCTTTACCACCTATCATCAACATCCTTAGAGTTATCTAACCTTCCCTTAAAACAACCAATAGTTTCAGATTTTGTTACATGGTTACCAAGTCTATTTTGGGATCATGCAAAGACTGGCAAACCCAATCACAGCAGGACTTGCTATTCTTTACAAGAAAATTATTGGGTTCATTATTCTTTATGAGTATAATCAGGTTCACTGTTCTTGACATAAATACTTTGGTACACACAGAACATTTTAATAGCTGATTAAATTTCAAAGCTTTTGTTCACTAGTTAACCTTTATGAATCCTTACTGGTTTAATAGCAGTTTTCATATACTGGTTTTAATTTCTGTATTCAGATATCCAGGAAGTCTCACGCTTATGTTAGGTATATGGGTGACAGGTTATCAGGTTTCTGTAATGCAATCACCATGCATTATCCTTTCAATAACAAGTTTAAGAGGGTTTTTTTTTTAATGGAAATTGAACATTATGTTAGCATATTTCTTTTCATTATTTATTCATCAATATAAAATTTGTATACTATTTTTAAAATCAATGCCAAAGGTTTGCTTTTCTTTACAGGTAGACATTTGGGTTGACCATTTTTTACATGAGGATCTTTGGGTTCACTGTTCTTGACATGAGGATCGTTGGGTTCACTGTTCTCATGGAAATATTGGGTTCACTAATCTTGACATGATCACCATTTCATTCTTAGAAATCATGTAGTAAGCACAGAGATTATTAGTTGTTTTAAAAGAAGCTTAGATACCACTATCACTTGGGAATTATCACTGAGAGTTGCCAGTAGTTAAAATGCTTGATGGTAACAACAGCAGACATGTGTCTGTCTTAATACAATTACTGCTTTTGCACATATAACCATATGTTATACATTCTCTACATAAGTATCAATTCTCACTGCATGATATGAGCACACTCTTCAGGTGTATATGTTGTGTTGGTGGTATCAATATAAAACTCTACATGCTCCTGCATCCTGTCCGTATCACCCTTCATTGAGGGTAAAAAACCATGCATCTACCATAGTAAATAAATTCTGAATAAAAATATTTACATGCAACAATATATTAAGTAATTGGTCCATCAACCTCCTATATCAATCAATTCATTAGGTCTGGCATAGAGGACATCATGTTCCTTACTGGCTGTACTTATCAACAAACTTTGAATGGCTGAGTGGATTTGGCTCTGTGCTCTCTCAATGAGTAGATGCTGAGTTGTCAATGTGAATCCATTAAAAATGCTGGTGCTTTGAGATTTTGATTCCTAATAATCATAAATATAATTTTACTAAGGGAACCACACCAAGTGAATTGAATTTGGCAGTGTTTATCACCTTTCAACACTTTATACAAAATTGCACACGATAAAAGAGAATTGGTTTAAAACACCCATAAAAGTGGGATACATACACATCACATCCATACCATTTACGTCCTAGTCCTGTGCCACTTCCATAACAAAATGCTGTGTTGCATGCCGAGCCTGTATGGAAGGGGTTAAGACGATGCCCACCTATATTTCCACACCACTTGCAAGTTGCCACCAACCACAACTTGACTGCTGATATTGGTCACTGACTACTTATTTGGGCATTTCAATACCATACCTATAAATACACATTATATCAACTTCATATGGTGGAAACTCCAAAAATGGCAAATGGGTAAATAAAATGGTGTTTCCTTTGACCCATTCCTAACATTTCGTATTACAATGTAAACAAACACAATTGCCAGATTGATTCTCTGACATGAAGCACTGGCTAAAATGTGTACCAGTTATAATTGCTAACAATATTATATACCAACAGGTCCATTTTTCTTAAAAGTGGGGTGGCAGAGTCAAAGCATACCTTTCACCCATCACACACCCTTTCATTGGTCTCACACTCACCTAATTATGGGTTTAGATTCTATGCTTCGGTAAATTTCAGAAAAGCACACATGTGATATAGCAATAGAAAATTAAATAATAAATTTGTAAATTAACACTATTCTTGGTGGAAATCTATAACAGAAAAAGCAACCGCTTTGACTGCTTGAGACACCATGTTTGTTTTGGTAGATATGGAGGTCGAAGAAATTAAAGTATGATAAATTCGTCAAGTCAAACCTAACCTATCTATCTTGTATTTAGTAATGTACCTATAGTAGAGGTCATCGTCATCAACCGCTGAATCGATCAAAACAAAAAATAATTCTAGCTTTTAGCAACGATTTACGTGATTTCTACCAATAAAGATATATGTTATAGTGATGCATTATAACTTACATATCAAATTTTCTAATGCTATCTCGTGTAGGTGTGCACTTTTAAAATATATTTAAATAAGTTCTATTATGAAATATCTTTCTACAAATCATGAAAATCGATGGCTATAGATATTTTTGTAACTACAAATGAAATGTTTATTTACAAATCGTCTTTGTCTTCATGCAATAATTATTTTGTAAGAAGCTTCTGGAGGCACACAAGTGGCTTGAAAGAGCCGCAGATTGCCAATAACTGACTTATACCAACACAGGGTATAGGTCATAGTTTGGTATATGTTTCAGGTATGCTCTGAGAGCAGTAATGATTTGATCATATTACTAGTCTAGTGAATGAGGATACCAGGCAACAAGGTAATTGGACCTTTCCCTTCAGCACCTTGTTGTTTTACTCATATCATTACTGGTCGGGTCTAGGACAAAACCCAGTCGGTCAAAAACCCAAACAAAAAGAAAAGAAATCATTGTTTGGATTTCCAAGTGAGTGGTGGCTTTTCCTTGGCATGACTCCAATGTTCTTTTGTAGTGGATTCTTCTAGCATTAGTACAATGTACTATCAATGTAGTCCACTGTACTAACACTAGTGCACAGTAGTTGTACTGTACTATCACTCTAGTGCACTGTACTTGTACTGTAGTGCACTATATTAGAACTGTAGTTTATTGTACCAGTACTGTAGTTCAATGTACTAGTATTGCAGAGCATTGTACTAGCACTGTACTTTGCACTGCAATGTACTACTACTGTAGTTCACTTTATTACCACTGTACTAGGAACGTAGTCACTCTACTAGCACTATAGTGCGTCGTACTACCACTGTTGTAGCACCGTAATGCACTATAGCACTGTAGTAGGTCGAGAGCCAAATTGGTGACCTGACGATTTTGGTCACTTGCTCCGATTGGGTCACCACGTCACTCACAGGTCAAGGGCCACCAGAGCTCCTGTGGACTGCACTTGGACATCACTCAGGCCAACAGTGCGGGCGCCAGAGGCGGAAATGTGAAGAACCGGAGAACACGCTCAACTTTGTCTGGTCGCCACGCTCAGGCCCTTGGGCTCAGGTTCCTCCCGTCTACTGTAGTGACACGTAACTATTACCATTATGTAACTTATATTCACTCCTCTTTGATGTGTAATGTGCCTTTCTTACTCAGAGACTATGTTCACCGGCGAGTCATCTCGCCCATTCATAAAGTTGTTGTAATTTTGTATTAATAAAGAGGGAAGGTAATAAACAAGTTTTCTTAACCTCTTCTTACCGGTACACTCTACCACCAAATGTTTAGTAGTAGCAACGATGGCATTCCTTTGCCAGCTACTACAAATGGCGACCCCAGGTAGGCTTCTACACTACCTAGCCGTACTCTGTGCACGGTTCTCTCCTTCTGGGCTAAGTTTGGTACAAATCAGTGACATACTGATTTTGGGACAAATCCGTGGGTTGCCCCCTTGGAGATTTTTTTGGTCACTTGCCCCAATTGGGTCACCACGTCACCCACAGGATTGCACCAGGACACCATTCAGACAAAAGGCACGGCGAGGTAGACGGGAGGAACCTGGGCTCAGATGCATATTTGAGCTTTTTTCCCCATCCGCCTCTGAATGGTGTCCTAGTGCAATCTACAGGAGCACTGGTGGCCCTCGATCTGTGGGTGACGTGGTGACCCAATCGGGGCAAGTGACTAGAATGACACCCAAAAAACTCATTTTGCCGAAAACGGGTCTGTCGCTGATTTGTCCCAATCTTATCCCCCAGAGGGAGAGAGTCGTGCACAGAGTACGACGAGGTAGACGGGAGGAATGTGGACTCAAGTGCATGTGCGTGGTGACTAGCCAAACTTGAGCATTTCCCCCCCATTTCCGCCTCTGGCACCCGTGCCTTTTGTCTGAATGGTGTCCTAGTGCAATCAAATGTTGCCGCATTCACCTTATTCTCCCGATCTCGCCCCAAGCGACTTTTTCTTGTTCTCAGAGATGAAAAATCCACTGAGGGGTCGGCGATTAGACGACACAGATGAAGTCATTCAAGAGGTGGAACAGTGGTCTTCATCGCATCGCAATCCGAGGACTTATACAACGGCGGCTTGCGGGAGGTCAAGAAACGATGGGTGAAATGTGTTACTCTGGATGGTGACTATGTAGAGAAGTCTTAAGGACCACAGATAAAAATGAAGTTTCTGACCTGTTTGCTTCATGGTCATAATTACAACTTTATGATAACCCCTATATCATATATATATATATATGATCCCCTACTGGGGATTCCCCATCAAGAACCTCCCAACTGAGGCAACCTTGATAAGAACTCTTACTGATTGAAACCCATTGATAGTTCTCCATATGTACACTTAGTATACATGTATGCAAGTTTCAACTTGGCCTCTGTCCTTATTATCCAAATATCATACATAGATTTCAATTTCTGTATTGTTCCAGCTTTGGCTATACTTTTGATGTATGGTGATCAATTCAGAAAAAAAGTCACAATTCTGGCTACACTTAAAAATACAATCATTTCATGGTGGCCAACAATAAAGCCATAGGAATATTTTTAACTTTGGTGAGAAAAATAGGTAATCAAACAAAAATATTCAAGTCACTGTGCCCTATTTTAGTCTCTTCTTCATTGCAACAACCTATTGTGCCCAGTGCCCCCACAATTCATTTTACTCACCTGGTTTTACTTCTATTTAACCCTCTGGCATAGGCTTCCTTTGCAGCTGATCATTTAATGTGGGTAAATTGAAAGACTAAACTATCCATCCTTATATATGTAGATATTTGCAAGAAAAATAAAACATCTACTGTTCTCATTTATTTGTTCATTATAATACCAAGTCATAATATTTTTGTCATATACTAATTTACATAAAGGTCACTTTCTTCAGTGCTCTTATTCAAATTGATAACCAAGCCATAAGGATTACAAAGGCGGAGCATGCCGACAGGAGACCTTTTGATCCATATCTAGTATTACAATGAAACCGTATTTCTATTGTGTTTTCTTTACTGTGAAGTTTCACAATACTGATGAATGGTACTACAATCATTCATTTATCTGTTTACTAATCTATTTCATTTATTCATTTGTTTTTGTAAAGGTCAAGTAGCATTCCATGGGTCCTATAACATATCAGATTCAAGCTTAAATTATATCATTTCCAACAAATGCAAATTGAGATATTGAACAGATTTTAGATATGGTCCTATAAAACATTTACTAAAACTACTCCACTGGTATATGTAGGAAGTTACCACAGCATCATTAAATACATAATAACAATGTCATCCAGTACTTGTTCATAAGAAGCACCTGCATTTAAAGAACACTTTCAAAAACACAAAAAAAGAACAATATATATTTTTTTGAGGAATATATCACATTCGTTTCTACCTCAAATGCCATAGGTCTGAGTTTGAATCTAAGAACTTCCCACACAACTCCAGTCTTTACAGAGAAATGTGCAACAAAATGTCACTAGAAAAGTTTTGCTTTTGTGTGTTATGTGACTTTTGACAGCATCTTATGAGAAAGCTGCATCACACGAGTGATACTGGAAAGTCATATCTACAATGTTGATCATTATATGCATGTGGAACATCAAGTGCTACTTCAGAATACCCTGTTGGAAAGGCCTTTCTTTGGTGTGGAACCTCACATGATATTTGAAATCCTCCTTACTTGAGAAATCTGCATCACACAGGTAACACTGTAAAAGGCTTCTCTCCAGTGGGTAAAATCATGATGTCTCTTGTAAGTTACATAATACAGGTCACACTGTATGGGCTAACACGTGATGTTTGAGGACTCTTTTTCGAGAGAAAGTTTTATTGCACAGGTCACACTGGAAAGGCTTCTCTCCTGTGGGTTGTTATGTGATATTTAAGGCTACCCTTTTGTGAAAAAGCTGAATCACACAGGTCACACTGGAAAGGCTTCTCTCCTGTGTGGGTTAACATGTGACGTTTAAGACCACTTTTTTCTGAGAAAGCTGAATTACACAGGTCACATTGGAAAGGCTTCTCTCCTGAGTGGATCAGCATGTGACATTTAAAACGAGTCTTTCGTGAGAAAACTGAATCGCACAGGTCACACTGGAGTGGCTTCTCTCCTGTGTGGGTTATCATGTGATATTTAAGACTAACCTTTTGTGAGAAAGCAGAATCACACAGGTCACATTGGAAAGGCTTCTCTCCTGTGTGGGTCAGCATGTGACGTTTAAGATGACCCTTTTGTGAGAAAGCAGAATTGCACAGGTTGCACTGGAATGGCTTTTCTCCTGTGTGGGTTATCATGTGAGATTTAAGACTAACCTTTTGTGAGAAAGCTGAATCACACAGGTCACATTGGAAAGGCTTCTCTCCTGTGTGGGTCAGTATGTGACGTTTAAGACTATCCTTTTGTGAGAAAGCAGAATTGCACAGGTCGCACTGGAATGGCTTTTCTCCTGTGTGGGTTATCATGTGATATTTAAGACTACCCTTTTGTGAGAAAGCTGAATCACACAGGTCACAATGGAAAGGCTTCTCTCCTGTGTGGTTCATTATGTGATATTTAAGACTACCTTTTAGTGAGAAAGCTGAATCACACAGGTCACACTGGAAAGGCTTCTCTCCTGAGTGAGTTATCATGTGACGATTAAGATCACCCTTTCGTGAGAAAGTAGAATCACACAGGTCACAATGGAAAGGCTTTTCTCCTGTGTGGTTCATCATATGACGTTTGAGATCATACTTTTGTGAGAAAGCAGAATCACACAAGTCACACTGGAAAGGCTTCTCTCCTCTGTGGTTCATCATGTGATATTTAAGCTTAATCTTTTGTGAGAAAGCTGACTGCACAGGTCACACTGGAAAGGCTTTTCTCCAGTGTGGGTTATCATGTGACCTTTAAGATGACACTTTTGTGAGAAAGCGGAATCACACAGGTCACACTGGAAAGGCTTCTCTCCTGTGTGGGTTAACATGTGACGTTTAAGACCACTTTTTTCTGAGAAAGCTGAATTACACAGGTCACATTGGAAAGGCTTCTCTCCTGAGTGGATCAGCATGTGACATTCAAAACGAGTCTTTCGTGAGAAAACTGAATCGCACAGGTCACACTGGAATGGCTTCTCTCCTGTGTGGGTTATCATGTGATATTTAAGACTAACCTTTTGTGAGAAAGCTGAATCACACAGGTCACATTGGAAAGGCTTCTCTCCTGTGTGGGTCACCATGTGACGTTTAAGATGACCCTTTTGTGAGAAAGCAGAATTGCACATGTTGCACTGGAATGGCTTTTCTCCTGTGTGGGTTGTCATGTGAGATTTAAGACTACCCTTTCGTGAGAAAGCTGAATCACACAGGTCACATTGGAAAGGCTTCTCTCCTGTGTGGGTCAGCATGTGACGTTTAAGACTGCCCTTATTTGAGAAAGCAGAATTGCACAGGTCGCACTGGAATGGCTTTTCTCCTGTGTGGGTTATCATGTGATATTTAAGACTACCCTTTTGTGAGAAAGCTAAATCACACAAGTCACAATGGAAAGGCTTCTCTCCTGTGTGGGTTATCATGTGATATTTAAGACTACCCTTTTGTGAGAAAGCTAAATCACACAGGTCACAATGGAAAGGCTTCTCTCCTGTGTGGTTCATTATGTGATTTTTAAGACTACCTTTTAGTGAGAAAGCTGAATCACACAGGTCACACTGGAAAGGCTTCTCTCCTGAGTGGGTTATCATGTGACGATTAAGATCACCCTTTCGTGAGAAAGTAGAATCACACAGGTCACAATGGAAAGGCTTTTCTCCTGTGTGGTTCATCATATGACGTTTGAGATCATACTTTTGTGAGAAAGCAGAATCACACAAGTCACACTGGAAAGGCTTCTCTCCTCTGTGGTTCATCATGTGATATTTAAGCTTAATCTTTTGTGAGAAAGCTGAGCTGCACAGGTCACACTGGAAAGGCTTTTCTCCAGTGTGGGTTATCATGTGATCTTTAAGTTGACCCTTTTGTGAGAAAGCGGAATCACACAGGTCACACTGGAAAGGCTTCTCTCCTGTGTGGATCATTATGTGACGTTTGAGATTACCCTTTTGTGAGAAAGCTGAATCACACAGATCACACTGGAAAGGCTTTGCTCCTGTGTGGGTCATAATGTGAATTTTGAGATCACCCTTTTGTGAGAAAGCTGAACAGCACTGGTCACATTGGAATGACTTCTCTCCAGTGTGGTTCATCATGTGAGATCTGAGATCACAATTTCATGAGAAAGCAGAATTGCATCACAGGTCACACTGGTATGTCCTCTCTCTTGTGTGGGTTATCATGTGACATTTGAGAACACATTTTTGTGAGAAAGCAGAATCACACAGGTTACACTGGAAAGGCTTCTCTCTTGTGTGGGTCCTCATGTGATATTTAAGATTAACCTTTGTTGAGAAAGTTGTACCAAACTGGTCACCCTGGAAAGGCTTCTCTTCCGTGTAGGTCATCACATGATATTAAAGATGATTCATGAGGTAATTGCCACAGATATCACACCAGTCTCTTCAATGTATGACAATGACACAGAATCTACGGATAGCTTTCCCAGAGAAATGTTGATAGTTACCCTTTTCCTGGAAAGTAAAAAAAATCATAAGATTGACATCTAATTTTTTGAGGTGTGTAATAATAGGATTGTGGGTGTTTTATACCATATCATTTCATTCTCAAGTCCCTTTGTACCTAAACAGAACATGTGTACATGCCATCACCTAACATAAAATAGGTAGAAATATTAACAAATGTGGTCCTATGATATATATTCTACTTTTTCATTAGTAATGCACTGAAAACCATCCAATAGTTACATGCATACTCACACCTTCATGGCCAGAATGACTCAATTTTTTTTTTTTTTTTTTTTTATCTGGTCATGAGATTTGGAGGGGTGAATGACCCAGCTGGGTATATCAGTCATATTTTAACATAACTCCATAACATTCAGTGTTTGGGCTCACAAGACCTACATCTAAAAATTACCTACTCTAGGGTGGGTCATTCAGTTCACCTTACTCATCTGACTAAAAGAAATGATGTGAGTGACATTAAGATACACAGTGTACTTGTGTTATATTTTAGCAAGACACAATAAATAAATGTGATCTAAGAAACTAGAGGTACATACATTTATACATATACCAATGGCTTTTTCCCCCCTTACAAGGGAGGTAGCCAAAAAACAAAGGCATAAAATCCACTCGCACCCATTCCATCCCCACACACTCCATTCCCCCCCCCCTCCCTCTTATCTTGGCTCCTCCTCGACGACCGGTCATACCTGCATCTCGCCCACTGCCCTGGGTCAGAAACAATGTAGCAAGACACAGCTCACATCCACAGCAAGGCCACTTCATTTAATAAGTGACACCCTGTCTCCATCCCCTCATGCAAAAAAAGAGAAGATAAGGAGATATCCCTTCAGACTGCATCAAAATATCATTCATCATCCCCACCCACTCCCTTCCATGCATCACAGCATCACCCATACACAACCATTCTCCCTTCATTCCTCAAAAGACATTCCCCTCTATCCCAATGCCCCTTTTACCCCATCCATCCATCTCATCCTTGGTTGCCCCTTATGTTCACTCCTTCCACCTCTGCTTTCCACACCTCTTTCATTGATCTTTCTTCACTCATTCTTTCCATGTATCCAAACCATCCCAATACTCTTTCATCAACCCTATCTCCCAACTCCCTTTCTACCCCCACTCTCCTCCTCATTTCTCACTCTATCCAGCCTAATATCCTGTACCATATTTCTCAGGCAATTCATCTCCAACACATTTAAAATCTTCCTCTCTTATGTTCCATGTTTCTGCTCCTCACAGTACTGTCGGCACAAATATTCCTTCATACAGTCTCTTCTTAGCATCCATTCCCAAATGTCTACTTCTCATTATACTTTTTAATCCACCATGGTATTAATTTGCTTCTCTCAATCTACATTCTACCTCCATCTCCACTCCTCCCTTTCCCACCCAAATATCTAAAGCTATCCACTTCTTCCAGTCTCTCTCCCTTAATACTCACTTCCAATTTGCTGCCATACTCTCCTTTTGTACATCTCATCACCTTACTTTAACCCACATTTATCTTCAACTTCCTTATTCATATATATGTGTATATATATATATATATATATATATATATATATATATATATGTATGTGTGTGTATATATATGTATATATATTTTCTATTAAATAATACAGCATACTCAGCACTGGAAATCTTCTTCTTTAAACTTTCTATTCTTCTCACTATTTTCCTTTCTGTGGGAGGAAGGGAGAACAATATCACCAAATGAAACCATAGTGATTTTGGAAATAAAAACAAATGCATTACTTACAACGTTTCGCCTATGCTTTAGGCATTCCCACGGGGCGCCAAGAAGGAATTAAACCAAAGTACCTATCCTAGTTTATTTTGTACATTGTATATATGATCATGATTTGTAGATTCAAAATAAAAATTACCAGAAGATGCCTAAAGCATAGGCAAAATGTTGTAATGGATTTGTTTTTATTTCCAAAATCACTATGGTTTCATTTGCTGATATTGTGTTCTCCCTTCCTCCCACAGAAAGGAAAATAGTGAGAAGAATAGAAAGTTTATGGAAGAAGATTTCCAGTGCTGAGTATGCTGTATTATTTAATAGAAAATATATCCAAGAAAACCTGCTCCCCAAATTCATGTATATATATGTATATATATATATATATATATATATATATATATATATTGTACTTTTTGTTGATGGTTACACAGTTTGAGGTAGTGCAGTAAAAGGTGTTAAATTCCACCAAATTCAGTTTGCTTGAGCAGCACCCTTCATAAAATGTTTGTATGGTTACTAGGAAATACAGTCCATATAGCAGCCAGTGTTGTTTGTGGGGTTTGAATCAACAACTCACTGTCTGACCACTGATAGAGTGCACAGCCTTATTCCACTCAGCTGCCCAAAGAACTCAATATCAGCACTGAAAGAGCTATCTATATACCAAGACCTTTTTCCCCTTATATGGGAGGTAGATTAGTCAGAGGTATGTACCTATTCCCGCCCATTTCACTCCCTTTCCACCTCTCCAACTCAGCTCCTCATGGATGATGGGTCATCCCTGCATCTGTCGCCAACTCCCCTGGGTCAAATGCAATGCAGCAAGACTGAAAGGACAAAGTATGTAAAAATATACGAATGAAACTCCCAGAGACCATATGGCTTACACTAGGCAGTTCCATGTCCTTTACCACCTATCATCAACATCCTTAGAGTTATCTAACCTTCCCTTAAAACAACCAATAGTTTCAGATTTTGTTACATGGTTACCAAGTCTATTTTGGGATCATGCAAAGACTGGCAAACCCAATCACAGCAGGACTTGCTATTCTTTACAAGAAAATTATTGGGTTCATTATTCTTTATGAGTATAATCAGGTTCACTGTTCTTGACATAAATACTTTGGTACACACAGAACATTTTAATAGCTGATTAAATTTCAAAGCTTTTGTTCACTAGTTAACCTTTATGAATCCTTACTGGTTTAATAGCAGTTTTCATATACTGGTTTTAATTTCTGTATTCAGATATCCAGGAAGTCTCATGGTTATGTTAGTTATATGGGTGACAGGTTATCAGGTTTCTGTAATGCAATCACCATGCATTATCCTTTCAATAACAAGTTTATTTTTATGGAAATTGAACATTATGTTAGCATATTTTTTCATTATTTATTCATCAATATAAATTAACATATTTTTAAAATTAATGCCAAAGGTTTGCTTTTCTTTATGGGAAGACATTTGGGTTGACCATTTTTTACATGAGAATCTTTAGGTTTACTGTTCTTGACATGAGGAGCATTGGGTTCACTGTTCTCATGGAGATATTGGGTTCACTAATCTTGACATGATCGCCATTTCATTCTTAGTAATCACGAAGTAAGCACAGAGATTACTGGTTGTTTTAAAAGAAACTGAGATACCACTATAACTTGGTAATTATCACTGAGAGTTGCCAGTAGTTGAAATGCTTGATGGCAACAACAGCAGACATGTGTCTGTCTTAATACAATTACTGCTTTTGCACATATAACCATATGTTATACATTCTCTACATAAATATCAATTCTCACTGCATGATATGACACTGACACTCTTCAGGTGTCTATGTCGTGTTGGTGACATTAATATAAAATTCTACATGCTCCTGCATCCTGTCTGTATCACCCTTCAGTGAGGGTAAAAAACCATGCATCTACCATAGTAAATAAATTTTGAATAAAAAGATTTATATGCAACAATACATTAAGTAATTGGTCCATCAACCTCCTATATCAATCAATTATTTAGGTTTGGCATTTAGGACATCATGTTCCTTACTGGCTGTACTTATCAACACACTTTGAATGGCAGAGTGGATTTGGCTCTGTGCTCTCTCAATGAGTAGATGCTGAGTTGTTGTCAATGTGAACCAATTAAAAATGCTGGTGCTTATGATTATTTTGATTCCTAATAATCATAAAAATAATTTTACTAAGGGAACCCCCCCCAAGTGAATTGAATCTGACGGTGTTTATCACCTTTTAACACTTTATACGAAATTGCATACAATAAAATAGAATTGGTTTAAAACACCCATCAAAATGGGAGGCATACACATCACATCCACACCATTTACAGTGTCCTAGCCCTGTGCCACTTCCATAACAATATGCTGCTTTGCATGCCCAGCCTGAACATGCCCACCTATGTTTCCACACTACTTGCAAGTTGCCACCAATCACAACTTGACTGCTGTTAATATTGGTCACTGATTACTTATTTGAGCATTTCAATATCATACCTATAAATACACATTATGTCAACTTCATATGGTGGAAACTCCAAAAATGGCAAATGGGTCAATAAAAATGGTGTTTCCTTTGACCCATTCCTAACATTTCGTATTACAATGTAAACAAACACAATTGCCAGATTGATTCTCTGACATGAAGCACTGGCTAAAATGTGTACCAGTTATAATTGCTGGCAATATTACATACCAATAGGTCCATTTTTCCTAAAAGAGGTGGCAGAGTCAAAGCATACCTTTCACCCATCACACACCCTTTCATTGGTCTCACACTCACCTGATTATGGGTTTAGATTTCATGCTTCGGTAAATTCTAGAAAAGCACACCTATGTGATATAGCAATAGAAAATTAAATAATAAATTTGTAAATTAACATTATTCTTGGTGAAAATCTATAACAGAAAAAGCAACCGTTTGACTGCTTGAGACACCATGTTTGTTTTGGTAGATATGGAGGTCGAAGAAATTTAAGTATGATAAATTCGTCAAGTCAAACCTAACCTATCTATCTTGTATTTAGTAATGTACCTATAGTAGAGGTCATCGTCATCAACCGCTGAATCGATCAAAAACGAATTCTAGCTTTTAGCAATGATTTGTGATTTCTACCAATATAAATATGTTATAGTGATGTATTATAACTTACATATCTAATTTTCTAATGCTATATCGTGTAGGTGTGCACTTTTCAAATATATTCAAATAAGTTCTATTATGAAATATCTTTCTACAAATCATGATAATCGATGGCTATAGATATTTTTGTAACTGTACATATGAAATTCACATGAATGTTTATGTATTTACAGTAAATCGTCTTTGTCTTCATGCAATAATTATTTTGTAAGAGGCTTCTGGAGCCACACAAGTGGCTTGAAAGAGCCGCAGGTTGCCAATAACTGACCTATACCAACACAGGGTATAGGTAATAGTTTGGTATATGTTTCAGGTATGCTCTGAGAACAGTAATGATTTGATCATATTGCTAGTCTAGTGAATCAGGGTACCAGGCAACAAGGTAATTGGACCTTTCCCTTCAGCACCTTGTTGTTTTACTCATACCATTACTGGTAGGGTCTAGGACAAAACCCCAGTGGACAAAACCCCAACGAATAAAAGCCCAACCGACAAAACCCAGTCGGTCAAAACCCCAAAAACAAAAAGAAAAGAAATAATTGTTTGGATTTCCAAGTCAGTGGTGGCTTTTCCTTGGCATGACTCCAATGTTCTTTTAGAACATTCCCATCGTATAGTCTTGGAGCTGGTAGCATTCTTGGTATACATATGGCCAAGTTAGCATAACTTTTGTCCATCCTTGTTGTAACGTATGATCTCCATGATGATCTAGTGACACAGCGACATTTGATTGCTGCTTTATAGGCAAACACTAATTATGAGCTCACAGGGGAAACTCTTTCTTGGGGTTTTGTCCGCTTCTCTTATTATGGAAGTTTTGGGCTGGGTTTTTGTCCATTGCGGTTTTGTCCTTTGGGGTTTTGTCCGTAGCCTGTACTGATCTCCTGTACCCTTACTTCTGGTGCTACAAATTATAATGCATATTCAATTCCTGGTGCTCAAAATAATGTGTTATTGTGCACTCTGTCCTGTAGTATAGGTAATTTTTGTAATTAACGAATTAATCTGTGATTAATATGTGACTCAAGCTGTCATGTAGCTTCACTATAACTACATTATTGATATTGTTGATGGCCTGCAACCTTCTGCCCCATAATACTTGATATTTACTCATACCCTGGGGTGGACCCCCTATTATTGTCCTACACTTGCTGCTACAGCTGTAGAATAATGTAGTTGTATTTACCTAGTTGCATTATACGGGAAGGGAGCTATGCTCGTGATGACCCGTCTTTGTATCTCTCAGCATCAAGTTTTTTTTCTTAAAATCTTATATAGCGTTTGCACACACTGTTTCGTTGTCTAATTTATTACATGTATCTATCACTCTGTGTGGGAAGCTGTTCCTTTTTAAATTTCTTCTGTAACTATCTTTTTTAGTTTCTTTTCGTGTCCTCTCGTTTTACCGTTGTCCCATATTTACAAGTCATCCCTATCTAAAATTTCCATTCCTTTCATTATTCTGTAGATAGTCAGCAGGTCACCTCTTTCTCTTCTCTGTTCCAAAGTTGGTAGTTCTAATTTGGACAGTCTTTGTTCATATGTTAGTTCGGAAAGAGTTGGTGCTAGTTTGGTTGTTGCTCTTTGTAGCCTTTCTAGTTTTTTTTTTTTTTTGGGGGGGGGGGGGTACTGGGTGTCCAGAGTGCTGTTGCGTACTCGAGTTTTGGTCTTATTAGCGTAGTTATGATTTTCTTTATCATTTCTTCGTCCAAATAGGCAAACGTTACTTTGATCTCAGTAAATAGTAGGTTTCTCCGAATATTTTGTTAATATCCTTATCTGGTGTCATGTCCTTGACAATCATCACTCCAAGATCTTTTTTTTATTTTACTTTTTGACCTTTTCTTCACAAATTTTGTAATCTTTTGACATTCTGTTTTTACTCTTTCCAAACTCCACTATACTACATTTCTTCATATTGAATTTTACTTCCCACTTTTGGGTCCAATTCCAGATCTTATCCAAATCTTGTTGCATTGAGTTGCAGTCTTCCTCCGTTTTTACCTTCTGTAGTATCTTTGCATCATCTGCAAAGAAATTTATATAACACTCTACATCTTCATCCATGTCATTAATATATATAGCAAACATGATCGGGGCCAGTACTGATCCCTGCGGGACACCTCTTTTCACTTCTTCCCAGTTTGAGAATTTTTCTCTAATTACAACTCTCATTTTTCTCCCGTTCAGGAAGTCTTTCATCCATTTCAATAATTTTCCTCTGATACCACCTTTTGACTCTATCTTATATATATATATATATATATATATATATATATATATATATATATATATATATATATATATATATATATATATATATATATAATATGTGGTACCTTGTCGAATGCCTTTTGTAGGTCGAGAAAGGCACAGTCTGGCCACCCATCTTTTTTTTTTTGTATTATATCTATTAATCATGAATAGAAGCAGATCAAAACTGTTGTACATATATGATCTGCTTTGTCTGAATCCAAATTTATTTGGATTTAATATATATATTTTTTCCAGGTGCTTTACCCATCTATTTTTGGCAATTCTTTCACAAATTTTTGCTATTGTGCTTGTCAGTGATACAGGTCTGTAATTAGATGGGTCTTCTTTATTACCTCCCTTATAGATTGATACAATGTTTGGCTTTTTACCAGTCCAGTGGCATTTTTCTTTCTTAAAGCGATATTTTAATTATAATGTATATTTTGTCAGTTAATTCTTCCGTATATTCTTTCAGTATCCAGTTTGCAATTCCGTCTGGGCCATGTGATTTTCTAATATCAAGGGTTTTAATTTTGTCGCTGATTTCTTTTTGTGTTACGATTATTTCTTTCATTGCGGGGGATAATTCTCTCTCGATTTCTTCAGTCAGGTGAACCTTCTAATGTGAACACTGATTTAAAGTGGTTGTTCATAATTTCCGCCATTTCTAGTTCCTCCATATATTCATTTTTGTCCTGGCGCAGTGTTTCTATTTCTTGTTTGTTTTTTAGTTTTCCATTTACATATTTGTAAATTAGTTTGGGTTCTGCCTTGCATTGATCAAATATCATTTTTTCGTATTTTCTCTTTTCATCTCTGCGTACTTTTACATATCCATTTCTCAGTTTGATGTATGTATGCAATTTGTTTGGTTTCTTGTCTCTTTTCCATTTTTCCCAAGCTTTGTCTCTTTTGTCCTTAGCTTCACTACAATTTTTGTAGTATATCACTAATGAAGCTACACCTATTTGGTACTCCTATTGTTTTGGTACCTTTTACTGTAGTACAATTCTGTTGTTCCTGATTCATAATGCCATGTTCCTTTAATATATTGGTGCTCAACTTTTGGTCTCAATCCTATGTGTTGTGAACATTTTCATGTGGCAACCCTGTTGCAAGAATATTTGAAATTGTTTGGACATTTGTGTCACGAAGATTGTAAAATGCTAATGATTCTGAGGATGAATTTGCCGATCTCATACACTATTTTCATTCTTTTCTCATTTCTTTATTTTTCAGTATTCAGTAAAAATACTTTGGGAATAAAGATTAGCAAAATCCAAAATGGCCGTTTAAAATGCACAAAAACGGCTTCGTATATTTCATCAAAACCACCCACCTCAACATGGGACTTTCTCAAAATATTTGATACCAATGAAAATGTATGGTTTTAAGGAATATAATACTTAAATTTAATTTTATAAGCTCAGCAAAATCCAAAATGGCCGTTTAAAATGCGCAAAAACGGCTTCCTATATTTCATCAAAACACCCACCTCAACATGGGGCTTTTTTCAAAACATTTGATACCATTGGAAAGGTAAGGTTATAAGGAATATAATACTTAAATTTTAAAATGCTGAAAAATAATAAGAAACTAGAAAAAATTAAAATAGTGTTGAGATCAGCAAATTCAATCATCAACAGAATCATCAACAAAATCATCAACACAGGTGATGAAAAATTTAATGTAAGTATTCGCTAGGCAGCTAGAACATTAAGTTGCAGACCATCATGGTTGTAGCTGTTTAGGTATTGGATACTTTAGAAAGAGTGTTATAAGTCAATAATGAGGTCATATTAGATGAACCAGCGTTTCAAAATTTGTATAGGGGGCTGGCTGGAGGGGTTTAAACTTTGTTTTGGGTTAGGGTATTCGAAATACAAAGAAAACATTTCAGATAAAGGTACCCTTTCAAGAACTAGGAAATAGAAGGCACTCTGATACTGATGTTTAGAACATTTCCAAATAATAAAGATAAATTTCACCTAGGTAATTGTAAAATTAGATATAAATATTTCTGCATCTTTTTATCACTACCACTGATACTAATGATTTGCTGTACTCATATCTGATGTTGAAAATACTAAGTATGAAGAGAGCTAGTTAGTGATATAGATAAGAATTGCATGAAATTTAAAACAATGTAACCTAGCCTAACTTGATAGATAAAATGATGCCCATCTTAACTATTTGAAAATCGCTGCTGATGTTACTTTAAATTTGCTGTACATATATATATATATAGTTAAAAATATTAAGGATAACAAGAGTTAGCTGATGATTTAGGAAAGAATTGTAGGCTGGCAAACATGTTTGAATACAGGTATGCAGACATTACTACATGTTATAAAAGAAATGCAGGTGGAGAATGAAAATTATCTCGCATCAAATGCAAGAAATAATATATACAAATGCCAGTGAAAAAATCTGGTCTCTGTAAAAGAGAGGGATATATATACATATATATATACATATGTATATATATATATATATATATATATATATATATATATATATATATACAGTATATATATATTGGGGTATTGGCTGCTTGTTACTGTGGCAAAGTAGCATGCAGTCGATACTTTAGGGTCTATATGGGGCGCCCCTATGGACCAGAGCTACACATCATTTTGTCTATGATAGAGTAAAACTCTGTTCATAGAGAAATTATGACACTTTTATACTATGACTGTCCCTCCGTTATGCTGTCCCCCAACCCTTGTTGCTGTACTGTACCATTTCTATGAGTATTTTCTTTTTCTATGGTGGGGGAAAAGAATACTGCCAGCAAGTATTCCCACTTGGATCGTAAGAGGCGAGAAAAAAGGGACAGGGATTGGGACTAGGCATCCTTCTCCTTGTAGCCCCACAGGGGAAATTCCTAAAAGAAAAGGTAGAGGCATAAGAGGGGCTGGAGGGCCTCAGTCCAGCACCTTAAGGTTTGGGTCTTTTAATGTGCGTGGATGTGGTACAGATGAGAGTAAAAAGGAAGAGATAGGTAGTATGTTTGTGAGAAGAAAGATGGATGTGTTGGCTTTGAGTGAAACTAAGCTGAAAGGGAAGGGCGATTGTAAGTTTGGGAGTGTAAGTGGGAGGTTATCAGGAGTGAAGAGAGTGCGAGGGAGGGAAGGGTGGCTATACTAGTAAGTGAAGAGTTAGGTAAACGTTTAGTGGAGTGGAAGGAGGTTTCCTCAAGGATAATGTGGATGAAGGTGAAACTGGGAAAGGAGATGTGGGTTTTTGTAAGTGCATATGGGCCTGGCAGTGAGAAGAATGTAGAAGAAAGGGAGGCCTTTTGAATAAATTTAAATAAGTGCATAGAGGGTTTAGGGAGAAGTGTAAATGTAATAGTACTGGGAGACCTTAATGCTAGGGTAGGAAATGGTCCAATTGATGGAGTGGTTGGGAAATGTGGAGTTCCAGGAAAGAATCGTAGTGAAGAGTTGATGGTGGAAATGTGTCTAGAAAGAGAGTTGATGATAGCAAATACAGTGTTTCGGAAGAAAGTCAAGCATAAGTACACATGGGAGAGGGTGGTGGATAGAGCTTCAATGGACTATGTGGTGGTAAATAGGATTATGATAGGAAGAGTTAGGGATGTACATATGCTAAGGGGAGAGGGTGGGGGAATATCAGATAATTTTCAGGTGGAAGGTAAGTTGAGAGTGGAGGACAGATGGAGGAAGAGGAAAGGGACTAAAGGTAGGGAGGTGCTTAGAGTGAACTCTTTAAACGAAGAGGAAAAGGAGAAAGAGTACAAGAGGAAGCTGAAGGAGGAGTGGGAGGGAGTGAAGGATAGAGTAGAGGTAGGTGTGGAGGAGGAATGGGGATGGTTCAAGGAGGGAGTCACAAAGTGTGGAAAGATGGTATGTGGAACGAGAAGGTCAGGAGGAAATAGAAGGAAGGGTAGTGAATGGTGGGATGAGGAAATGAAGAAGGTTGTAGAAGAGAAGAAGCGAGCTTTCACAGATTGGTTACAAAGTAGGATGAGGGAGTCATATGAGATGTACAGGGAAAAGAAAAGAGAAGTAAAGAAAAAGGTAAAGGAGGCAAAGAGGAGAGCAGATGTGAAATGGGGTAAGAGTATGACAGAAAATTTTGAAAGTGATAAAAAGATGTTTTGGAAAGAAATTAAGAGAGGAAGAGGAGGTGAATCAAGTAGAGAAGAAAAGGTAAAAGGAGCAGATGGAGAGATGATGATAGAGGAGAAGGCAGTAAGGGGAAGATGGGCAGAATATTTTAGGGAGTTGCTTAATGTGAAGGAGGATAGGGAGGGAAAGATAGCTGCAGTGGGAAATGCTTAGAAAATGAGAGTGATGAGTGAGGAAATTGGAGGAGAAATAAGGAAGGATGAAGTGAAGGCAGCAGTTAAGATGATGAAAGCAGGTAAGGCACCTGGTATGGATGGATGCCATGCAGAATGTCTTAAAAAAAGGAGGTATAGTGATGGTGGACTGGCTGGTGAGGTTATTTAATGTTTCCTGGAGAGAAGGTAGAGTGCCAGAGGACTGGAGGAGTGCTTATATAGTTCCACTTTACAAGGGGAAGGGGGACAAGTGTGAATGTAGTAGTTTCAGAGGGATTAGCTTGTTAAGTGTAGTTGGGAAGGCTTATGGGAGGATCTTGATTGAGAGGATTAGGAGAGGAACAGAGGGAGTAATTGGTGAGGAACAGTGTGGGTTTAGGACAGGTAGAGGTTGTGTAGATCAGATTTTTATAGTAAGACAGATATGTGAGAAAGCTATAGGTAAGGGGAAGGATGTTTTCTGGGCCTTTATGGATCTGGAAAAGGCTTACAACAGGGTAGACAGAAAGGCACTGTGGGAGGTTATGCGGATATACGGGATAGGAGGAAAGCTTTTGGGAGCTGTCAAGAGTTTTTATGAGAGTAGTAGAGCTTGTGTCAGGATTAGAAATAGAGAGAGTGAGTGGTTTGAGGTAAAGGTGGGACTTCGTCAGGGATGTGTTATGTCACCCTGGCTTTTGAACTTATACATGGATGGGGTGGTACGAGAGGTGAATGCAAGGGTAGTGGGTCAGGGATTGGAGATGGTTAAGGAAAATGGAGAAAGGTGGGAAGTGAGCCAGCTGTTGTTTGCAGACGACACTGCACTTGTGGCAGGATCGGAGGAGGGATTGAGGAAGTTGGTAACAGAGTTTGGGAGAGTTTGTGATAGAAGAAAGCTGAAGATAAATGTGGGTAAAAGTAAGGTGATGAGATGTACAAGGGGTGAAAATGGCAGCAGACTGGAAGTGAGCATTAAGGGAGAGCAACTGGAGGAAGTGGATAGTTTTAGATATTTGGGTGCAAATGTGGCAGGAAAGGGTGGAGTGAAGGTGGAGGTAGAATGTAGATTGAGAGAAGCGAGTAAATGCCTTGGTGGATTAAAAAGTGTAATGAGGAATAGAAATTTGGGAATGGATGCAAAGAGGAGACTGTATGAAGGAGTGATTGGGAGCTGTATGGAGCAGAAACATGGAACATAAGAGAGGAAGAGAGAAGGAACTTGAATGTGTTTGAGATGAAGTGTCCGAGAAGTATGATGGGGGTTACAAGGCTAGATAGAGTGAGAAATGAGGAGGTGAGGAGGAGAACAGGGGTGGAAAGGGAGCTGGGAGATAGGGTTGATGAAAGAGTATTAGGATGGTTTGGACACATGGAAAGAATGAGTGAAGAAAGACTAGTAAAGGAGGTATGGAAGGCAGATGTGGGGGGAGTGAACATGAGGGGACGTCCTAGGATGAGATGGATGGATGGGGTAAAGGGGGCTTTGGGGAAGAGGGGAATGTCTGTGGAGGAAGGACAGGAGAGGACAGAAGACAGGGGTGAATGGAGAATGGTTGTATATGGAAAATGTTGTGATGCATGAGGCGGAATGGATGGGGGAATGGGGGGTGAGGTAATGTGTGAGCAAAAATTTTTGACGCAGCCCGAAGGGATTTCTCCCCATCCTCTCCTTTATGTGGGGGGACGGAGAGGGGGGGGGGTCGCCGATTTAATGAAGCGGCCTTGCTGTGGATGTGCTGTGTCCTGCGACACTGCTTCTGACCCAGGGCAATGGACAGTGTGCCGGGATGACCCGTCATCTAGGAGGTGCTAAGATGGGAGGGAGGGTGGAGGGGTGTGGAGTGTTTTCGGGGATGGAATGGGTGGGAATGTTTTTATGCCTTGTCCTTTTTGGCTACCTCCCTGGTAAGGGGGAAAAAAGCCTTGGTATATGTATGTATATATATATATATAAACATGTTTGTTCGAATACGACAGCATTCTGGAAGTTGTTAATTTTCTTTATTGTGTTTTCTATTTTTCTAATTATGTTCTTTCCTCTGGTATTTCTGTTATAAAGATACAATATATGATACTACAAGTTTGAATTACATTGATTGTTGCACATTTACAATTTATATCAAGTCTTACATTTAAGTTTTACATTTAAATTTGAATGAATAATAACACTAATAATAATAATAATATTAATAGTGTTATTATTCATTCAAATTTAAATGTAAAACTTAAATGTAAGACTTGATATAAATTGTAAATGTGCAACAATCAATGTAATTCAAACTTGTAGTATCATATATTGTATCTTTATAACAGAAATACCAGAAGATGTCTTATTAGAGACGAAACGTCGTGTAGTAAAATGGAGAAGTATAAGGATTTGGTTTATGCCCACCCTATCCGAGGAAAGAACATAATTAGAAAAATAGTAAACACAAGAAAGAAAATCAACAACTTCCAGAATGCTGTCGTATTCAATCAAACATGTTTAAAAGAGAACCTGCTCCCAAAATACACACATATATATATATATATATATATATATATATATATATATATATATATATATATATATATATATATATATATATATATATATATATATATATATATATATATCGTATACTTAGGGCGCAAGTTCTCCTTGATATACACGGAGTTAAACACCACAGTATTGTCAATATTAGGAAGAAGATATGTATATATATATATATATATATATATATATATATATATATATATATATATATATATATATATATATATATATATTATATATATATATATATGTAACCATTACTAAACATCACCCACCATGCACATGATCCACATGCTTGCAAGATGGCACTACCTCCCCCTCTAGCTGACTTTGCTTTCCCAGAACATATAACTAATGCAGCAGATTTCAAGACAAACATGATATAGATGCCCAATATCACCAGACTAACCCATTAAATCCCCTTAATTATAACTGCCCCTACTATATTACCGATAAGCTAACATATATATACCATGTCTAATCATACCCACCAATCATATGATTAACCCCAATAGATAGAACTAACTCCACAACCAGAATTCTCCCTACCACAGGTAACATTACAGAAATCCAATCCATTCGAATCTGCACAGGCAACAAATCAACACTGACAATAGTTAACATGTACATTCCCCCCTAATCATCCCCCACAGTTCCAAACACCTTCAGGCCTCAATTTAGCCAACTAGCCTCAATCCCCAACCTGATCATGGGTGGTGACTTCAACGCCAAGTCGTCTGCCTGGTATGTCGACAACCCTGACACACACAGAGGGCTTGATATACAGACTCAGTTTGACTTATTGACTATCATGAACAACACACATAATCATACACATATCCCACACCAAGCCCTCTATACTCCCTCCTCTCCTGATATCACCTTTTGCTCCCCCTGCCTATCCCCAACAACATCATGGAGAGTGGTCGGAACCCTTGGTTCTGACCACTTCCCAATCATCATCACCACCAAAACAAGATGCACCCCAGTTGGCCACAGACACACATACACCAATTACAAGAGAGCTAACTGGGAAGCTTTTACTGAAGAGACAGAACAACATTTTGAAATACTTAACAGTACACCAATCACAAACATAATGCTGTGCACACTTTTAATACAATCATACAAAACACAGACAAGCGATACATCCCTAGAGGCAACAGAAAATCACACAACCCCAACTTCACACCAGAAATCCAAGGCCTCTTTAGACAACGAGACACACTTAAACACAATACCCCCACACCTATCCCTCAAAACACAGCAGACCAAATACAAACACTAAACACTGTGATTGCCAATAAAATACACAAACAAAAAACACAAAATTGGCAAAACTTTATCAATACACTTGATCACAAAACAAACTCCAGCAAATTGTACAAAACACTCAACAGCATTACACTATCCAACAGTAACACAACATGCTCTCACACAGCAATAATCACAACAACAGACAACCTACCCTCAAACAGACAACTGCAAACACACTCATAAATCATTTTGCACAGACAAGCCATCTCACTTCTCACCCTGACGACCGACGCACTATTTGATGTTAGAAAGACTTTCCCACAGACTCAGACTATACACCCTTCATAGACAGTCAGACAAAACACATAATACATAATCTCAAGCACTCATCTGCCTGTGGTCCTGATAACATAAGTAACATCCACCTAAAACACATTGGACCACAAGGTATACACGCACTCACAAATATTGCAAACTACAGCTATTCACACAACACTACACCTGACATCTGGAAGCATGGTAGAATAATCACCATTCCAAAACCGAACAAAGACCCAACAATCCCAACATCGCATTGCCCAATCACACTTCTCTGCACCCCCTCTAAAGTCATTGAACGCCTAATACTTAAACTTTTCACACCACATATTCCCGTTGCTGACTCACAACACAGTTTTAGGCCACTACACTCCACAAACACTCTTCTGATAAACCTCACACAAAGAATTTTAGATGGCATCAATTCGGATAGGCCTCACCACAGAACACTTCTTATAACATTAGACATTAGTAAAGCTTTTGATGCTATCCCCCGCCACAACCTAACAAATAAAATATATAACACAAACATGCACAATAACACACAAAGATGGCTGGCCAATTATCTGGCTGGTAGGAATGCTTACATGTCATATAATGGCCAATCATCGCACATCAGAAACATTAAGAATGGAGTACCATAGGGCTCTGTTCTATCACCCACGCTCTTTAATCTATACATGCATGACTTACCCACACCAGACACCTCAGAAATACAAATCTCTTCCTACACAGACGACATAACAATCACATGCACACATCATAACACAGACAAAGCTGCAGAAATGATCCAGCCATACCTTGATGCACTCGACACATGGTTCATCACAAGCAGACTCAAAATAGCTCCAACCAAATCTACAGCAATACTTCTCACCAACTGGACAAAAGAACACAAATACATACCTCATCTCTACATCAACAACACTAATACCACACACAAACACACCGAAAATTCTTGATGCAACATGCAATACATCCATGTCTTTCAAACAACACATCACAAACATAAAAAACAAATGCACACCTAGACTTATTGCACTTAAATCAATCGCTGGAACAACATTTGGACAAAACAAAGAAACTAATTCAACAATATAATGTACAAACAATGCATACACTCAGTGATGAATAATGCAAGTCCTGCATGGGCTCCTAATCTCAGTGAGACACACCACAACACCCTTCAAATCATACAAAACAAAGCCCTAAAAACAATTACAGGCTGCACAAATACAACACCTACAGACCATTTACACCATGAAACAAAAGTCCTCAAAGTCAAGGACCACCTCGACATGAGAGGCACACAAATACTTGCTGCAGCCACCACAAACACATCACTCCCACTACACTACATAGCAGAACACCCACACACACCAAGAAACATTAAAACAACACCCAAAGACCTTTATCACACACAGATACTCTCTTCTCTTCCTCCACAACCACCAAATACCAGCCTCCGGAAACATATTCATAAACATATCACTCACCCCTCCATTAACACACTGAAAGACAACACACTGCTGCATGCCAGACCCCCTGATATCCACCCCTCTGAATCCTCTCTCCCACAAAAGGACAGAGTCCACCTGGCCAGACTGCGGTGTGGCCACCACCCAGCACTTCTAAGCTACCAGAAAAGGCTGGATGACCGCATTGTGAACAGCTGCCCAGGATGTAACACTTCACCCCATACCATACAACACATAATGGAAGACTGCATTATACACAATCATGCACGCAAACAACACAACATACACTCTATAAAGGATTTGTGGGAAAACCCAATTTTGGCTGTGGCATTCCTTGGGGAGACGGGACTGCTCAGACAGACAGTCTAGGGAACAACAACAACAACACCAAATCCTAAGAATAGCAACTAACACCTTTACTTACGACACCCTACTAACCCCTTTATTAATGACACCTATGTCACCAAGACAGGCAGAGCTGAGCAGGCTGAGAGGCTGCCAGCCAGTTGTGCCCTTGGTCAAGGCCTGGCACTTATTGTATATTGCCCATATATACATCTGTTGTTATAAGTAAATAGAAGAAACTCCAGTTTTGGAGTTTATCTTGACCACATCAAGTCCCCCCTTATGTAGCCTATACATTTTGTATTGGACAAATATATCAAAACTAGAAACCTAACATTGTATAAAGGACAAATATATAAACTATTGACTTATTTAATGCATTATAAGTTAATATAAACTTTTAAAGTGAAATAAGAAACTATTTTTTAGGCACTATTATGTTTTGAAATGACAATTTTAACCGGACTTAACAGGTATTATTGTATGAGGTTAGTGGACTCCAGGGTTGGTGATTTTTTTTTCTATCTTTTTAAGATATATATATATATATATATATATATGTATATATATATATATATATATATATATATATATATATATATTTATATATATATAGATTCAAACAGCTTTTTTTTTATATTTTAAATATTGTGGGATTGCTATTTGATATGTGATCTGATTGCTAAAGGACATTTTTAGTATATCGATATAAGGAGCAGTGTTATACAGACTTGCCACAAGTATACAAGGATATAAGCCGTATGTGAGGACGGTATGCTCAGGTTCACTTGATTCCTACAAGTTTTCTCATCTTGGTGACATTTGCTGCATTGTCTGTCACAACACTTCCAATGTGACAACCAAAATCTTGTTCAGCCTTCTTGATCGAATTTTGTACAAGTTTTAGAAGATATTCAGCAATGTGTGGTTTCCCTGATGTGTCTATTGTGTCAACTAAATAAATCTGACCAGTGGATGTTGTTAGAGTGACACATATTATGGGCTCATTATGGATGTTAGACCACCCATCTATTGAGAGAGGGCAGAAGACAAGGGTGAATGGGGAATGGTTGTATATGGATGATGTTGTGATGCATGAGGTGTAATGGGCAGGGGGGATGGGGGATGAGGTAGTATGTGTGAGCAAAATTTGACGCAGCCCAAAGGAATTTCTCCCCGTCTTCTCCTTTAATGCATGGAGGGACGGAGAGGGGGAGTCGCCAATTTAATGAAGCAGCCTTGCGACACTGCTTCTGACCCAGGGCAGTGGAGAAGGTGCAGGGATGACCTGTCATCCAGGAGGTACTAAGAGGTAGGGTGGAGGGGGTGTGGAGTGTATTCAGGGATGGAATGGGTGGGAATGATTTTATGCCTTTTCCTTTCTGACTACCTTGTAAGGGGGAAAAAGCCTTGGCATATATATATATATATATATTATATATATATATATATATATATATATATATATATATATATATATATATACATATATGTACATATATAAATATATTTAAAAAATTTCTTTTTGCAAAACAAATTGTTGGGTGTTTTGCAAATATTTGGATTTATATCCTTAAATGGAATGTAACTTTGAATAATACAATACTTTTTTCACCAAATTTCCCTCAAGTCTATTGCATGAAGCTCATGTAGACCTGTAAGATGATATTTTCTAAAGTAAAGTATTACGCAAGTGGAAATATTTGTGATTTTATTCTTGGTTAGAACATAATTAGGTTGTAGATTGTACATGACATGTATTTCTTCTACATTGCACTAAGTAATTGTCTGACACCCAATGAATATCAGTAAAATTGATATCGATCATCGGGACATAATGATCAGAAGGCCTCTGGCAATGTGGTTGGGTAGCATGAGCCGCCATTGAATGGCCACAAGTTACAGTGTGAAAGCAAAAAAGCTGCAAAGAGATCCTTCTTTCCATAACAAGGTCCGATGTTCTATCACAGGAAGAAAGCCATTGAGTCCCCAGGCACCAAAAAATCAAGATATTCTGCCATTTTAAACACCAATAGGGTAAAGTCATTGACAGAAGCCGTGTGATACATACTCTCCAAGTACTGGCCAAATCAAAGGTCTCCAAAGCGCTCGATTTCGACCCCCCATGGTGGTCAGTGCAAGTATCCAAAGGGTCAACAACTGCTTGGGGCTCGATAAATACCTAACTTAATATTTTAGAGGGGATGATTTCCAACCACAATCTCCTGCTCCACACACATTTCCGACAATCTCTCTATTTTTAATTCGTTCCAATCAGGGCTGTTTGGCCTTACGGGGGCCCTAGGCAAGATGCTGTTTGAGGGGCCCTAGAGAGATAGGTGTGAAGGCACTTCATTTATCCCCAAGGGGTTTGTCAGTCTGTGATGAAGCAAGTCTACTAAGATGCAAGAAACTATTACACTTCACATTTATTTATTTTACATCTGTTTCAAAGTGCAAAGATAATAATAATGAAAAAAATAATACTTAGAATAATGCTTAATTAACATCAGTCACACACCAGGAAAACAACAAATAATATACATTATTCAGAGTAACATTGTATTGTCCTCAAAATATCTGCTTCTTGGCTTTTTAATTGCAAAGTCATCAATGATGACCTGCTTGTCCACCTCATGGTTGATGCTGATTATTGCAAGACCAGTGAATCGATCTTGTCCCATGGAAGACCTTAGATAGGTCTTGATGAGCTTCAGCTTTGAGAAACTCCCCTCTGCTGAGGCCACAGTCACAGGGAGAGTGCAGGTGAAGCTCAGGGCAATCCACAGATCAGGATACAGTTCCTCCAATTTTTTTTTTTTTTTTTTTTTTTTTTTTTATAAAAGTGAGGAGCTCAAGATTACTCGTCATCTGAGGGAAGCTTGGCAAGTTTTTGACTTCCACAGGCAGTTCATTTTTATCAGTGTCACTTACATTTCCAGTGCTTAATGTCATGGAAAGGCTGTCATCCTGGTTGTTCGGCTGATCATCCAGTTTTTGGAAATTAAGCAGTACTCCAAATCTGTCTTTCACTTCACCTAGTATTTCAAGCCTATCAGTTAAGGATTGAGTGGCTGTGTTAACAACAACATTAAAAAAGTTGCTTCTAGCCTCTCCATGGCATCTGCAGTGGGCTCATCTGGGGCTTCATAAGCAAAGTGCTTTTTTTGTGTTTCTTAATAATTTCTCTGAGTACATCCTCTACATTGATTTCCTCACACATGTCTTTAGTAGAGGCCTGAGGTGAAGTGAAGCCAGTTCTTCTGTAGTTAGTCAGAGATGTTTTTGCTTTTGTGAGGAGGTCAACTGCCACATCAAACTCATCTATAAAAAATGTTTTATAGTAAGCAAGAAAATGTAGGACTGGAATTTTGTCATTTTGTCAGGTTTTGACTTTGTGGTATTTTTGCAATTATGATGAGAAGTGCACAAAAATTTATATATACATGTATATATATGTATATATATATATATATATATATACATATATATATATGTATATATATATATATATAAATATATATATATATGAGAGAGAATGTGGGTGGGGAAGGGCAAACGAAGATGTGTTAGGAATAGAGTTTATTGCCCTAACGTTGCGACCAACTTGGTCTTCTTCAGAGGACTACAGCATTACAGACGGATCACAATTCTTATATTCGTAGTGAGAGGGAACCCGCCAAGGTATGAGCGTCATGTTTTCCCTTTGGCTAACGATTTAATTATTAGGACACTTGCTGCTTTCGAGAGGCATTTAAATCCGTCTCTGTCGTTGTTGTTCTTGTTGGCGGCGATATGTGCAGCTTCCACAGTTTTTCTCATTCTCTTCTCAAATCCCTCGTGTAGAATTTCTGCGTTGTTCCAATCAGGTAGATGTCCACATTTGTCCAGGTGACGAACCAGGGAGTTAGATGTTCTATGAGCCCTGAGATCGTTTTTGTGCTCATTCAAGCGTTTATTGAACCCTCGACCTGACTCACCGAAATAAGATGATGGACAACCGTTGCATGGAATACGGTAAATGACACTGAGATTATTACGCATATTATTATGTTTCTTAAATATTTTTCCTATTTTATTGGAAGATATTTTTGCTATATTTATTCCACCTTTTAACAAATAATCATCAATAGCTATGGTGTTTATAGAATTAGGGACAGAAATAAAATGAGACTTATCCTTTTCCGGGGTCCGGACGTTTGAGCCATCGTAGATCTTCTTGGCTTTCCTCGTTGTCCTGGTGATCAAACCTCCGGGGTATTTCAGCTTCCTAAAGGTATTCTTGATGTAAGTAAGTTCATCCTCTAGGAATTCTTCACTGAAGATACGAAAAGCTCTGAGAAAGAAACCTATTAGAACACCCGTTTTAACACGTCTGCTGTGTGCTGAAAAATAATGGACAAAGTCGTCCCTATTGGTGGGTTTCCTGTACACCGAGAAACTTACCTGTTGAGAACCTCTGTGTATCAACGTGTCTAAAAATGGTAAATTACACTCTTTTTCTAGTTCAACTGTGAATTGAATGTCTTTATTCACAGCGTTGAGTCTTCTCAACTTATTTTCTATATTAGTTCTTTTTGGCATCACCACGATTATGTCATCCACGTACCTTAACCAAGTGGTACCTCTTCCCATGATGTTGATGTATTTGTCCATTTCTAATACTTCCATGAATAAACATGCCATGACAGCAGATAATGGACTCCCCATTGCGAGACCTCTAATCTGTTTAAATTCAATGTTGTTAAACATAAAATATCCAAATTTGACACACATGGGAAGAGGTACCACTTGGTTAAGGTACGTGGATGACATAATCGTGGTGATGCCAAAAAGAACTAATATAGAAAATCCCATGATGTTGATGTATTTGTCCATTTCTAATACTTCCATTAATAAACATGCCATGACAGCAGATAATGGACTCCCCATTGCGAGACCTCTAATCTGTTTAAATTCAATGTTGTTAAACATAAAATATCCAAATTTGACACACATGGGAAGAGGTACCACTTGGTTAAGGTACGTGGATGACATAATCGTGGTGATGCCAAAAAGAACTAATATAGAAAATAAGTTGAGAAGACTCAACGCTGTGAATAAAGACATTCAATTCACAGTTGAACTAGAAAAAGAGTGTAATTTACCATTTTTAGACACGTTGATACACAGAGGTTCTCAACAGGTAAGTTTCTCGGTGTACAGGAAACCCACCAATAGGGACGACTTTGTCCATTATTTTTCAGCACACAGCAGACGTGTTAAAACGGGTGTTCTAATAGGTTTCTTTCTCAGAGCTTTTCGTATCTGCAGTGAAGAATTCCTAGAGGATGAACTTACTTACATCAAGAATACCTTTAGGAAGCTGAAATACCCCGGAGGTTTGATCACCAGGACAACGAGGAAAGCCAAGAAGATCTACGATGGCTCAAACGTCCGGACCCCGGAAAAGGATAAGTCTCATTTTATTTCTGTCCCTAATTCTATAAACACCATAGCTATTGATGATTATTTGTTAAAAGGTGGAATAAATATAGCAAAAATATCTTCCAATAAAATAGGAAAAAAATATTTAAGAAACATAATAATATGCGTAATAATCTCAGTGTCATTTACCGTATTCCATGCAACGGTTGTCCATCATCTTATTTCGGTGAGTCAGGTCGAGGGTTCAATAAACGCTTGAATGAGCACAAAAACGATCTCAGGGCTCATAGAACATCTAACTCCCTGGTTCGTCACCTGGACAAATGTGGACATCTACCTGATTGGAACAACGCAGAAATTCTACACGAGGGATTTGAGAAGAGAATGAGAAAAACTGTGGAAGCTGCACATATCGCCGCCAACAAGAACAACAACGACAGAGACGGATTTAAATGCCTCTCGAAAGCAGCAAGTGTCCTAATAATTAAATCGTTAGCCAAAGGGAAAACATGACGCTCATACCTTGGCGGGTTCCCTCTCACTACGAATATAAGAATTGTGATCCGTCTGTAATGCTGTAGTCCTCTGAATAAGACCAAGTTGGTCGCAACGTTAGGGCAATAAACTCTATTCCTAACACATCTTCGTTTGCCCTTCCCCACCCACATTCTCTCTCATTTGTCTGAAATAATCTTAAATATATATATATGTATATGTGTGTGTGTGTATATATATATATATATACATATATATATATATATATAAAATTTCTTCTAAATTTATATGAAAAATATTATAGTAAAAAAAAAAAAAAAAAAAATGTAGGTCTCTGGCAATTTGTCTGTGGACATTATGACATGTGGTATTATTGTTAAGCCCAGGATCATATCCATATATCATTTGGAGAGTTGGCTTTAAATTATATACATTTGTAATGGACACCGTAGAAAATGCATATTTCTACCATAGGAATAGTCTCAGCAGGTACATAATAGGTTACATTCAGTTGACTATCTTTTTTAATGCCAAAATTCAATCATTTATTCATTTTTCCTGTGGGATGGGGGCAGTATTCCTTGAGAAATGGAAACCAACAAAGGATTCGCAATAATCACACATTAATTTCTGACATCATTGATTTCTTACTTTCAGTTATCTGTACTATTGTGTCTTTCATCATACTCTGATTTTTTCTTGTCGTTTTTTTGTAGTCTCTTTCTCTTTGTAATTTCCATTCATCCACTCCTGTGGCTTTTTATAATTTTTACTATTCTGATATACTGAATGTTTCATTTTCCTAGTTACCTAAAAAATAAAAAATTATACCACATAAAAAGTGATCCTTTCAAATTTTTCTAGTGGTGATCATTTACGAGTAAAATACACTTGCAATAGAAAGTTAAGGGGAGACTAAAATTCCTAAATTATTGTGCATGGAATTACAAGGATCAAAGACTAAAATCAAGATTTAAAACATATTGTTATTTCAAGATTACATATGAATTACTTGTGAAATTATATAGAGAAATCAGAAATAACATTTCAAAGTTGTCATGATAAGAACATAAGAATGAAAGAGACTGTAAGAGACCATAAGGCCTACACTAGGCAGCTTCATATCCATCACCACCTGTCATCCCCATCCATAAAGTTGTCTAATAATTTCTAAAAACAACTGATAGTTTCAGCGCTTACTACATGGTTACTAAGTCTATTCCATTCGTCGACCACCCTATTAGTAAACCAATTCTGTCCTATTTCCTTTTTAAATCTAAATTTGTCCAGTTTAAAACCATTACTATAAGTCCTGCCCTGTTGTTTTAATATGATGACCTTGTTTGCATCACCCTTGTTAAAGCCTTTGATCCACTTGAACACCTCTATTAGATCACCCCGCACTCTGCGTCTTTCCAGAGTGTATGTTAAGGTGCCTAAGCCTCTCTTCATAAGGCAAATTTCTGAGTCCATGTATCATTTTGGTCATTATTCTCTGTAGTGATTCTAGTGAATTGATGTCCATTCTGTAGGACAGGGGACCAAAACTGTACCACATAATCAAGGATGGGTCTAACTATCGTTAGACAGAGTTTGATAATTACCTCTGCACTTCTATTCATTACCATCCCAGCAATGAAACCTAATGCTCTGTTGGCTTTATTCCTGGTTTTAAGGTCTGGACTCACTAGAACTCCCAAGTCTCTCTCGCACTCAGTTTTCTCTGAAAGCATGTTATCTAAGATGTATCTATTTTTAGGGTTGTGTAGCCCTACATTTAACACACTTAGAGATATTGAAGGTCATTTGCCATTTCACTGTCCATGTGAACAATTTGTTAAGATCATCCTGCAGAATCTCTGCGTTGTCTCCTGACCTAATTAGGTGTCCTATTTTAGTGTCGTCCACAGACTTAATAACATCACTATTTATCCCATCGTCTAAGTTGTTTATGTACATAATGAACAATAAGGGACCCAAAACCGAGCCCTGGGGGACCCCACTAGTAACATTGCCCCACGTAGATTTTACTCCATTTGTGGTGACCCGTTGTTTTCTGTTATTTATCCAAGCTCTAATATATTCTAACACTTTTCCTCCTATGCCATGGGCTTTGAATTGATTTAGTAGTCTCTGGTGTGGCACCTTGTCAAACAATGCTAAAGTCTAGGTAAATAACATCGTAATTGTCATTGCTATCTGACGCCTTATATACTTTAGTTTCTGGAACAACCCTACCACGAAAAGATATCAAGGATAAGATAAATTGCACCAATAAAGTTTACAACATAAGACCTGTAATAGTCATTTTATGGAAGAATAAATCCAAGTGAGTACAGTAATACTCTCGATTTTATTATCATTGTATAGTATCATTGTTGTTGCATTTAGAGCACTAGGGCATTGTCGTGCCAAATGAATATTGATTATGCAGGAAATAATAAAATTTCTCTAAAAATGCTTCAGTGTATTTCTATAGGTGGGTGGGAAATATTACCTTTTTTATTACCTAATGATGATTTACGAGTAAGGTTGCTATGGGATACAAATATTCATGCAATTATTTGTAACTTATTTGAAGTGGTTGTTTCCACTGAATAGCCATAACTCAGAAAACTACTCCCATTGTGCGCCTTGTTTTAGTAACTGATGGAAGGGAGGGTTGAATTTAACCAAAGTTACATACGGACAGGTTGGGATAGATTCACTAGAAGTGATTTATTTCTCACTGAAGGATGTCAGAAATCAATATTTCATAGTTTCTTCTATAGGATTCTGGTGGTATTTGTGCAGGATCTTAACCATTCTCTTGCCAATCCTAAGGGTAGGGTGGTCATCGGAAAATGGAAAGAGATTTGGTGTAGAAATCCATATCATATTCTCATGATTGGTGTGTGAATATAGTGGTCCTATGTGAAAATATGACAAATAATCTTGTTTCCAATTATGCTATTGTATCCTACATCCTCTGTCTCTTTGCAGTCTTTTTTCAACCATTCTTTTGTCTTGTTATTTCCTAGCAACTATTGCTTTGCCAGTCTTTTTTTTTTTTGCAGCCCCATAGATTTTAGTATTTGTTCAACCTTCCATTTCTTTAAGTTTCTTCTTTGATACGGCCTGTGTGTATGTTTCCTTACCCTACTACATTTTGGTTGATATCCTACTGTATTTGTATACACTCGTGTTACTCCCACTACATTCTCTCACATTAGATATCAAACTTATCATATATTTTCTTTCAGGTCAAGGGTAAATATCAACATTTACTTCAAAAGGTATCCGAAGGATTATTCACCATATAATAAAATTTGGTGTGGCATTTTTCACAATATCACGCAATGGCCCACATGAGAGAGAGGCCTTTCCAGTGTGACATGTGTGATGGAGCTTTCTCGGGAAAGAATCGTCTCAAATATCACATAATGGCTCACACAGGAGAGAACCCTTTCCAGTGTGACTTGTGGAAAGGTAGCTTTCTCATGAAAGGATCATTTCAAATGTCACATAATGACCCACACTGGAGAGAAGCCTTTCATGTGTGACCTGTGTGCTGCAGCTTTCTCACAGAAGGGTTATCTCAAATATCACATGATGACCCACACTGGAGAGAAGCCTTTCCGATGTGACATGTGCGGTGCAGCTCTCTCTTGAAACAGTTCTCTCAGATATCATGTGATGACATACACTGGAGAGAAGCTTTTCATATGTGACCTGTGTGATGTAGCTTTCTCAAAGAAGGGTCATCATATGATGACCCACACTGGAGAGAAGCCTTTCAAGTGTGAGATATGTGTAGATTTGGTTTGTGGTCTATTTTGAATTTGGAGGCATTAAGAGAAACAAAGTTCTGGTTTGTTTGCTTTAATCTCTCCATCTAGACTGATCTACATCTCTGAACATTCAACAAGGAAAATGGTGGTAGTTGCCTGTGGTGTATTTACATACACACTGTGGCTATTGCCAAATGAAAGGGCTATATACTATTTATTCTCTATTATCTACTGCCCACTCTACTTCTACAATATACAATACATGAACCTAGTATGGATATTGAGCATTTATGTATAGGTTATATATACAAGCAATGAAAACATATATTAAAAATAATATCAATCACATGATGACTTGCGGTTTGCAATTTCAGATGCAGGTGTCCATTTACGCCCTGTCCAAATGACCGGGTGTGTGTGTGTGCATGCTGGACATCTAAAGGATTGAATATTTGCTTCAATCATCTTGCAACATGTGTAATGCAGCTTCTTAGAAAAGAGTGTTCTCAAATGACTCATGATGACTCACATTGAAGACAAACATTTCCAGTGTGACCTGTGTAGTGCAGCTTTCTCACAAAAGGATATTCTTAAATGTCACATGAGTACCCACACTAGAGAGAAGCCTTTCAAGTATAGACAATGTGATGCAGCTCTCTTACAGAAGGGTCATCTCGGATGCCACGTGATGACCCACACCGGAGAGAAACCTTTCCAATGTGGCGTGTGTGATACAGCTTTATCAGGAAAGACTGCTCTTAAACGTCACATGACGACCCACACTGGAGAGAAGCCTTTCCAATGTGACCAGTGCAATGCAGCTTTCTCACAGAAGTGGTCACTCAAATGTCACATGATGGTCCACACTGGAGAGAAGCCTTTCAAGTGTGACTTGTGTGGTGCAGCTTTTTCAAGGAAGAGACATGTCGAATCTCACATGATGACCCACACTAGAGAGAAGCCTTTCAAGTGTGACTTGTGTGATGCAGCTTTTTCAAGGAAGAGTGATCTGAAATGTCACAAGTTGGTCCACACTGGAGAGAAGCCTTTCAAGTGTGACTTGTGTGATGCAGCTTTTTCAGGGAAGAGTGCTCTGAAATATCACATAATGGTACACAATGGAGAGAAGCCTTTCAAGTGTGACTTGTGTGATGCAGCTTTTTCAGGGAAGAGTGCTCTGAATTATCACATGATGACCCACACTGGAGAGAAGCCTTTCAAGTGTGACTTGTGTGATGCAGCTTTTTCAAGGAAGAGTTATCTCGAATCTCACATGATGACCCACACCGGAGAGAAGCCTTTCAAGTGTGACTTGTGTGATGCAGTTTTTTCAAGGAAGAGTGCTCTGAAATATCACATGATGACCCACATTGGAGAGAAATCTTTCAAGTGTAACATGTGTGATGCATCTTTCATGGGAAAGCATTCTCTTAAATGTCACATGATGACCCACACTGGAGAGAAGCCTTTCAAATGTGACTTGTGTGATGCAGCTTTCTCACAGAAGCGCAACCTCAAATATCACATGATGGTCCACACGGGAGAGAAGCCTTTCAAGTGTGACTTGTGTGATGCATCTTTTCCACGGAAGAGTACTCTCAGACATCACATGATGGTCCACACTGGAGAGAAGCCTTTCCAGTGTGACCTGTGTGGTGCATCTTTCTCACAAAAGGGTCCTCTCAAACGACACTTGATGACCCACACTGGAGAGAAGCCTTTCAAGTGTGACCTGTGTGATGCATCTTTCTCACAGAAGGGTCTTCTCAAACCTCACAGGAGGGTCCACACCGGAGAGAAGCCTTTCAAGTGTGACTTGTGTGATACATCTTTTTCACGAAAGTGTGTTCTCAAACATCACATGATGACCCACACTGGAGAGAAGCCTTTCAAATGTGACATATGTGATGCAGCCTTCTCACAAAAGAATCATGTCAAACGACACTTGGTGACCCACACTGGAGAGAAGCCTTTCCATTGTGACCTGTGTGATGCAGCTTTCTCACAGAAGGGTCCTCTCAAACGTCACATGATGACCCACACCGGAGAGAAGCCTTTCAAGTGTGACTTGTGTGATACATCTTTTTCACGAAAGTTTGTTCTCAAACATCACATGATGGTCCACACTGGGGAGAAGCCTTTCAAATGTGACTTATGTGATGCAGCTTTCTCACAAAAGGGTCATTTCAATCAACACTTGGTGACCCACACTGGAGAGAAGCCTTTCCGATGTGACCTGTGTAATGCATCTTTCTCACTGAAGGTTCATCTCAAACATCACATGATGACCCACACTGGAGAGAAGCCTTTCCATTGTGACTTGTGTGATGCATCTTTCTCACAGAAGAGTCCTCTCAAACGTCACATGATGACCCACACTGGAGAGAAGCCTTTCCAGTGTGACCTGTGTGATGCATCTTTCTCACAGAAGGGTCCTCTCAAATATCACATGATGACCCACACCGGAGAGAAGCCTTTCAAGTGTGACTTGTGTGATACATCTTTTTCACGAAAGTTTGTTCTCAAACATCACATGATGGTCCACACTGGAGAGAAGCCTTTCAAATGTGACTTGTGTGATGCAGCTTTCTCACGTAAGGGTAATCTCAAACAACACTTGATGACCCACACTGGAGACTAGCCTTTCCAATGTGACCTGTGTGATGCATCTTTCTCACAGAAGGGTCATCTCAAACATCACACGATGACCCACACTGGAGAGAAGCCTTTTAAGTTTGATGTGTGACGGAGCTTTCTCACAAAAGAACACCCTAAAGATCACGTGATGACCCACACTGGAGACTGAGATACTTTCTCACGTAGGGGTCATCTCAAATATCACGTGATGACCCACACTGGAGAGAAGCCTTTAGAGTGTGACCTGTGTGGTGCAGCTTAAAAAAAAAAAGGGTTCTTAAATATCACGTTCTTGGTAGATGAGTCGTCATACACGCTTACTGTCAGTTGTAAATGGTAATCGTTTTACTCTTAGTTGTGCAGTTATTTTGTTGGCCTATTGCGTTATAACATTTTTGCTTGTTCCTAATCAAACATTGAGTGTTCCATTAAAGTGAGTAAATGTTGTAATACGAAAAACAGTCGTGAATATTAGAGCATTGGCTAACTCGTAGATAAAGATATCTGCATGCCATTACCTACAGATGTTCTGTTTACCATAACATTGTGTAAAGTATTTGGAGTATTCACCATTGTTCCTTGTAATTTGTATTACTGTAAATATATATGTGGCAACATATTCAACAGTATTATTTTATCCTTCGAGACACGAGTCTTATTTCAATGGCGGGGAGGTTGCGGGAATTATTCTTTCATCATCCCCTAATATTAATTTGAAGGAAAAACTTCCCTAAGAAAAGGCAGAAATCCAGCCAGAGCATCAACTTTGGCTGGGCCGCATCTACCCGTCCTTGGGTCCAGGCTCACCACATGCATCTCAGTCTCCTATATACAATTCCTTCCTTCAGGGGGTAAACTTGGATAAATCTGCCGACCTGACGATTGCGGTAAAAAATGCTTGAGTAAACCCGTGTGAGATTTTTGGGTCATTTTAGCCACAGTCTACGATTGGGCCACTATCTCATCACAGGTCGAGGGCCATGAGGCCTGCGGGTAAAACTCGGAAATGACACAGGCCAAAGGTGTGGGCGCTAGAGGCGGGAAGGCAGAAATTCAGCCAGAGCCTCAAATTTGGCTGAGTCGCACACACATACCCTTGGGCCAAGGCTCCATACATGTACCTTATAGTACTCTCTATACGTCTATCCCTTCTGGAGTAAGGGTGGGCAAAATCGGCCGACCTGACGACTTTGGTAAAAAAAAATCCCTGCGAGATTTTTGGTTATTTTGGCCACTGGTTCCGGTTGGGCCACTGTTTCACCAACAGGTCGAGGGCCACGAAGCCTTCTGTGGGTATCACTTGGCAACCACTCAGACCAAAGGTGCAGGCACTAGAGGCGGAAAGGCAAAGATCCCGCCGGAGCGTAGTTGGGAAGGCACATGGGAGTGTTTTACTTGAAAATGGAGAGAGCTGGTGGTTTGAGGTAAAGGCGGAAGTGCCAAAGGGATGTGTCATGTCGTAAGCAAAGAACAACTGGCTCACCTCCCACGTTTCTTCATTTTCTGTAATCATCTCCAGACCCCTCCCATTACCATTGCCTTCACCCCCTACACCATTCCATCCATTTACACAATGAATAACCATGGCAACTTGACACATCCCTGGCACAGCGCCACCTTTACCTCGAACCACTCGCACTCCATCGTCTCCCACTAGCACGACTCGAGCACAATTCATGATCTGTTCGATGTTCATGGATGTCATGCGTAATCCATCCCGTACGATGCCACGGGCAGTATCGGGCAGGCTAGTAACAAAAGCACAAGCTAACCCAGCACCCTGTATTTCTTCAATGTTGCTAAATGACGTAGATCGGATAGGTAGACATTCACAGACTCACCGCCACCTAGCCTTCGAGCAATAAACTCTTCATAAGCGCAGAAGCGGTCCGTAGGAAATGTAGAGATAAAAGCTTCTCTGATCTTGTTGTACAGCAACTTGCCGTTGTTGCTCGGTTCATGGTAGACGACAAACGCACCACTCACAAGTCTCAGTGGTACGATGTCCTGCAGTTCCGAGAAACCGGCACACCAACTCGAGTTTGTCCAGCCACTCCAGCACATTATGTAATGATCCATCAACTTCTGGAATTAACCGGACATACACCATCTGAACTCTGGTTTTCTTGTAGGTAGACATGCCTAAATAGCTTGAAGGGCAATATGGCAATGAAAGTCAGTTTCAGACACCAAAGCCTATGGAAAACAGCCAACCATAGTTATCTTGTTCTCGTCTATGACTACCACTCAGTCAGCCAGCCAATCCCAGGCTTTGCATGGTGGCCTGACCAGTGACGTCATCACGAGTTACAATTCTTGTCTTTTATCTGGATTTTTTGAGATCTACATACATAGTTTTCAAATTAGTTTCAGTAACAAATTGGAAACAATAACAGCAAGGCTCAGTTTCTAAGTTAATCAAACTAATATATTATGATCAAAAGTGTGTGCCACTTTGAATATCCCTGTTCCTTGGTCACTGCTTGGATGAGGGACAATGTAGCAACACACCATCCCCGCTGAAAGGCCAACAGCCAAAGCTGGTCGGCCGAGCAGGACTGGTCTCCGGTGGTTGTCGATGTTACATCGAAAACCACCTGCGACCAGTTTGGACGGCAGATTCCTCTGGAGGTTGTCCACCAGACTAAGATCGGTCGAACACCGGTGGCCAACCGATGAGCGTCCAGTCGTAGGTCGTGGCCGATCAGACGCACGTGGTTGTAGGTGGTCGAAGATCAATCAGGAGCTGTCAAAACTGAGTACTGCTCGTCCCGTCGCCCACTACTCGGCGAGTGGTTGCTTGTTGGTGGACGAGCGCTTGCCCATGGATTGGCGAGTGGTGGGCGACCGATCGGCCACTGGTCTCATTGGGAGTCGTTGTTGCAGTCACGCCATCTGTCAACTGGCGGCCGACCGCTCTTAAGAGCAATCCACAGCCGCTCAACCACCAGTACAACTCAACCTTCCGTCACGCTCGCCACCTTTGCCTGCCTCCTCCCGCTCACTTCTGCTTCTATTGCTTCTACCTGTTCCCGCTGATTCCAGTAAGTTAATTACCGTATTTTAGTGACTATAAAACGTACCCCTTTATGTAGATATTTCATTAATTTGTGATTGTACGTGAAACACGAAAAACTATTTAATGCATATATTTTTCACCCATCCACTGGAACTTTGAATAATTTTGTAAATACTCTTTGTTTACAGTCATGGTTAAGAGGCGCATCAGTGATCGGGATCCTATCAGGTCTTTATTTAGAATGATAAAGAAAGTAAAAACAAATGAATCAAACACAGGATATTTAACCAAATTAGGCAGATGGTCCAAGGACATGATATCTATGTTGAGGAATTCAGATTGGATAGAAAGATCTAGTGACAAAATAAGAGTTTCTCAGGTTACTAAGTTAATTGCATTTCTATTATTGGTACGTAATTTTTCAGGAGATAACTGCAAAAATTTTGTATAAAAATATAAAAAAAATTATTTAGGGGAGGTAGATTACCTTCAAGGTTATAGTGAAAATAAAGCAATTAGTCCATATTTGATGACGGTGGGAATGTAACAACAGAGAGAAACTAGAAACTCTATGAATTGTTACAGAAACAGAGGATCTGAACATAGAGTTAGAAGTACTTCATAGAATGCTACAATTGAATGTTACAATTTAATAAATAGGGGCATAGAGCACAAGAATGTTATTACGAAACTATAGAAACTGCAAATATGAGTGTCATGATAAGTGTCATTGTAGAAACCCACCTTTCTTTTTGTATCACCAGAGAGCAAGACATAGAACACAGGTTGTAGAACAATTCCAATTTTTCGTATTCACCCAGAAACAAGAGGAAAACCCCCAGCCACAAAAGAAGACAACACTACAGAGCTAACCATAGAGATACAAATAAACAATATTGTGTTAGAGACCAGAGTGATAGAAATGTGAAAAAAACACCGACATCAAAGACAATTGCGAATTGACTATAACAATAGGAAGGACTTCTGTAAGATCTCTCATTGGGGATTGAGTGTTCAATAAATCTATTCAAATATTCATTGATATAGGATCTGTAGTTAATATTATAACTAGCAAATATTTAAACCAATTAAAACTAGGGGTGAACATCTTGGAACCAATCCATTACTCATTACAAGGAGTAACTGAAAGTCAATTAAAAACATTAGGTACGGTTGAATCAGATGTCATTTTATACAAGAATGAGCACTTGCACATTCCAGTGACAGTTGTAGAAGAATCTGTTTTCCTAAGAGATTTATTGATAAGATTTCCAACTATGAGGAAAGAGGGCATGGTCATATGTCCTACTAAGTTAATCCCATTTTAAATCAACCAGGCTTAGAGCCAGTATCTGTAATATAATCTTTAGAAATAGATGGGGTAGATAACAATGCTAGATTGGATTATATCGGGGCAGAGCCGTCCATTCAAGACCAAATAAGACCAACAGAAAATAAAGTCCCATAGTGAACCCAACTCAGGTGTTCAAGAAATCCCAGAAATTGCTCATAATTCATCAACTTCAAAGAAAGCTTTGCTAATTGTGGAAGGTGGCGTAATAAAGTCGACGTTATCACACTCCAAAGCAATTAACAAGGTGAAATTACAGTTGAAAGGAGTCACTGTGGACTGAAAATCTAACAATTCCAGAATCAATTAGAATAAGAGGTTTGAAATTGGACTCGGGGATTTTTTACAGGACATTGTTATTGATTTGGGGCATAAAATAGACAGGCATGGAGTTAGTGCAGTAAATTCAAAGGCTGAAGCAGTAAAGAGGTATAGCACCGGCAGGCAAGAGTCAGATTCCAGAAAGAACTATCACAATACCGTATATTGGAAAGCGGTACACCAGAGGGCGGGGTACTCAGCCCGTTTTTGTTCAACCTGCTGGTGGAGTAGCTTGTCAACCTACATTTAAAGGGCCATACAGCGCTCCTCGGTTACGCTGACGACCTCGCCCTTGTCATCGCTGGCCAGGGCAACAACGTCACAAAAGTAAAGCAGGCCCTTGACCTCATTGACAAATGGATGGAACTTGGACTTAAGATCTCACCGGAGAAATGAAAAATCATGATCAAAGCTACTACCCACGATTGTCACCTACGGATTCAAGGTGTCAGACTAGTCTTTACTTGAGATGGAACTTAAAAAAAAAAAAAAAAAAAAAAAAAAAAAAAAAAAAAGGGATATATATATTATATGTATATATATATATGTATATATATATATATATATATATATATATATATATATAAATTTTTTGCAAAAAAAAAAAACGACCAAATAATATATGTGTATATATATATATATATATATATATATATATATATATTCGTTTTTTATCTATTGTTTTAAAATAACTCAGCAAGGAAAAGAACCATATTACAATAATTTTTCTATGCTAGAATACCAAATAAATCAGTATATCCCTCAATTAAGGTTTTCTATGGTGTTAGGGCACTTCCATTTTCTGTGGTTTCATGTTTTGATGTGTTTTATTTATTTTACGGTGTACAGTTGCCCCACTTAGTTTTGGCACATTTTTAAAAATGTTTCGGACAAGAATAGCAACTCGCCCAGTATTCTTTTTATTACATTTTTGTGTCTGTTCATTTACATGCTTTTTTCTTTTTCTTTTTTTTTTTTTTTTTTTGCTAAATAGTAACTACCTTGAAAATGTGACAAACAGCGAAATACTCAAAATGGTGTAGCAGACGACACATTTTTCTTGACTTACTAATGACATCTATCACTCCTATTTGACAAGTAATACAATTAATATACGTTGCAGAGGAAAGAGAACGCAGGAATCCATTCACGTAATGGTCGATGGTAGACTAACAACCAGCTTCAAGCTGTGAGTGGTGTTGAGTGTAGTGACAAACTAACAAAACTAACTCGTATACTTATAAGTTATGTGATAACCCTATTATTAAATCAATTACAGTATTTTCATTTATTTATTCAGCAGAGGGCTTGTGATCCAATTATGTTATGATTGTAGGTTAAAGTTAAGGGATAGCGAGCAAAAAATCAGGTAGAAAGTAAGCTCTGAGCCTTGATGGGTGGCGGGGAGTACAACAGTTTCCCCCCATTACTATGTTAACCCCTTTTCCACTTTCCAAGTGGCGGATCTGTGTTTAGGCAACGTCCAGGGTCACTATGGGAAATTGGAGTGTTTAATTTTTGAAGAGTATGCTAAGATAAAAGGTAAATTTTGTAAGGTAGCTAGCCAATAGCCATACTGCCCCATATACAGTATCTACACTTGTTGCAGGCTTGCAGCATCTGACAGTGACTAAAATGGTCAATTACTTGTTTATTTTTATACTCTATCTAATGCCTCTGTGAATAAGATAGATGCACATATGTGGAGGGATGAATAACATAATTGCACCTGTTTTTATATACTAAATATTTAATATCTGAAAAAATTAGATGAGATAAAAAAATAATAATAATTTTTTTTTTTAATAAAAAAACCCCGCGATTATTATTATTATTTGTTTTTTCATCAAGTCTTTACCCGTACCTACCAGTACCTAGGTGTAAGGGTTGACCTTAAGCACCCATGTCACCTACCTGAGAGAACTAATTCGCTCATGGACGAACGTTATGACAAGGGCACATGCTGGGGCCTCCTTCTCCGTGTTACGCCTATACTATGTGCAGGCCATCCGTACACTAGTAGACTACAGGGCACTGGTACTTATCGCTGTGTCACCTACACAGCAAAAATGGCTCGAAGTGGTGCAAAACAATGCAATGCAGGCTATGCTGGGTGGACCTCGATGGACTACAGCAAGTGTCCAGCGGGTTGTGACTTGCCGAGTAGCCAAAGTTCTTTAACTGAACGGAGAATCCACCCCACACATGAAAACCACGAGGGCTTTTCCACAGCGAAGAGACTTCTTCAGTCGTAACAGCTTGTTGAGAAGTATTGCTGACGCCGCCAACACCCTGTTGGACAGCAAAATGTTGCAGAAGGGAGGACCTAACATGCCTTCCACCACCTACGTCGCACCACCACCATGTGATTGTGGTAATTATTGTTAGGGAATTGCATTATTTACCTTAAGTTACGGCGATTTCCCGCAAGGCTTGTTTAATTTCGATTCAGGAACCTTTCCTGAAACTCCGAACCATACTATAGTAACTTTAATTAAGATACTATTTAACTCCCTCCCCCTCTTTATTTTATTTAACCTATGATGTAATTTTGGTTAATAGAATGGGAAGTTTGAGAATTTGCTTAAAGTATAAGTTCTCCCGTGGCTTCGAAGCCTTTTTACGAGCTCGTAAGAATCCCAGCCGTCAGGTCACCTTCAGCGCTGGTTCCAGACGCTTCTCTCAAGAAACCTCGGCTTAGGATTTTTACAGTTCTCACGAAGCCATCAAGAATTCACTACAACTTCAGACCTGTTGTCTGAGAACTCAACCAAGTAAGTTCTCGGACATTCTTGTAATTATTGAGCCACAATTACCATATGATCAATCTGCACACGCAAGACACACTACACACAGCATGAGCCTGTGCAATACGCGCTTATATATGTGGCTCAGGCAGATATCCCAGGCATTGCAATTTATTACACGAACAGCTCCGTCGACACTATCCGGGGTGGCGTGCCGTGTGTCTCCACCTTGTTGTTGTTATCATTATTATTATTATTATTATTATTATTATTATTATTATTATTATTATTATTATTATTATTATTATTATTATTATATATTATTATATATATATATATATATATATATATATATATATATATATATGTATGTATGAATATATATATATATATATATATATATATATATATATATATATATATTTTTTTTTTCTGAAAGACTCTTGTCTCCAAAAAAGGGCGTGATGAAGCAAGCCTCTATTGGCGGGCTAGTGACCCGCTCACTTGTTATACAGATGTCAATTTAGAATAATAAAACGAAATAACTTATAAACAAGTTCCGCCACCTGCTAGTCCGCAAAATTCATTCATGGATCTCATAAATTTCTACCTGTTTCAAATCTGTATCTTGCTTGGTGCCATTCCACGTGGGAGTTCAAGGCAGAGAAGAAGCTTCCAAGGCCGTTTCCTCACCAGTCGACAATCTGGGCCATAACGAGGCCATACCATGCCCAAACGAGACCTTGCCCCCAGGAGCAAACCTAACCAGGAAGGACTGGGTTACCTTAAACAGAGGAAGAGCCAAGGTGGGCAAAACGAGAGAAAATCAACACAAGTGGGGATACACCAATAGCCCCCAATGTCCCTGTGGCGAAGTACAGACGATGGTCCACGTCCTCCGGGAATGTCCATTGAGTCCCCATTGCTCCGACCAAGACCTTAGGGAAGCAAATGAAACTGCCCTTATATGGACATGGTTCTGGTGCGACAAGATATGATGATGACCAGTCGACTCACTCCATTACCAGTACCTAAGAACATATGAATGTAGGAGACTGCATTGCCTACAATAGTTAGTTCCTTGCCCCTTACCACCTGGCATTCTTATCCATAAATTTATATAATCTTACCTTGAGCCAAACCATTGTTTCAGTGATCACTACCTGGTTATAAAGTCTATTACATTTGTTGACCACTGTTAATCAGTTCCTGCCTATTTCCTTTTTAAACCTAAATTTGTCAAATTTAATTCCACTACTGAGTCCAGCCTTGCTGTCTAAATATGATAACCTTGCCTACACCACCCTTCATGTCAAAATAACCGACATTCTGAAAAAGCTCTAGTACGCCTATGAACAAGATATTCCTATCATACACATGTCCAACTCACGCCAAGAAAAATATATATTTGTTCATGTAGACCTCCCCTTGCAATATCACACATAGGCTGTCCAATGGGACCTTTCGAAGTCAGGCTCGTAGATTCCTATTAGTGCTAGAATTTTCAATTGTCTCGGATTTCACGCGGCAAAGGGGTGACTTAGCTAATTTGGAAACCGATATCTAAAAAAAGATACGCCATAAATTGCTGCATAGATGTATTTAAAATTAAAAACATGACTCTTAATGTTATAATTTTTACTTATTGGCGTGTGTTAAGGCTTTGTTAATTTAATTATAAGGTAAAACTAAAAATAGGTAATTATTTTTACTGAAGTAACTATGAGCAGTAAAAATAAGAGGATGTTGATTTCGGTTTGTGCATTTTATCTGAGTGTTGAAAAATAATGGATATCACTGTCACGTCCTGTATATGAAGATAATCAGTGAGATAAAAAATAACAGTGGTGGCGAACGTACGAAGTTAACGACATTTTTGTAAAGAATAGCCTCTTAGATCTGCTGGGAGCTATTTTCAAACAAATATGACTAATTTTACGTGTGCCGTGGCAAATTTGTACGTTAGATTCAAGAGAAGACACCCTCCATTCACTCACTCGCGCGGTATATAGCATACTATAGTAGCACCAATTAAAGTATGACTTTTTCCCTTTACAATGACAGCAATAAAAGTAATATGTAAAATAGAACCAGAGATATAGCTTATTAAAGGACAAAAACATTGGTTTTTCGAACTCGACTCGAACTTGGGACGTCACTACCACCTCACGAATCTTTTACCGGTAAACTGCCGGTAATTTCGGTAACGGTATTGTTGTTCACGGGTAATTCCGGTATTGAAATTAGCGGTATTTGCCCAGCACTAGTACTGAGTGACGGACTGACGCGGCGACGCCTGACGGCCGACGGGCCCAGTCAAGGTGTATATAGAGAGCCGCACACTAAAATGTATGTGGACGATGCGGCTCTCCGTGAGCTTTCCCATCTTTTCTATATAGTCTATGATCTCAACAAGAGAAACGCGTGTCGCCGCTTTGGGTTGTTTGTGGCCTGGTTTATCATTGGGTTTGATCGCCGCTGCCAATTTTACAGACCGAATGAAATCGGCCTTTGAAACGCTTGTTCAGTGTTTACCTTCACGCATGTCAGGCATGCAGTTACCAGATATAATAATTGTAATACTAAACATCAAATACAGATAAAAACACATTGTTCGAAATTGCAACTGTCGGGGATAACACAAAATAAGTATATGAGCTTATTTGGTTACAGATCAGTGGACGATCTTGGACTACCTAAAATAAGTTTTAGCTGTAATTCTAATTTATGAGTAAAATTGTCACACAAATTTAATTGTATCTCGCTTATAGCAGCTGTTCTGGAATTTGTGTAGTTTTGTCTCTGGTTCATACAGCATTTTATATATATATTTTTTTGCATCTATATTACAACTACAACAACTTTTCTTAGTAATGTTTCTTGGGTATTTTTTAGAAGTGCACATCAACGTGATATAGTAGAAAATGAAATATTAATTTTGTAAGTTATAATACATCAATAGAAAAACAATTATTGATGGGAATTAATAACAAAATGTTGCTGTAAGCTATGCACAAGCAAACAAAGCCGCATCTACTTTTGGACGCCATCTTTGTTTAAATGGGTTCGGAGGTCGAAGACGACAAGCACCTTGATGATCTCTAGAAGTACAGGTACCGCATTATTTAATACAGTATAGGTAGGTTAGGTTAGAATAGATTAATTTATCATACTGAAATTTCTTCTACCACTGCATCTGCCAAAACAAAGATGGCATGTCAAGCAGTTTATGTATAGCTTTTAGCAACTTTTTCCGTTAATGATTTCCTCCAAGGATAACATATATTACGATGTATTATAATTTGCAAAAATTATGATTAATTTTCAGTTGCTCTGTCGCGTAGGTGTGCACTTGGATGGTGAAAAAAATTCTTGCTACCCAGCACTGAAGCATCATTTTTGAGGGCATTGCTCAATTTTTTTGTGATTTTTCTTCTCCATATTCTAACCTAACATAAATAAACTAACCTACCCACCTAAACTATAAAAAATTGTGTGCTGGTACAGACATCTTGCACATTGTACAGCCATAACACCACTTATGTGGCAGGGAAAGCTGCAGTGACGATATTTTCACCATCCCTTAATATTAAATTGCAAGATGTTGACCTAAATATTATTGTCATGATATACTCATATAGATGCAAAAAATGTACAATTTTCTGTGGGAGTGGGAGAGAAGAAATGGTGGCTTGTGGGAAGGTTGTGGGAATAATTTTTTCACCATCCCTTAGTATTAATATTTGCAAGAAACGTTACTGAAAAAAGTTGTTGGAATGTTGTAATGTAGATGCAAAGAATGTACAAAATTCTTATGTGCAAGTGGATGAGACAGAACTTCACAAATACAGCTGTTCTCACTGTGTAACTGTTACTCAATAAGCTAACCTTACAAAATTTGTTTGGCAGGGGTTGTTTGAGGGGTGGAGGGGGGGGGGTGAGTAACCTAACCGCCAACCCAAGCCTATGTAGGTATAGGTCAGTGTTCAGCAACCTGCACAGGTGGGCCTCTGCAGAAATTAGGTAGTTGATCAGCCTTCACTAGGTGCATGGCTGAGGCCAACGTCATCATCTATACCATATGTGCTTGGATTGTTTGGGCAGGTAATTAAGAGTAACTATTAAGAATTGGAGAGAGGTATGGGATCTAAACCCATAATTAAGCGATTGCAAGACCAATGAAAGGGTGTGTGATGGGTAAAATGTATGCTTTGACTCTGCCGTGCCCCTTTTAGGATGAATGGGCCTATTGGTAATATTACCAGCAATTATAACTGGTACACAGATTAGACAGTGGTTCATGTCAGAGAATTTATCTGGCAACTATGTGTTTGTTTACATTGTAATACGAAATGTTAGGAATGGGTCAAAGGAAACACCATTATAATGACCAGTTTACAATTGTTGGAGTTTCCACTATATAAAGTTGATATAATGTGTGTGTGATAAGTCAGATTGTAGCATACAGCATCAAATGCCAAATGTATGATGGATCACACTGCTCACATCATAATATCAAGAGTCACTGCATTATTACTCATTCTCTTTCAGTCTGAGTAGTAATAAAAAAAAAAAAAAAAAAAAAAAGGATCAAACCAGTTCACAGAATTTGGGGGCCACTCAGTTACAACTACAGAACAGATATAATCAATATGCAGATGCCGACATCCTTGTGCCTCATGATGCCTACGCAGGCATCATCATATGGAAGTGGTTAACAGCAGTGAAGTGGTTGGTGGTGAGTTGTGTGGATACATAGATGGGCACCTTGAGGCTTGGCATATAAATCAGCATTTTGTTATGGAAGGGGCACATGGCTGGGACACTAAATGGTGTCCATGTGATGTGCATGCCTCCTTTTAAAGAGTGTTTTTTTTTTTTTATCAAATCTATTATATTGTGTACAGTTAAGTATAAAATGTTGAACACTTTCAAGTTAGTGTTAAATCCTGCAAAGTTCAATTCTTTTGGGAAGTTCCCATAGTAAAAGTAGCATGACCATGGTTATTAGGCATAAAAATCTCAGGTACACCAGTGAATTTAATGTGTTCAAATTGATGATTCAGCATCTGCTTATTGAGAGAGTGCAGAGAATAAATCTGCTTGACTACACAAAGTTTGTTGATAAGTACAACTTGGGAAGAACATGACTCTTCAATGTCAGACAGACTTCATGAATTAATTGATGTTGATTCAAACCCCAAATAAACTAGCAACCATATCAACATTTCACAAAGGGTGCTCCCTAAGCAAATTTAATTCAGTGGGATTTAACCCCATTTAACACTGTCACCTCAAAATATGCAGCCATCAACAAAGGTTTACAAAGGCAGAGCATGCCGACAGGAGACTTTTTGTTCCATATCCTGGTTGGATACGAAAAAATATATATATTAAATGAATAAATAAAAAAACTATAATAATGTAAATAATAATAAATAAAATACATAAATGGAAAGGTATAGTTAAATAATAAAATAATCAAACAGGTAAGTAGCAAATAATAACTTGTCATGTAGGTAATAAATGAGAATCAAGTAAATGATAATAAACAGACAATTGATCAAACAAATAATACAAATGACAGTCATTACAGCATTTTGCTTAGGTGCTTATCTAAATGATTCTTAAAGTTTCAAACTCAACTACATTGCACTGCCTCTGTAGGAAGTTTATTCCTTTCATTAACTACATAGGGAAACTGTTTCTACCCACTTCCAAATTAAATCTATTTCCTGTCACTTTTGATGTCAGTTCCCTTTAGAATCTCAGACCTGTATCAAGTCATCTCTGAGTCTATGCTTTTTTAGGGAAAACAGATTCATATGTTTTAGTTGATTTTTGTATGATTTATTTTTGATATTTGGAATCAGTTTTGTGGCTCGCCATTGCACTTTTTCCAATCTGTCATTGTCTTTAATGAGATTCGGTGACCATATGGAAACAGCATATTCCAAATGTGGATGAACTAGTCCTAGAATCTTGTTTGCTTCTCAGAGGCTGAAATACACTGCTCAGATGATTTGAGATCATTACTGATAATTATGCTGAGATCCTTTTCATTATCCACTTTTGTTAATTTTTTTCCAAATAACTTGTAATCATACTGTTATTTTTACCTATGTGCATTACCTTCGCATTTACTTGTGTTAAATTTCATTAGCTACTTTTCAGACAATTGCTGTGATTTATCTAAATCTTCTTGAATATCTAATTGATTTAATTGATCATTTACCATTCCTCAAAGTTTTGTATCATCAGTAAATTTGGAAATGATAGATTTTAGTCCGTGGTCTATATAATTTAACAAGTGAAAATATATCAACTATATATATATATATAGTGGTACCCAGGAGAAGAGGACATGTTTTGGAATATCAGATTTTTTGGTGGAAGGTGCTTAGAATAAACTGTTTAAATATGAAGGAAAAAAAATCAAGAGTACAAGGAGAATTTGAGAGAAGTGTGGGGAGTGGTGAAGGATAGAATGGAAGTTGGTTTGGAAAAGGAATGGGGGGTTTCAAGGAGGAAGTGACAATGTGTGCAAAGATTGTATGTGGAACAAGAAAGATGGGAGGGAATAGAAAGAAGGGTAATGAGTGGTGGGATGATGAAGTGAAGAAGGTAGAAGAGAAGGGAGCATTCAGGGACTGGTTACAAAGTTGGATGAGAGAAACATGAATTATAAAGGAAAAAAAAAGAAGCAAAACAAAAGATAAAGGAGGCAAAAAGAGCAGATGTAAGATGGGGGAAGAATATGACAGACAATTTTGAAACCAATAAAAGTATGTTTTGGAAGGAAATCAAGAGAGGAACGGGAGGCAAGTCAAGTAGAGAAGAAAAGATAAGAGGCACAGATGGACAGATCTTGATAGAAGAGGAGGTGGTAAGGGGAAGATGGGCAGAGTATTTTAGAGAGCTGTTGAACATGGACGAGGATAGGGATTGGTGGTAGCAGTAGGAGGCACTAAGAAAATGACGGAGATGGGAGAGGAAAATTGAAGAGAAATAGGAAAAGATGAGGTGTAAGTAGCCCTGAAAATGATGAGAACAGGTAAGGCTCCTGGACTAGATGGGTGTCATGCAGAGTGTCTGAATAAGGGAGGTACAGTAATAGTGGACTGGCTGGTGAGGTTGTTTAATATGTGTCAAAGGGAGGGTAGAGTGCCAGAGGACTGGAGGAGTGCCTGTATAGTTTGCTTCAGGAGGGAAAAGGGGACAAATGGGATCACATGAAGAATTGTCACCCCAGACTTGGACAGGGTGACAACTGTTCATGTGGGCTGTCCTAGAGTGATGATTTTTCATATGGGCCATCCTGGGTTTATGATTCTTCAGTTATATAAGTAGATGACAATAAGCATAACCTTAATTCAACCCAACCTAACCTAATCTTTATTCAATTGTTGATATTTGACATACTTGGGTGACAATTTCTTCAGGTGGGATCATATGGGGTGACTATTCCTCATGTGGGCATTCTGTGGTGACAATTCTTCATGTATTTACCTAGTTATATTATACGGGAAGGGAGCTATGCTTATAGTGACCCATCTATGTATCTTTCAGTATCTAGTGCTTAAATTGTTGTATGGTTTTCGCACACGCTGTTGCCTCGTCTAATTTATTCCAGACATCCACCACTCTGTGTGCCACATCATGCCTATATAGGAGTAATCATGTGGAAGGGGTTAAAATATGACTGCTATGGTCAACTGGGCCATTCCTCCCAAATCTCATGACCATATGAAAAAACAAAGGGACTTGAGTATGAAGTGGTTTGTGTACAAAACATCCACACCCATATTATCACACATTGCAAAAAGTTGGATGTCAGTCTTATGATTATTTTATTTTATTATTATTTTTTCCAGGAGAAGGGAAATTATCAATATTTCTGTGTGAAAGCTATCCATAGGTTCCATGTCATTGTCATACAACAAAAAGAATCCAGTGTAACCTTTGAAATGCAACTTTCTCACAAAAGTTCAATCTTAGAATTCACACGATGACCCACACAAGACAGAAACCTTTCCAATGTGAATCTGCTTTCTCACTAAAGAGTGATCTCAAGTATCAAACAATGACCCTCACAAGACAGAAGCCTTTCCAATGTGACCTGTGCAATTCAGCTTTCTCCAAAAAGAGTGATCTCAAACGTCACAAGATGACCCACACAGGAGAGAAGCCATTCCAATGTAATGTGTGTGATTCTGTTTTCTCACGAAAGGGTCACCTCAAATGTCACATGATGACCCACACAGGAGAGAAGCCATTCCAGTGTAACCTGTGTGATTCTGCTTTCTCACGAAAGATTCGTCTCAAATATCATGTGATGACCCACTCTGGAGAGAAGCCATTCCAGTGTGACCTGTGCGATGCAGCTTTCTCACTAAAGGATCCTCTTAGACATCACATATTAACTCACACAGAGGAGAAGCCTTTCCAGTGTGACCTGTGCGATTCAGCTTTCTCACTGAGGAGTAATCTAAAGATTCACATGATGACCCACACTGGAGAGAAGCCTTTCCAATGTGACCTGTGTGAGGCAGCTTTCTCACGAAAGGGTGTTCTCAACCCTCACATGATGACCCACACAGGAGAGAAGCCTTTCCAATGTGACCTGTGCAAGGCAGCTTTCTCAAGAAAGGGTGATCTGAAATCTCACATGATGACTCACACAGGAGAGAAGCCTTTCCAATGTGACCTGTGCAGTAAATCTTTCTCACAAAAGCATGTTCTCAAACGTCACATGGTGACCCACACAGGAGAGAAGCCTTTTCAGTGTGATCTGTATGATGTAACTTACTCAAAGAGACATAATGATTTTACCAACTCTGGAGAGAAGCCTTTTACAGTGTGATCTGTGTGATGCAGCTTTCTCAGGCAAGGAAGATTTTAAAGTATCACGGGATGATACACACCGGAAAGAGGCCTTTCCAACTGCATGACCTGTGATATGGACTATTCTCATGTAAGGGTGTTCTGAAATAGTATTTGATGTCCCACATAGAAGCCTTTCTTCCATGACCTGTACGGTGCTGCTTTCTCATGAAGGAGCAGTATCAAATAGCATGATAATCAACAGAGGAGAGAAGACTTTCTTCTATGACTAGTGTGATGCAGCTTTCTTGAGAGATGCTTTTAAAAGTTGCAAAGCTTGCACAAGAGGAAAACTTTTCTAGTGTGACATTGCATTGCACATTTCTCTCTAAAGACTGGAGCTGTATGGGGAGTAGTTAGATTCAAACTCATACCTATGGCATTTGAGGTAGATATGAATATGACATTTTCCTTGGGAAAAAATATTTACTTGGGTCTTTTTTATGCTTTCTAACAAGTTCTGTAAACACAGGTGCTATGTATTAAAAAGTACTGAATGAAAATGTTATTATGTATTGAACAATGCTGTGGTAACATTCTACACACACCAGTGGAGTTGTTTTAGTTAATGTTTTATAAGACCAGAAGATATTTGTTCATTATCTCAATTTGTATTTGTTGGAATTGGTCTAATTTAAGGTTGAATCTGATATGTTATAGGACCCATGGAGTGTCACTTGACCTTTAAAATATAAATTAATTTATGAAATAGATTAGTAAACAAACAGACAAATGGATGATTGTAGCTTTATTCATTAGTGTTGTGCAACTTAACTATAAGGAAATCACAATTGAAATACTGTTTTGTTGCAATACTTAAATGCATCTCTTACAGACATGCTCACCTTATCAATTGCTGTTTTAATTTGTATACATTACATGAAAGACTAATGTAATGTTATCAAGTTGATCATGTACAACTGTTTGGCTATTGATCAGAACATGCGCACTGAAGAAAGGGACCTTTCCATAAATTAGAAAATGAAAAAATATTGTGACTTGGTATTATAATGAACAAACAAATGAGAAGACAGGATGTTTTACTTTTCACCCAAATATTTATATATGTTGACAAGCGAGGATTGTTTAGTCTCTCAGTTGCAAAAGAAACCTGTGACAGTGGTTTCAGTAGAAATAAAAGCAGGTGAGTAAAATCCATAATGGGGCCACTGAGCACTACAGATTGTTGCAATGAAGAAGAGACTATAATAGGATACAGTGACTTGAATATTTTTGTTTGATTACCTACTTTCCTCACCAAAGTGGTGAATTCTTCCTGTGACTTTTTTATTGGCCACCATGAAATGATTGCGACTTTAATTGTAGCCAGAATTGTGTTTTTTTCTGACTATTACCATACACCAACACTATAGCCTAATCTGGAACAATACAAAAATTGAAATCTATGATAATTGGATGATAAAGACAGGCCAAATTGAAACTTGCATCTGTGTATGCTATTTGTACATATGAACCAAATATAATACACATGGGGAACTATCAGTAGGTTTCAACCAATAAGGTGTTCTTGTCAAGGTTGCCACAGTTGGGAAGGTCTTGCTGGGGAGTTCCCAGTGGGGCATCTTCACGGGGACTTCCTGGTGGTGGTGGTGGGTACTTGATGTCTTTGAGCACACACCGCAACCCCCTTTTTAGGGAATAACTTATTATACCTGGATGGTGACAGGGCTAGAATCTGTGGTAATTTTATACTGAGAGAGAAGGGATTATGCTGCTATAAAGGAATGGCCTGTAATATTTTACATTCTCTACCAGAGAGTCTGAAGAGGTGATAAATTAATTTGGTCCTAACTGGAAGGTGTCACATAAAGATTCCCATAGGGGAGAAAGAGATTAGGTTGGCTGCAAGGACTATCTGTGTTCATCGACAGACAGACAGGAGCTGTTGGCCCACAGGCTCAGGTAGTGGAGAAAATGCCTGCAACTGAGCGGCCATCATCAAGCACTGAACTGTCTGTTTATATTAGAAAACCTTAATTATATCTAATCACAACCAGCTGCTGGATATGTGCAATGAAGAAATATATCTGGGTTTTGTGGAATACATCTCTTATTGACATTTTTAAACACTCGGGGTTAATGCTTACCAGAATGTGCAAAATTTGGCCTTTTATGCCATAGATTCAATTTTTTTTTTTCTTATGCCAGTCTCTTTTGACATAAGTATTTTGGTGCAATGAATTTGCCAATCTTTGTCTTAGATTTGCCATAAACTGGAAATAGATAACTTTGAGGGGGTGGGGTGAGTGTGCATCAGACAACTGAACCAACATTTTTTTTTTTCTTATTCTATATATGGATATGAAAATAATGATGTAATAGATAGTTATTTGGAACTAAAGAGAAAGTTTGTAGAACTGAACCCGCAGGTTGATGAATGGTTAACTGGTCATCTAAGGGAGATAGACCACAAATGGGGGGCATCCATTACACAATCATTAATTAATAGTATTAGTATAACTTAGTTAATGGAATAAATTTCCTGCAGAGGCAGTGCAATGTAGTTCAGCTCGAAGCGAAGAATCATTTAGATAAGCACCTAAGCAAGATGCTGTAATGACAATCATTTAATTCATATCAATCGTTTTGTTATCATTTGTCTGTTTATCATTATTTGCTTTATTCTCATTTATTATTAGTTATATGTCTATTATTATTTACATTATTATAGTTTATCTATTCATTTATCATCATAATTTTTTCACATCCGACCTAGATATGGACCAAAAGGTCTCCTGTTGGCATGCTCCGCCTTTATAATCCTTTTATGGTGGGGATGAGTGCAGTGTGACTCATTTTAAATTGGTTCAAAATTTTCAACTGGAGGATGCCAGTGATTTACTTAGTGCCTAAAATTATGTGTTTACACTACCTCTAAGTTTCATACTATGTTAATGAATTTAGTAAGAAAATAGGACCCTGGTCTGTGATCCTTGTATTGGTGGAAATTGGAGTCTGTTGTATTGGAAAATAAAAGTTACAACTACCATTGTTTGAATTAAATATCAGTCATTATACTGATGGCTAAAGTGGTGGGATAAAAATCACCATTACTCAAAGCAACCACTATTCTAAAATTAAATCCATTTAGTCATTACAACAAAATCCAGATTACATCAATTGTAACAAAATTCTTGACATTACTTCCTGTTACATCATGTACAACACCATCTCTTTTCTTAGACATCAATTCGTACTTTGATTCAATGCTCCACTGAGTATTATTATGGGATTAGTTACTGACAGGGTATTCAATTATCAGGGACTGGTGGGGGTTGTTGCCTTAGAGCACCCCCCCCCCTATTTTTTTAAGTCTCAGTGGAGCTCGTTAATTTTGTAAATGGTTTCTTATCCATGGATGGGGATAGGGCAGTTTGTAGTCATTTATTTTATATCTAGTGGATGGAGATGGGTAGGGATTATGCTGCCATAAAGGAAGGGAGCGTGATATGATTTTACATTCTCTACCAGAGTGTCTTCAGTGTTGGTTAAAGTTTGGTCCACACTGGATGATGTGACAGAAAGACTGCCATGGGGGAGGAACATAATTAGGTTGGTGGCCAGGACTATCTGTGTTCAGTGGAGGTGTTCTCAGTCAGTCTAAGACAGTGGAAATGATCCTTCATTTTGCTACAGTAGAACAGGCAGTCAGGGAATGAGATTCGTTCCCTGTCGTAGATACAAGGAATGTTCAGTTACTGTGTGTACCAATGATTTACCCCTATTCTTGATATAGATGACCTAAGGCAGGTTGTGGTTGGCCATTCATGGGCGATGGCAGTGCAGTCCACCATCCAGATATCTCGAATGGTTTTGTTGAGTCGATACAAGGCATCGCTGACCATGAACTGGATGGTTGATCTAGTCTTGTTCCTGTGCTAAGGTACACTTTTTTGGTGCATCATCCACCATCTTATTTGTTGTATAGTCCCACATGGGAGTGAACACAATGGCACTGCATATGGATTCTTTTGGTGGTTTCAACTGTGAGGTGGAGAAGTTCTTGCAAGGCAAATCGACCTTTTTGCAATGGCATAAGGCTGGCTCCAGAGTCTGAGGGCATATTGATATGAGAGTAGTGTGGAGAAGCTTCACAGAGAAAACTCTTGGGTATTTTCTAAGAAGACACCCACAACTGTGCTTCACCAGGGTGTTGGATCACATGTTGGACTCATGATCAACAGCTATTTCCCTCCTGGAAGAGAGCTCAGAGCTCATATATGACCGATCTATGAGTAATGCACACACACACACCCAACTCCGCCCATGTGAGTTGGAGTAACGACCCACAGTACAGCGATACTGAAATTATTTCAGCCCTGGATGGGATTCGAATCCAGACCGCCATAGTGGCAGCGGGAAACTACCCCTGCACCACGAGTTGTGTGCAGCCATCTTCAAACATTGAGCTATCAGTGTAGACTAGGACACCTCCATTATATCTAGTCGCAACTAGCTTCCCTGGATATGTGCAATAAAGAAATATATCTGGGTTTTGTGGAATACATCTGTTACAAAGAATTACAAAGGCAGAGCATGCTGACAGGAGACCTTATGGTCCATAACTACTATTGACATTCATAGACACGTGTTAGTGTTTACCAGAATATTCCAAAATTGGCCTTTTATACCGTAAACTCAATTTTTTATACCAATTTCTTTTGGCATAAGTAATTTGGTGTGATGAATTTGCCAATCTTTGTGTTAGAGCTGCCATAAACCGGAGTTCAAGATTTTTTTTTTTTTTTTATGAAACACCATAGAACAAAATGCACCACTATTCTCACTAATGTTATACACCCTTGTCTTTGACTTACTAATAAAAGATATACAACAAACCTCATTTTCCTTTATTGATGAGTCAACTGATGTCTCAGTTACAAAATGCCTGTGCATGTATACAGTGTTGCAAATATCTGTAGCCATCAATTATTAATATAAAGTTATTCTTTTGTATTGCAGTTAATTTCTTTTTTATTAAATTTAAAAAAAGGATGAACTATAAAGTTTGCCAACCACTGGTATAGGTGGTGACATGTGAGGTTGGTAGGATAATTTATTTTCATGCAAGGGTGTCAGAAATCATAGTTTCATTCATAGGCTTTTGGTACTATACCAATATTAACTAGTAGGCGTGTCCCCTGAAAAACAGAGTTTAGCAGTAGGAATCTCTCAGATTCACGTGAACGACACAATGGAACATTAATATCTGACATCCTTGGTAGGAGTTAATTGAGATCTTTAAAATGTTCTATGGCTTCATTGATATGAACATAGATGATTACTTTTTGTTGACTAGTAATTTCACAAGGAATAATGGTTACAAATTAATCTATAGATCAAACACTAATGAACCAAAACGAGTTCAAATACAACTGACACCTTTGAAAAATGCCTACATGAGTATATGGAGACCATACCCAATCAAATTTATTTCTTAGCATCCTAAGCTCACACTTAAAATAAAGTCGGTGGTTCATAACGGTTTCCACTGTGTTCTGCAGACAGAACAGTACTATGGCCCCACACAGCTTCCAGTGGAAAGTCGAAGGGATACGGCAAAAGTATTACTTCGTTGCGCCTCTCAGCTGGGTTGAATTTCACTAGCATGGCTGGAGAATGCTCAGCGAGGGTCCATGTCCGAATGACACTCTTATCATCTTTGTGAATGAGGATATATTCCTCTTTAAGGTTTGGATCAATAATCATGTTATGCCCTACGTGATCTTGCTTTAGGGCTAAAACTGCCTGATCTTCATTGCTGTGCCCGCCGATGTTTCCAAGCCCCCACCAGTGGAGTCTTGTAATTCTTACTACCAACGTTGACAAAAGTCCTCCCACTGTCATTGTCGTCGTCACCGTGGTTGGGCTCAGCGCCGACACACTCGTTGGCGTCACCGGGATCCATAAAGCCCAAACTTGTTCCCTCTAAGTAGGAATCATTCCATTCACATATGTTGGTTGCCAGGGATTTCTGTTAGTCGTCGTCCGAGTCATCAAAGATGCTACTTTTCCTTATAAGGTAGACATTATAGTAGTCCACTGTTTCGTAGTTGTAACGGGGTTGAAACCAGGATAATCCTTCATGAAACGCGCCTTCTCGAGTCCTAAATCTCCTGTGGCTGACTATTCAGTCAATTCAGGGCATATATTCACGGGTTTATGAACCAATTGCTTGAGGGAGACAGGGTGCCTTGAGAAGGACGGTTGTCTGTTGGCTGCGGCGCAGCGTCCCTCTGCCAACCCCACTCCCCTTTGTAGCGTTGAAAGAGGTCAGTCGATTACCATTCGTCCCCATTGATGACTCATGTTGTAATGAGGTATGATATTACATGATAATTGTATAAATATTTTGATTGTAATATTTGATTCTCAACTATGAGGAGGATTTATTTTGATCTTTACTCGGATCTAATTTGCGCCGAAACTCAAACAAACAATTACGTTATTGGTTTGTTAATGCTCAGAGCAAACCTTGCACAAGTTACTTGTAAAGTAACTTGTAAACTTATTTTCTGATGTTGACGAATCTACCTTTGTTGACAAATGAAAAAAAATTAGTTATCGAGGACGTTTCGAACCGGGTTCAAGCATCCGAATCGTTAAACGGGGGCAAACTCGTCCCAGAATTCATACCTAAAAATTGTCTTATAAAACACTCACATGGGAGGCACCATAGCCTCGCACCGACACTCATTCCAAGAACAATTCTTCCCCCTTTTCTCCAACCCAGAGTGTGTTGAGAAGAATCGATTGCGACACTTTGTTGAAATTTAGTGAGGTGGCATGAAAATCGGGCTAGTCGTAGAAAAATGGAGGATGCGATAAATAACGGTTTGCAACAATGAACGACAGACCTGCTACATCAAGAGGTAGCTTTGTACATTAAATTCATCACTCGCAGGACACGTTTTTTGACTGAAGTGAGATATTGTAGACAGGTGCAAATATCCAAAGGCAGGGGTACAATCAAGCTTGAAGGAAATACCAGAAATATATATAGACATGTATATTGTACTGCAATAACATACCAAGTGAAAATTACAGACGGCAAAACTCAAGTCTAGCTGTCTGTCAGAAATACCACGTAATAGACGAATACAATCAGCACCCACCAAAATGCGGGTGACGCTGGAGAAGTGCATGTAGTCATCAGCAAGCAACCACTGTGGGACATTCGAGGCATTAATACTAAAAGTTATTAGTATTGGACAAATCACACAACTTACAAGATGAATATTGTGACACTCCCCCCTGTCTCGTTCATTTACTACACTGGTTTATAACCTAATCTTAGTCGGACAGATATAATTTTATGTTTTCCACAACGATATTTGTGGGGGCGATGAGCTAAAAGGTCATAGTACTAGACTCGCTCAGCATTTCTGCGGAGGAGGATTAATAGACGGGCTACAGTATGTATCTAATGCTTGTAGAAGAAGATGGAGCGAGGTGAAATGTCGGCTGCTGGTTTTAAAGGTTGCCTACAGGGAGCATTTACGAGGAAACCCACCGTGTCGCTGGCAAATATGAAAACCCGTTTTGGCTACAAGCAATTTATGTCTGCTACCCATTAGCATGACATACAGAGAAACAGATTACTGCCTATAGAAGGCAAGAATAATTTTAGAGAGAGAAAAAAGTACAAGAGGCTTGATCATAGTAAGCTTGCCATTCTCTTTAATGAGGTATACTTGAGGGAAAACCTCCTGCCTATAGACACTGGATATGCACACACACAGAATTATATATATACTAACACACACGTCACGGCAGTCGCAGGGATTGATCCAGGGACTAATATATCCCCAGCCGACCGATCTACCAATTACCGTCATATCTTTTCACGCAGCTCCCGACCCCACCTATGAAGAACAGTAAAGTTAGACAAAAGCCTTTATTCGCTTCACTGTTGTAAGTAGCATATAACTTTGTAAATCGCATGGTAGAACCGTCAATCCCCGTTCCCTCGCTTGCCTCTTATATAATCGTCAGATTCACAAGACTGAGGTTGGGGCACACACACACACCTCTCACGAACATAGCCACGTCCCACGCACAAACATCTACACTTACTTTTTCTTCGACTAAAATTCGCTTCCTTTCTAACTTTCTCTTATATACATCTTCTCATTTCAGTTTACCTCCCACTAAAGATTTTTCCGTTTTTCCACCTTTCTCTCCAACTACGCCTCCTACCATTTTCTGAACTTCTGGTGATATAATCTGCTCTTCCTCCCGGCGTTGACGCCGCCGTCCAAGCTCCTAGTCCAGTTCTCCCGAGCCACGACCACCTACAAGCCCCTAATCGCTCGCAAATCGCCCGGTGGCAATAGCCCTCTTTTATACGCTACTGTCCTTTAATTTTCTTACAGACATGCTTCCCTTCCCACAAAAAACGATATCGCGCAAGCGGGTGGTCTTTCCTAGGAATCCAGAATGGGGTACAAGCGCTGCGGGGAAGTAGTAGGACGGACGGCAGGAATGAGACTGCGAATACTGCGGTTTGACCAGCTCGGAACCTCTTCTTCACAACCCCCTCGAGTGCAATAACACCATCGCCCTGAGAGGAGGAAAACGAATCGACGCCACGGCCCCCCAAGACTGGAGCTGACGTAGTATTTTCCATAATCGAAGATATAGAAGGGCACTCCCACATCTTGCAACAAAATCCATCGCCCAGAAAATTATGGAACCCCAACATAGCTGATCACAGCTCGGCTCAACAGATTACATTCTAGACAACAGTTACGGGCTTCCGAAGGGACTAAGACCCGTGTGTAGATAACCACATATCTACCAAATCTTCAACCAACCAAAAAGTACCCTATGAACAATCTCCATCCTCAAGTGCGCCACCCACTGGTCCGCAAAATTTATTCATGGATCATCCAGATTTCTACCCGCTTCAAATCCGCATCCTGCTTGGAGTTCCCTCCAACGGAGAAGCTTCCAAAGCCGTTTCCTCACCAGTCAACGCTTCCACTACACTACCAGTACATAAGAACATATGGAAGGAAGAGACTGCAATAGACCATAAGGCCTGCACTAGGCAGTTCCATGCCCTTAACCACCTCATCCCTATCCATAAATTTGTCCAATTTTCTCTTAAAACAACCAATTATTTCAGCGCTCATTAAATGGTTATAAAGTATATTCCATTTGTTGATCACTGTTGTAAATCAGTTCTTGTCTATTTTTTTCTTAAAACTAAATTTGTCCAATTTCGTCCCATTACTACGACTCCTGCCCTGCTGTCTAAATGATAATCTTGACCCGTTTGAATATATTAGATCACGTCGCCCTCTTCGTTTTTCCAGTGTAAGGGTGCATAAACATCTCTACGCAACAGATTGTTACCCAGTTCTTCAATCAGCAGTGTTGAATATATTGATATAGGCTAGGAACAATATCCAACAAATCCTACATTAGCAATCAAACCCCACATATCTCCACATTATAACCGATGTTCTTAAACAGCTTTAATATGCCTGTGAGAAAGACTTCTATTTTACACATGCCCAATCCTGGACGAAAAAAAAAAAAAAAAAAAAAAAAAGTACCGGTATCATCTCACCACTACTTCATAAGATCTTCCAGATCTAAGGCTACCGGACTAGATAATATTCCAGCCAGATTTGTGAACGACTCAGCTGAGCAGATTGCTCCCTGTATCACTCACATAATCAATATTTCGATTCAACAGGGCAAAGTTCCCAGTGATTTTAGATTAGCGAAAGTTATTCCTTTGTACAAGAAAGTTAGCAAAACAGATTCCGGTAACTATAGACCTGTCTCAGTGCTCGGTATTATATCAAAGGTCTTGGAAAGAGTTGTTTATAACCAGGTTTATGAATGCATTCATAATAATAACTTGTTCTATGATTTACAATCCGGCTTTAGAAAATCATATTCTACAGATGCATGCTTGATCAATTTGACTGATTATATCAAAGGTGAAATTGATAGAGGTAATTACTGTGGAATGGTTATGCTAGAGTCTCCAGAAAGCTTTTGATACTGTAAATCATGATATTCCATTATTCAAATTACAAGCGTTAGGATTCAAAACAGATGTTATAAACTGGATGAGGTCTTATCTAACAGGTCGAGAACAGATTGTGAATGTAAATGGTACAACATCAAAATCAGCTAAAATAACTTGTGGTGTCCCACAAGGTAGCATTTTAGGTCCGCTGTTGTTTCTTTTGTATGTGAATGACATGAAAACTGCTGTTAACTGTAAACTGCTGTTGTATGCCGATGATTCAGCCCTAATAGTTTCTGGTAAAGATGTAAATAGGATTGAGACGTTACTTAGTGAAGAGTTAATGAATGTCAGCAAGTGGTTGATAGATAACAAATTGTCTCTACATCTAGGTTAAACAGAATCCATTCTCTTTGGCTCTAAACAAAAACTCATTAATGCCCCCAACTTAATTATCCAATGTAATGATATTAGTGTCACAATTTTTGAAATTGTGACACCCGGCTCGCTGTCTCCCCTTCCCATTTTCTCGTCTGATTTACCACCGTTTCGGGCCTTCATTCCCCATACTCGGGGGAATTACCAGAGTCCTTAAGACTTCTAGTAGCTACATCCTGTCCTTTCTCCTCCTCTTTATCCTCTTCAACTGTCATGCCATTTTTGACAATCAATTTCAGTGCCTTAACGAAGGGAGAGACTTCTAATTATCTTTTGATTTGTGTTCTCAGAGCCAAGCTCAACGGTTTTCGCGCCCAAACAAAGCGCCCAAACACACCCCCTCCCCCCCCTGCGCGCTGCCACATATTTGTTTTAAGCTAGGCAATTAGAATAATTAGGATTGTGTCTAACCCGCTCGTGAACAGTGTCTACCTCAAAGAACACTTGGAACTGTGTCACCCTCCCGCATGAACATTATTCGTAGTACCCTTCGCAACTAGGGACGGAGACATAGAACTATTGGCAACGTCGGAAGCCGGCTAGCGAGCATCACGACCTCACATGCCGCGAGACAGAGGTCAGTCTACCCATTAAAGTCAATCAGGGAGGTTCGGGCCGCTCACGTCCTGGAGAGCCCAATCGCGCCCTATCCTCCCTCATGTGGTTATTAAGGATTTACATCCTTAAGTGAGCGCTTACGCACTGTGGACTTTCAAGGAGTATTAGCGGGTCAAATCCCCCTCCGAACTTATCAGGTGGAGTGCTGTGTGTAACATCCCGACTATCATAGTGACTAGAGGCATCCAGCCTCCAGTGAACAAAACATTCGTGTATCAAGGGGTCACGTACGTATCTCCCCCCTTTCCTCGGGACATTAACCTGAAAGGAACTGGATAGTGTACACGAGAAGCCCCCTACGTGTTCAATCCAGCTGCCCCTCCACGAGGCTAATCACAAAGGATGACCCGGGTTCCCGCCGTGATCGACAACAACGATATCCTTCAATAGCAAAAGCATCCTGCCAGAACGAGGAACAGTACCCCATGGAAGTCATCCCCTCACCCAGCAGAGACCCTCTAAGGATAATAGCAAGTAACAAAGAGTATTTACTAGATAGGACCCCTAGATAGGCGCGCAGGGAGATAGGATAGATAGGATGTATGTGTGAATCCAACTGTTAAAACCCTTATTTAATGTCAAGATATATTTCTAGTGTTTAATTATTTAATTCATTAAAACTCACAATAGGAGTTCTGGGTTTCATTAGCCTAGGACGGTTCACTTAATGAGTTGTCCCATCATACCCCTCCCCCCTCTTTGATTTACTCTCACGCTTGCCTTGGAGGGAAGGCGAGTGGTCCCGAGATGTGATACAAATCGCCTGGACTTCGGTTCCCCAACTGCAGCTATCTTCCCCCTCCCTTCATCAATCACTTAAGGTACGTGTTACCCACATCACCTTATCTACCACCTTCTTCCACTGTCCAGGAATTTGCATCAATTAGTACAGTATTCAACCTAAATCTGTTGTTAAACACCTCGGAACAGAAATTGATCAAAATGTGTCGGGAGAAGTTATGGCACAAAAAATAATTAAAAAAGTCAGCTCCAGAACAATTTTTTTTTTGCAGGAATTAAAAAATACCTACATGTAGAGACAATGAAGCTACTCATCTTCAGCCCTGGTACAGTGTCATATTGATTATGCTTGTTCTTCTTGGTATAGCAGTCTAACTAAAAAATCTAAAATAAAACTTCAAATATGTCAAAACAAACTAATCAGGACTGTTTTGAAACCCCATCCTCGTACTCATCTAGATTATACTCATTTTAAACTTTTAAATTGGTTACCTGTTGAAAAACGTGTTGTTCAGTTAAAGCTTAATCATGTTCACCAAATTGTAAACGACTCTTGTCCCAGTTATTTGTCAGATACTTTTACACTTGTTAGAAATGCTCGTCCCTTGAGAACTCGTTCTAGTCGGTCATTCGTTATTGTACATACATACATATACCAAGGCTTTTTCCCCCTTCCAAGGGAGGTAGCCAAAAAGGGAAAGGCATAAAAACACTCCCACCCATTTCATCCCCAAATACACTCCACACCCCTCCCACCCTTCCTCTCATCTGAGCACCTCCTGGATGACGGGTCATCCCTGCACCCCGCCCACCGCCCTGGGTCAGAAGCAGTGTCGCAAGACACAGTACATCCACAGCAAGGCCGCTTCATTTAATCGGCGACCCCCCCTCTCCGTCCCCCTTTGCATATAAGGAGAGGACGGGGAGAAATCCCTTCGGGCTGCGTCAAAATTTACTCACACATACTACCCCACCCCCCACCCCCCGCCCATTTCTCCTCATGCAGTCACAACATCATCCATATACAACCATTCTCCACTCACCTCTGTCTTCCGTCCTCTCCCTTCCTTCCTCAACAGACATTCCCCTCTTCCCCAAAGCCCCCTTCACCCCATCCATCCACCTCATCCTAGGACGTCCCCTCATGTTCACTCCCTCCACATCTGCCTTCCATACCATACCTCTTTTACTAGTCTTTCTTCACTCATTCTTTCCATGTGTCCAAACCATCCTAATATTCTTTCATCAACCCTCTCTCCCAAATCCTTTTTCACCCCTGTTCTCCTCCTCACCTCCTCATTTCTCACTCTATCTAGCCTAGTAACCCCCACCATACTTCTCAGACACCTCATCTCAAACACATTCAAACTCCTTCTCTCTTCTTCTCTTATGTTCCACGTTTCTGCCCCATACAGTGCTGTTGGCACAATCACTCCTTCATACAGTCTCCTCTTCGCATCCATTCCCAAATGTCTATTTCTCATTACACTCTTTAAACCACCAAGGCATTTACTCGCTTCTCTCAATCTACATTCTACCTCCACCTTCACTCCACCTTTTCCTGCTACACTTGCACCCAAGTATCTAAAACTATCCACTTCCTCCAGTCGCTCTCCCTTAATGTTCACTTCCAGTCTACTGCCACTTTCACCCCTTGTACATCTCATCACCTTACTTTTACCCACATTTATCTTTAGCTTTCTTCTATCACATACTCTCCCAAACTCTGCCACCAGCTTCCTCAATCCCTCCTCTGACCCTGCCACAAGCGCAGTGTCATCCGCAAACAACAGCTGGCTCACCTCCCACTTTTCTCCATTTTCTTTAACCATCTCCAATCCCTGACTCACTACCCTAGCATTCACCTCTCGCACCACCCCATCCATGTATAAGTTGAACAGCCAGGGCGACATAACGCATCCTTGACGAAGTCCCACCTTTACTTCAAACCACTCACTCTCTCCATTTCCAATCCTAACACATGCTCTACTACTCACATAAAAACTCTTGACAGCTCCCAAAAGCTTTCCTCCTATCCCATAAATCTGCATAACCTCCCACAGTGCCTTTCTGTCTACCCTATCATAAGCCTTTTCCAGATCCATAAAAGCCCAAAAAAACATCCTTCCCCTTTCCTATAGCTTTCTCACATATCTGTCTTACCACAAAGATCTGATCTACACAACCTCTACCCGTCCTAAAACCACACTGTTCCTCACCAATTACTCCTTCTGTTCCTCTCCTAATCCTCTCAATTAAGATTCTCCCATAAGCCTTCCCTACTACACTTAACAGGCTAATCCCTCTGAAATTACTACATTCACACTTGTCCCCTTTTCCCTTGTAAAGAGGAACTATACAGGCACTACTCCAGTCCTCCGGTACTCTACCCTCTCTCCAGCAAACATTAAATAATCTCGCCAACCAGTCCACCATCACTGAACCTCCCTTTTTCAGACATTCTGCATGACATCCATCCAGACCAGGTGCCTTACCTGCTTTCATCATCTTTACAACTGCCTTCACCTCATCCTTCCTTATTTCTCCTCCATTCTCCTCACTCATCACTCTCATTTTCTTCGTATTTCCCACTGCAGTTATCTTTCCTTCCCTATCCTCCTTCACATTCAGCAACTCCCTAAAATATTCTGCCCATCTTTCCCTCACTGCCATCTCTTCCATTATCAACTCTCCATCTGTACCTTTTACCTTTTCTTCCCTACTTGATTCGCCTCCTCTTCCTCTCTTAATTTCTTTCCAAAACATCTTTTTATTCTTTTCAAAATTTTCTGCCATACTCCTACCACATTTTACATCTGGTTTCCTCTTTGCCTCCTTTACCTTTTGCTTTACTTCTCTTTTCTTTTCTTTGTACGTCTCATATGACTCCCCTGTCCTCTTTTGTAACCAATCTGTGAATGCTCGCTTCTTCTCTTCTACAACCTTCTTTGTTTCCTCATCCCACCATTCACTACCCTTTCTTCTATTTCCCCCTGTCCTTCTTGTTCCACACACCATCCTTGCACACTTTAAGACTCCCTCCTTGAACCATCCCCATTCCTCCTCCACACCCATCTCTGCTCTATCTTTTACTCCCTCCCACTCCTCCTTCAGCTTCTTTTCGTACTCCTTCTCCTTTTCCTTTTCATTCAAGGAGTTCACTCTAAGAACCTCCCTACCTTTTGTCCCTTTCCTCCTTCTCCATCTATCCTCCACTCTCAACTTACCTTCCACCAAAAAATGATCTGATATTCCCCCACCCTCTCCCCTTAGCACATGTACATCCTTAACTCTTCCTATCATAATCCTATTTACCACTACATAATCCATTAGCGCTCTATCTACCACCCTTCCCTCCACCACCCTCTCCCATGTGTACTTATGCTTGACTTTCTTCCGAAACACTGTATTTGCTATCATCAACTCTCTTTCTAGACACATTTCCACCATCAACTCTCCACTACGATTCTTTCCTGGAACTCCACACTTCCCAACCACTCCATCGATTGGACCATTTCCCACTCTAGCATTAAGGTCTCCCAGTACTATTACATTGACATTTCTTCCTAAACCCTCTATGCACTCATTTAAATCTATCCAAAAGGCCTCCCTTTCTTCCATGCTCTTCTCACTGCCCGGCCCATATGCACCGTTATTGTACCTAGGTTTAATAGTTTGTTAGGGAAAAGTTCGTTCAAATACACTGGTGCTATTGCTTGGAACTTTACCGATCAGCATACAATCAATTGTTTCTAAAAGTAGTTTTAAAAAATCAGTTAAGTGTCATCTTTTAGACAGTTTTTTTCTGAAGAAAATAGTTTATATGTTTAATGTACACATATGCTAGTCATTTTTCTAAGTCATTTATTTTTTCTAGTCTGTACAGTCATATTTTTCATGTATGTCAAATTTGACGTTTTTTATTCTAATCAACCTAGCTTTTATTATGACAATCTTTTCCTAGTATGTCATTTTTTACGAGGACCACAGTGGAAATAAGTCTTGGCTTTCTATGCCATCCTTGGATGTTATATGATAGGCGAGTGAAGAGTGATAGCCGAGTGAATAGTGTACTCTTTATTGATGAGTGACGCCTACTGGCGACTAGCGTGGGTACAGTGGGTAGGCACGGTAGTGGTGCCTGCCTGGAGCCCAACTTATCCTACATCCCCCTCCCAAGACAATTAAATGTACCATATGGTATATAACAAAACTAGCAATGTTAAGTGTTCACAATTCCGAGAAAACAATATGTTCAACACAAAAGCAGAAGTGAGGGATATCTACTGTTCCTTCGTGAGAGGAACACATACACACACACACACACACACACACACACACACACACGCACACACACCAGGCAATCAGTCACAATCGTCGGTTGCATAATCTCGCAGCCACATCGGCTTCCTTGAGCTCCTTTTAGGGCGGCTATGAGGCGTGTTGGATGACGGCGGATTGGACGTCTGTGGTGCTGGTGACGGTGACAGCGTTTCTTGTAAACTGGTGTCCGCAGCGACCCGCAGGTGTCTGCGGTTGCGTAAGGTAATGCGTCCACTCCCATCCAACTTGACAGAGTATTGGCGGAATGGTAGGACCTCTGTGACCACGCCTCGCCTGTCCCACAACTTACTGGCCTGGTCCTGTATCAGCACTTGGGTGCCAATCGATAATGTGGGAAGAGTCTTAGGTGTCCCTTGGCTGATCATCCAAGCTTCCTGTTGCCTCGCCGCCTCGATTTCCCTTGCGCGTAGCGCCTGCTGCCAGTGCACATCCACCTTGTAGTGCTGCTTGTGCACCGGTATCCCATCTCGTAGCTGTCTGCCCATGGCTAGCTGCGCTGGTGACTTGTTCACCCCGCGCAGAGGTGTGTTGTGATACTGCAGTAGGGCTACTGATACCTTATCAGCATCCAGGCTGCCGCCCGGACCTGTGTTGTCTCGGAGCAGTCTCTTGGCGGACTTCACAGCTGTTTCTGCCCTCCCGTTTGACTGAGGGAAGTGAGCGGACGAGATCCGTCTCTCTACACCCCATTTTCTGAAGAAGGCACGCATCTCTTCACTGGTGAGGTTTGTCCCTCCGTCTGTAGAAATAGACACGGGCGCACCCCACCTGTGGAAGAACTGCCGGAACACTGATGCTAACTTGTTTGACGTGGCTCCACTTGGGAAGTGTGCTAACTCCATCCACCCGGTGAGCCTGTCGGCGTATGCCATATACATTCTCTCGTCAAGTTGGAACAGGTCTGCCACGGTGTGCTGGAACGGGTACTCAGGCGTAGGGGTGAAGGCAAAGGGTTCCGCGGCTTGTGAAGGCGAGTGAGTGTTGCAGGTGGCACAAGCATCCCGATGTTGTTGCAGGTCGCCCTCCATGCCAGGCCAATATACCGATTGCCTCGCCCTTCGTAACATTCCGTCTAGGCCTTGGTGACCCGCGTGGAGATTACTTGCAATGCGTCGTCGTAGAACTTCCGGGATCACTAATCGCACGGCGCCTTGGTCGTATGTGTACGTCACCAACCCGTGTGACACTGCCAACCTCTCCCTGACGGCATAGTACTGCCGAAGGCTGGTCAACTCTTGTGCTCGGTGAGGATGCCAATCGCCTGCTGTCACCTTAGCCACTAGTAGCTGGTAGTCTGGATCATCTGCAGCTGCCCGCACCACCGCTGCATTATCGAGTACGATAGAGTCAGCGACATCGAGCGCGGCAACTGCTGCTGCTGCCACAGCGGCCTCCATGTCATTTGAATCCTCTTCGTCCCCAGCCTCTGGTGGAGTACAGAGCGCAGGATAGCGGGACAAAAAGTCTGCTGCACAGTTCCGCTTCCCGGGCAGGTACTTGATCTGAAATCGGTAAGGAAGGGTTTTTTCCTTCAAGGAGAATAACCTTGGGTTCACTATGTCTTTCAGCGCCCTGTCCCCAAGAAGCTTGACTAGCGGGCGATGATCAGTGACGATCAGGAGGTTGGGGCATCCGAGCAGGAACAGGCGGGCCTTACGGAGACACCAAGCGACCGCCAACGCCTCCCCCTCTACCGGGGCGTAACCCGCCTCCGCAGGTGTGAGGTGGCGGCTGCCACAGAGAGCGAGGCGCCACCCACTCTTGCAGCAGAATGGACTCTCTCTCATCGGGCACTGACAATGCTGCTGCAGCACCACAAACCCGATGCCCACCTTACTCCAATCGGTAATCACCGCTGTGGGCTTGTTCTTATCGTAATAGGTTAGGCCCTCCTTAGCAAGGCTACAGATAACCTCCTTTGCCTGCTGGAATTTCTCTTGCAGATTTCCATCCCAGTACACCTTCCTGCCTTGAGGTTTCCGTAGCAGCTCACGAAACGGCTCCATAATTGGTGCAGTAGCGAGGAAAGGTGCCATTTGATTGACGAACCCATGCCAGGAGCGAACGTCCGTCAGTGATGGCTCCGCAGGCATACTGAAGTTCCTGATGGCAGCCAGTCTTTCGTCTGTCGGCTTGTAGGCGTCCCACCCTACATGAAACCCGACGAAGTCCACCTCTCTCCTTCCGAACTTGAACTTCTCGGGTTTGAGGGTCACTCCTTTCGTGGCGCAGGTTTCAAGGAAGTTATACGTATGCCAGAATGCGTCCTCAACGCTAGCGTCAAACAGTAGGGTGTCGTCAACACACTTCACTTTTCTCTGAATCCCTGCAATGGCCTCGTCAAACCTTCGAGTGTAAGCGTCGGGGGCGGCACAGTGACCCATGGGGGTCCTGCAGTATCTGTAACGGCCCCAGGGTGTGATGAAGGTTGTGAGTTTCTTACTGGCTTCCTGAAGCTCGACCTGGTGAAAGCCCCAATGTGCGTCCGCGATGGTCTTGTATGTGTGGCGCGGGATGCCGGATACCATGTCAAATGGTGTAGGGGTGTGATGGGTCTCCCTTCTGCATGCAGCGTTGAGCTTTTGGTAATCAATGGTGCGCCTAGGTTGACCTGACTTCTTAGCCACAACTACCATTCTCGCGCACCACTCCGTGGCCTCCCCCACAGGCACTGGCTCTATAATTCCCATCCTGACGTCGTCGTCGAGTTGCCTCTTCACCTCTGCCTCCCAGTGCCTAGGTACCGAGGCCGGTGTGTGACATGCGTAGGGCTTGGCGTCTGGAAGCAGGTGGATGGTGTGCGGTTCACCCGCCATTGTTGGAAGGGGACTTCTGTCTGTGTTAAATGTAGATCCCGAAAAATGACAGAGGAGCCATTCCTCCAATCTGGACACGTTTTCTTCAAGGGGGGGAAACGGAGGGGAGGATGGGCGTGGGTGCATGGTGTCAGCTGACAGCGTGGCAGCGTCGCCAGCGCCGCCAATAGCCGCTCCTGCGACGACAGTGTGATGAGGGAAGGTCTCATGCACCAGTCCCAACTCCCTGCACGCCTGTAGCGATATGTAGCACTGTGTGGCTGTCTTCACCACAAAAATCTCCTGCAGTGTCGACTTGTCACCATACTGCAGTCGACAGGGAAAAGAGCCCAGAGGTTGCAGTTTGACGTTCGCCACATCTCGCAGTCCTCCCCGACGTGTCAGCGATGCTACCTTGACGCCCAATGAAGTCAGTAACTCCAACCCAGCCACACACACCTGAGCTCCCGTGTCAGGTACTGCCTGGATTTTTGCGGATTTGTTCTTCCCTTTCGCATGACTGACCGTCACCCAGATGCGTGGTAGACTTCGAGCTGCGCCTGCAGCTGCAATCACGATGCCAGACGCTTCCAGATCTTCAGCTGCCGCTGCTGCTGCTGGTTTCACTTTACTCCTGCACATTTTCTGCACGTGCCCAACTCTACCGCAGCTGTGGCAGGCTAGTGTCTCCGCGTAACACAGCCCTCTGCCTTGCTTGTGTTTTAAACCACAGTTGCTACAGCGTTTCAAAACCTGCTGCTGTTGGCGGGCTGCCTGCGGCATGCGAGTAGGTTGTTGGTGGCGGGCTCCAGCTACCTGAGGGTAGGAATCTGCTTGCGCGTCTGGCAGCGGCGTCACCCCAGCCACCGCGGCCAGATTTTCCCGCCCGAAACTCCCGCCCAATGTGTTATGGCGGGCGTCCTTTTGTGCCGCCTCGAAGGCAACACAGAACCTGCGTAACGAATCCACATCATTGAAGGATTCACACTGACGAAATACTTCCTCTTTCAACCCCACACTATGTAACCCACACACTAGCTTACGGAGGAGCATGTACTCAGAAAGGCTACACTGACACTGGGGACACGAAAACTCGCAATCCGCCGCACACTGTGTGGAACGAGTAAAGTAATCACTTATGGACTCACTGGGTTCTTGCACCGCCGAGAAGAACTTGAGCCACTCCGCCGCCTGGTTGGACGCCTGCACGGCCATGCACCCAATAGCGTCCAGTGCTCCTTGGATGGAGAGAGCCTCCCATTGCTGCGTGGTGAATCTAGAGTCCAAAGAGCGTTGTAGGGTCGGCGTGCAGAGGAGACGGATATGAAGGACCGCCTCAGCAGGTGCAAAGTCGCTGAGGGTCAGCCAGTACTCCATGGAGCGCCTCCAGGATCGGAAAGCTGCCGTGGACATACCTACGTCACATTTCTCGGGTGCTGAGGACCGAGGAGCCGATGAGTGGTGTCTGGGCTGTGCCGCTACCTGGCGTTGCAGGGCTGTGATGGCTTCCGACTGTGCTAAGAGAAGCCGATGAGCTTGCCCCAGGGCTGCGGATGCTTGAGGAGACCCACGGCTGGACCGTGGGGTCTGAGCGGGTAGCCGAAGACGACGTCCGGCCATGTTGAGTGCGTAGGTCGTGAACCGGTCACTGCGCCATATATGATAGGCGAGTGAAGAGTGATAGCCGAGTGAATAGTGTACTCTTTATTGATGAGTGACGCCTACTGGCGACTAGCGTGGGTACAGTGGGTAGGCACGGTAGTGGTGCCTGCCTGGAGCCCAACTTATCCTACAGATGTACAATTATATTTACTATGTATAATACGAGTCTTACCTGTATTGTATTTTATTTTATGTATGATTGAATCCGAATAAAATGAAATTAAATTAAATCAGAACAGGACTGAATAAACCACAGGTTGTGAACGGTCAGATCGTAACGAGGTGGATTTCTGGATTATGAAACAAAAAACAGATTAGTTACCCCTTGACAGAGCTTATGATTGAAGCATTCATTGCTCTGTTGTGACAAATATTTTCGTGAAGTAGGGGTAAACCATGTAAAGACATTTCTAAAAGTGCCTTTGCACATTTGCAAGAATATTTGAAATATTTTAGATATTGTGTCACGAAAATTGAAAGCAAAGAAGGAGACCACACAGGTAATGAAGATTATCATAGGCGTTTGCCAGACAGAGCCTACATGATTAGATTGATGCCTGGAAGTTGCAGGCCATTATGGTTGTAGCTGACTAGGTGTTGGATACTTTAGAAAGAATGTTGTAGGTAAGTAATGAGATCTAATTAGGTAATGTTCAACGTTTCAAAAATTGTAGAGGGAGCTGTCTGCAGGGAGGTTAAATTTTGTTTTGGGTTGGGATACTCAAAATTCGAAGAAAGCATTTCAAATAACAATAGCTCAAGAACTAGGTCTAGGAAGTATTTAACAGTATAGACTGATGTTTTAGAACAATTCAAAGTACTAAATAAATTTTTTGACGAAAGTGTAGAATTGGGTATATGTAAAGATGTTTGCTTGTCTTTTTTTCTAATCACCACTGATATTACTATTGATTTGTGGTACTTATATCTGGTGTTGAGAATACTCATAATGATAAAAGCAAATTGATGGGACAGGTAAGAATTGCAGCCTTGAGATTTAACATAATGTAACCTACCGTAACCTAATTCTTGGTAACTGTAAAGATGCTCGTCTTAGTGTTTTAAAATCGTTGCTGACGTTACTATGAATTTATTGCATTTAAACACGGGCTAGCAGATGATATAGGAAGAGGTTGCGGACTGGCAAACATCTTTGTGAATACTTAAAATTATGTAGAATCATTACTATACATTATATGATTATTGTAAAAAATATGTATGGATATGTATAAAATTATCTTGTATTGAATATAAGAAACAAATTAAACAAATACCATTGAAAAATCTATTCTCCATGAGGGAGAGAGAGACTGGGTAGGTTAGATATGGTCTGAAAAGGAGAGTACTGTGCTTGCTTTATTGTTTATTAGAACAATGTTGTTGTCATTTCTCTCATTAATCACTGGCTTTGAATGCTTCTCTAAATCGCAATACTCATTTCCCAATGCAGTCCCCAGATGGGGGGGGGGGTTAGTACAAACAAGTGATTTCCAATTGAAGTGGAACACCCGATTTATTCAAATCAACAGGAAAACTGTTGGGAATAAAATTGCCTGTTGGGTGTTTTGCGAATATTAGGATTTATATCCACCTAATTTACCTCAAGTTCATTGTAGACCAGTAAGATAACATCTGAAGTCAGGTATTACATGAGTGCAAATGTTCATTGTGATTTTATTCGTGGTTAGAACCTAATTGGATTGTGGATCCTATTTACCTTGTGTATTTTTTCCACACTGTGCTAAGTAAATGTCTTCACTGACATCCAATAAATGTCAGTAAAACTGATATCCATCATCAGGACATGACAATCAGGAGAAGTATGTAGCAATATCTTTGGGTAGCATGAACTATTGAATGGCCAGAAGTTGCAGTGTCAAAGCAAAAAATATGCCAGGAGAACCTTCTATTCATAACAAGGTCTGTGTGTCTGTCATAGGATGAAGTTTATGGATTCCCCAGGCACCAAGAACTGAAGTTTAAATGCCAGTAGAGGAAAACTATTGACAGCAGTCATGTGATATATGCCTCTTAGGCATTGGCAAGATCAGAGGTCTCCAAAGAGGTTGATATCGACCCATGGCAGTCAATGTGAGTATGCAAAGGGTCAATAAATGCTTAGGGGTCGATAAATACCTAACCTAACATTTTGGAGGGGGTCCTTGCCAACCACCATCTTTTGTTCCACGCACATTTCTAATAATTTCTCTCCCCTTTGATTCCTTCCTGGTATACCACATCTTCCAACTGGGATCCAAACAGAATGCCACAAGACATAGGTAATCCATGTATAAAACCCAATTACATATTTTGCACCTCTATTATATTTTTCCTATACAAAAAAGAAAACTGAACAAATGTTAAAATAAATTGAGTTGATGACATTAAGATTCTTGATGCTACAGGTTAATTGGATTCCATTGAATGTTGATACCTGCTAAGAATTCCAGTTTTAAAAGTTGTTTCATTCCCATCTCTGATGTTTCCGTGGACGCTGACCAGTTGCATCTAGTTTGCTCTTAAACTCATGAATGGTTATTGCACACACTATTTTTTGTCTAGTTTGTTCCAAGTGTTCACCACTCTATGTGGAAAACTGTTTTTCTTCAGATCTCTTCTGTAGCTATGTTTTTTTTTTTTTCCCATGTCCTCTTGTGTTTCTCTTGTCCCAGTTTAACAAGTCCTCTCCATAGAGTATTTCTGTGCCCTTCATGATTCTGTAGATGGTCAGTAGATCACCTCTCTCTCTCTTCTTTGCTCCATAGTTGGTAACTCCAGTTTAGCCAATCTCTCCTCATATGACAAGTTTGCAAGTGCAGGTGTCATTTTTGTGGGTGCTCTCTGGGTTCTTTCTATTTTCTTTATATTCTTTTTTGTACTGGTGACCACAATGTCACTGCATATTTTAGTCAAGGCCTTATCAGTGTGACCAATATTTTTCTAATAATTTCTTCATCCAAATATGTAAATGCCTCTTATTGATCTTAGCAAGTTGTAGGATTCTCCAACAATTTTGTTTATCTGTTTATCATAGGACATGTCATTTGAGATAATTGCACCCAAGTCTTTTTCGGATCTCTCCTTCTTTACCTCCTTGGTTCCAATTTTATATTCTCCTGATATTCTATTTTTACTTTTTCCAAACTCCATTATGCTACACTTGTTAATATTGAAGTCCACTTCCCATTTCTGACTCCAATTCCATATCTTATTCAGGTCTTCCAGCGGTGATTCACAGTCCTTTTCAGTTTTTACTTTCCTTAATAGTGTGGCGTCATCTGCAAAGAAGTTCATGTAACATTTCACATCATCATCCATGTCATTCACATAAATAGCAAACATTATTGGAGGAAATACAGATCCTTGCAGTACACTGCTGATATTCTCTTTCCAACCTGAATATTTTTCTCTGAGCACTACTCTCATCTTTCTACCAATCAGGAAGTCCTCCATCCATTTTAGTAGGTTCCCTTGTTTCCCTCCTATATGTTCCATTTTTTTTTAATGATTTTTTTGTGTGGTACTTTGTCAAAAGCTTTTTGTAAGTCCAGGAAAGCACAATCAGCCCATCCATTCCTTTCTTGCACTACGTCTATTAATCTTCAGTAGAAACATATTAAGTTTGTAGTACATGATCTTCCTTGTCTGAACCCAAATTGTCTTGGGTTTATGATATTATTGTCTTCCAGTTGTTTTACCCATCTATTCTTGATGATTTTCTCACAAATTCTGGCTATAGTGCTTGTTAGTGAGACTGGCCTGTAGTTAGTTGGTTCTTTCTTGTTTCCTCCTTTATATATTGGTACAATGTTAACATTTTTCCAGTCTTTTGGTATTTTTCCTTTTTTAAATGAGCAACTTATTATGTTATGTATTTTGCCTGTTAGTTCTTTGTTGATTTAATTTCTATAAAAAGGCTGTCAATATTTCTGTTCTGTTGAATTTGTTGTTTTCATGAAATTTACAAGATCATTTTGTGATGGATGATAGTTTATAATTAATTTATATACAGGCATTTGATGGAGGGCAATAATTTCAATCTGATGATCTGAATGGGTCATGAGAACTTTTGTGTTAGATAATTTGAGTTATATGACTCCTCCATGAGCTCTAGTGTCTCTGACAGGTCTGTATAAAATGTATTTTTGACTATGTTTTTAGGTAATATGATTCCTCCAGTGAGTCTTAGGGTAATATACATTCGGTATTGGATTGTAATATTGCCAGCAGTTATAACTGGTACATGGATTGGACAGTGGCTCATGTCGCAGTTCATCTGGCGACTATGTGTTTGTTTGCATTGTAGTGAAAGAATAGAAAAAGGTAGTAGCAAACACCATTATAATGACCAGTTTACCATTTGTTGGGAGTTTCCACTATATGAAGTTCATATGGGTGTGTATTGATATGACCAACTAAGTAATCAGTGACCAATATTAACAGTAGTCAGGTGGTGGTTGTTGGCGAGTAGCATGGATACATAAATGAGCACCTCCTCAAGGTTAGGCATGTTAAGGGACTGTAGGGCGCGAAAACACGAAAAATTCTGGAAAATCAACGAATTTTAGGTAAACATTTCAAAAGATTCTCTATGATGGTGGTAACACTTTAGCCAAATATTACAGCTCAATTCCGTTTCTTTTCATATATATAAAATAAAATAGATAAATTTTTGGCAACCTCTGGCAACCCCATTGCATGAAAAAACATTCTGTATATTGAAATAAAGTCAAAATTTTGATACCCAGTTCTGTTTTGTTTACTATAATTTATATATATGGAGATATCTGGCAACTTGCCCAACACTAATCGTCAATCACCACAAGGATCTCAGTATCTCTTCAAAGCTAAAGGAGAAAGGATGTCGCCCTGTCGCGTATCTGTTAGCCTACCAGTCATGCATGCGATCGTATTATCTTTTATTCTACCAACAGGTATTCAAAAGATTCTCTATGATGGCTGTAACACTTCGACCAAATATTACAGCTCAATTCCGTTTCTGTTCTTATATATAAAATGAAATAGATAAATTATTGGCGACATCTGGCAACCCCATTGCATGAAAAAACATTCTGTATATTGAAATTAAGTCAAATTTTCGATAGCCAGTTCAGTTTTGTTTAAAGTTTTAAACGGAAACGTAAAAAAATAGACAATGTCACGAGTGAGTACGCGGCCGGAGGATTTTAAATGCCGGTGCGCTCCTTTAAACTTTAAATGCCTCTCCTGAAAAGTTTATGTTTTTTATATTTAAATAGCCATAGCTCTGTTTCTTTTTGTCCGATTTCATTCATTCTTTCGAATTTGTAAAGAGAAAGAGTAATTCTTTAATTTGATCAGAAAAAAACAAAGGAAACTGTAACTTAATTTTTTGGTTTAATTTATCATAGCAGATTTTCACTGAAGTTTCTACTATTCAAAATAAAAAAATCATAAAAAAGAATAAAAGAGAGTAGGAAAAAATCTAACTCAATGAAGTTGTTTCCAAGACTCTAATCTTTCATTTCCTACATAGTAGGCTGATTACCTATGCCTGTGGATACTTCAATGATTACAGATACTATCATAAAAAAAAGAAAGAAAAAAATTAACTACACGTAATATATACATGTTACTAAAACAATTTAGTATGCAATAATACTCTTTCCGATAGAGTAATTATACATAAGTTCACCAAAGAAATTGAACAACTTTTATGACACGTTCACCTATAAGCACTTCCCACAGTCCCTTAAGCAGTATTTTGCTATGGGATACTGGGCTGGGACACTGTAAACGGTGTGGGTATGATGTGCATACATTATATGTTTATGAGGGTAACCAATTCTATTTACAAAGGATTACAAAGGAGGAGCATGCTGATAGGAGACCTTTTGGTCCATAACTAGGTTGGATGCAGAAAAATATAGCTATAATTAAATACAAATAATAGTAATATAAATATTGAATAGATAAAGTTAGGTAAACAAATGTGTGATTAAGTACAAATTCAATTCACTTGGGGAGCATCTTTGGTAAGATTATTCTTTGGTTATTAGGAATCAAAATCTCAGAAGGAACCAGCAACTTGGGTTCAAGTCAATGGCTCAGTGTCACAGTTATCCACGCAACTAGGATACCACTTTCTTGATACTTGGGGTCTCTTTTCTAGGAATCATGACCTTTATGTTTCTGATGGGATCCACTGAACTCGTAGAGGCAAAGATGTTCTTACAAAGTGGAGTTCCTCAGGGTTCCATTCTATTGTCTCCAAATTTGCTGATGATACAAAACTGTATGGAATGGCAAGTGATCACTTAAACCAGCAATGTTCTGAAAAGTGGCCAATGAAATTTAACACAAGTAAATGCAAGGTTATGCACATAGGTAAAAATAACAGTAAGTACGATTACAAGTTATTTAGAAATTCGTTAACAAAAGTGGATAGTGGAAAGGATCTTGGGTTAATTATCAGTAATGATCTCAAATCATCTAAACAGTGTATTTCAGCCTCTGAGAAAGCAAATAAGATTCTAGGACTGATTGCTTGATCTTATGACTTCAACCACAATTGGAATATGCCATTTCCTTATGGTCACCGACTTTCATTAAAGAAACTGACAGGGAAAAAGTACAACAGCGAGCCACAAAACTGATTCCAAATATAAAAAATAAAACATGAAAATCAATTAAAGCATATGAACCTATTTTCCCTAAAAAAGCATAGGCTCAGGTGACTTGATACAGGTCTAAGATTCTAAAGGGAAATGACAACATTAAAAGTGACCATTTTTTCACACTTGGTTATTATTTCTCAATTTGTTTACTGTTATTTTTCTGTCCATTTATTATTATTTACTATTTACCTGATTGGGTAACTTTACATATTTATCTATTTTTATTTATTATTATTTATTAATTCATTTATCATCATTATAGTTTTATTTCGCATCCGACAGAGTTATGGACCAAAAGGTCTCTTGTCGGCATGCTTCTCCTTTGTAATCCTTTGAATTTGAAATGGTTTGATGTAGGGGTGGGACTTCGCCAGGGATGTGTTATGTCGCCGTGGCTGTTCAATTTGTAAATGGATGGGGTGGTGCAAGAAGTAAATGCAAGGGTAATGGGCCGGGGATTTGGGAAGGTTAAAGAAAATGAAGAAATTTGGAGGATTAGAGGAGGGATTAAGGAAGATAGTGACGAATTTTGAGGTGTGCTAAAGAAGGCACCTACGTGACGTTTTCCGAACCAATGGTTATCCGAGTCGGACCGTACGGAAATGGACGAGGACACGACGCACCGGGACACAATCCCCTCACACAGGACACAGGGTCACAATTCTGTACATTAAAGGTTCATCAGAGGTAACGGCCAGGATACTCTGAGACAGTAACAGAGAGGTAGCACATAAACCACGCAACACTTTGCATCAAAACCTCACCAGGGTCAAGGACATGGAAGCACCCACTCAGCAGGTGGGTGTAGTGTACCGCATTGGCTGTTTGGATTGAGGAGAAACGCAGAAGAAACTCGCCACTAGAATTTAAGAGCATAAACGGGCAGTTAAACGGAAAGATGCAGCCTCAGCACTTTATAAACACATGAATGAACTACAGCACAACATTGACTGGGAAGGAGCAACAGTGGTGCACAGAGGCAAGTCGAAGAAAAGGAGATTATTCTTAGAAGCGTGGACGACGAAAGAAGTTAGAGTAAATATGTGCATAGACCTAAATACAATATACCTGGTCTCTAGAAACACAATTATAGAATCAACATAAAGTGAGCAAGTACAGGGTGAATAAAGATCACAGTGCAAATGTATAGTCCACTTTTTCACTTTTTGTACAAGTTGCATTTTATTTTATTGTATTTATTCTTTGTACATGAAAATGTATATGATCCATTATGTACAATTGGGTATATAAGGTTGTGACCAGTTATCCGGTTCTCGTAGCGACTGGAGGAAGGGTCCCGGACTGCTTCAGTAGTCCTGAATACCTCTCCCAGTTCCAACTACGGCCAATATATTTAGCTCTTTGACCACTGTATCTCATCACACCCCTGAAGACAGTCCTAGGACCGAAACATGGGCATTAAACATCCCACTTTGTTAACTTAGAAGAAGGCTTGGCGGGGCGCTTTGTCTTCGTTTTTGTTTGCCGTTAGTCCAAAAAGTCATCTGCAAAACTCCCTAAGTGATGTATGCAAGATTTTGACAGCAATGCAAGTAGTGTGCCTCTACATTAAAGGTTGCTTTAATTGGCCTAGTTCTTCATTGTCTCCGATCGCCGCTGCCAAATTCGTAGATAAAAAAGAAGGCGACGTATCAAACGTGTTCAGTGTTTACATTCTCTCATGCCAGACATGCAATTATTATAGACATAAAGTTACAAATTAGTGAACACCGTAATTGAATCTGGAGAAAATTGTGTTGTCATTCTGATTTACGATTGAAATAGACAATGGACGTCAAATTGTCACAATTTTAATTGGAACTCATTTGTAGTAACTGTTCTCACGGTGAATCCGTTACTCCATAAGATAATCTCAAAAGATTGTTTTGGTACTGGTTGATTGAGGGGCAGGGTTGAGTCTAACCTAACACCTCCTGCCCATGTAGGAATAGGAGAGAAGTATAGAATTTCATCCCAGAACTAGGCAAAAGGCTCTGCCACCCGCTTTATAGGAGGAAAGGGTCTGTTGGTTTGTAATATTGTCAACAGTTACAGCTGCTACACGGATTGGGCAGTGGCCCGTGTCGTTGAGTTAATCTGGCAATTGTGTGTTTGTTTACACTAAGTAAACAATGACCAATGTTAACAGTGGTGATTGTTGGTGAGTAGTGTGTCCACGTAGGTGGGGACCTATTCGAGGGCTGGGATAATGTAATTGGTGTGGATGTCATGTGAACACATCCCATTTTCATGAGTGATTTTAAGAATCTATTTTCCTGTATGTTTTTTAGGTAAAATGTTCTTATAATAAGGACATCTATGAAATGGTTTGGGCACAAAACACCCACAATCCTATTACAAATCTCAAAAAGTTAATGTCAATCTTATGATTACATTTTTTCCAGATTCTATGGGAAAGTTATCCATAGATTCCATGTATTTGTCATACAAGAAAGAAAACCCGATGTGGCATCTAAAGCACAGCTATCTGACGAAGAGTGATTTTAAATATCAAGTGATGACCCACTCGGGGAGAAACCTTTCTAGTGTGACCTATTTTATGCAGTTTTCTCACCGAAATATTACCACATATATCACATGATGACCCACATAGTAGAGAAGCCTTTTCAGTGTGACATGTGTGATTCTGCTTTCTCATACCAAGGTGGTGACCCACACAGGAGAGAACCCATTCCAGTGTGAATTGTGTGATTCTGCTTTGTCAATAAAGCGTAATCTCAAACATCACATGATAACCCACACAGAAGAGAAGCCATTCCAGTGTGTCATGTGTGATTCTGCTTTCTCACAAAAGGGTGAACTCAAATATCACGTGATGACCCACATAGGAGAGAAGCCAATCCAGTGTGACGTGTGATTCTGCTTTCTCACACAAGGGTTATCTCAAACGTCACATGATGACCCACACAGGAGTGAAACCTTTCCAGTGTGACTTGTGTGATTCTGCTCTCTCGAGAAAGAGTGATCTCAAACGTCACATGATGACCCACACAGGAGAGAAGCCATTTAAATGTGACCTGTGTGATTCCACGTTCTCACAACGTAATATCAAACGTCACATGATGACCCACACAGGAGAGAAACCTTTCCAGTGTGACCTGTGTGATTCTGCTTTCTCGCAAAAGGGTGATCTCAAATGTCACATGATGACCCACACAGGAGAGAAGCCATTCCAGTGTGATTTGTGTGATTCTGCTTTCTCAAAAAGTTATGGCCTCAAATATCACATGATGACGCACGCAGGAGAGAAGCCATTCCAGTGTGATATGTGCGATTCTGCTTTCTTACAAGAGGGTGTTCTCAAACGTCACATGGTAACCCATACAGGAGAGAAGCCTTTCCAGTGTGACTTGTGTGATTCTGCTTTCTCGAGAAAGGGTCACCTCAAACGTCACATGATGACCCACACAGGAGAGAAGCCATTCCAGTGTGACTTGTGTGATTCTGCTTTCTCGAGAAAGGGTCACCTCAAACGTCACATGATGACCCACACAGGAGAAGCCATTCCAGTGTGAAATGTGTGATTCTGCTTTTTTACTGAAGCATAATCTCAAACATCACATGATGACCCACACAGGAGAGACACCTTTCCAGTGTGACCAGTGTGACTTGTGTGATTCTGCTTTCACGAGAAAAGGTGATCTCAAACGTCACAAGATGACCCACACAGGAGAGAAGCCATTTCAGTGTAATTTGTGTGATTCTGCTTTGTCACAAAATTATGGTCTCAAACATCACATGACGCACGCAGGAGAGAAGCCATTCCAGTGTGATGTGTGCGATTCTGCTTTCTTACAAAAGGGTGCTCTCAAACGTCACTTGATGACCCATACAGGAGAGAAGCCATTTCAGTGTGACATTGTGTGATTCCACTTTTTCACGAAAGGGTCACCTCAAACGTCACATGGTGAACCACACAGGAGAGAAGTCTTTCCCGTGTGACTTGTGTGATTCTTCTTTCTCGGAAAAGGGTGATCTCAAACGTCACATGATGACCCACACAGGAGAGAAGCCATTCCAGTGTGATATGTGCGATTCTGCTTTCTTACAAAAGGGTGCTCTCAAACGTCACATGGTGACCCATACAGGAGAGAAGCCATTTCAGTGTGACCTGTGTGATTCCACTTTTTCACGAAAGGGTCACCTCAAACGTCACATGGTGAACCACACAGGAGAGAAGCCTTTCCAGTGTGACGTGTGATTCTGCTTTCTCGGAAAAGGGTGATCTCAAACGTCACATGATGACCCACACATGAGAGAAGCCATTCCAGTGTGACGTGTGTGATTCTGCTTTCTCGGAAAATGGTAAGCTCAAACGTCACATGAACCTCACAGGAGAGAAGCCATTCCAGTGTGAAATGTGTGATTCTGCTTTCTCGGAAAATGGTAAGCTCAAACGTCACCTGATGACCCACACACGAGAGAAGCCATTCCAGTGTGAAATGTGTGATTCTGCTTTCTCGGAAAATGGTAAGCTCAAACGTCACCTGATGACCCACACATGAGAGAAGCCATTCCAGTGTGACATGTGTGAGTCTGATTTCTCACCAAAAGTGTGATCTCAAATATCACATGATGACCCACACAGGAGAGAAGCCATTCCAGTGTGACATGTGTGATTCTGCTTTCTCGGAAAATGGTAAGCTCAAACGTGTGTGACATGTGTGATTCTGCTTTCTCACACAAGGGTTATCTCAAACGTCACATGATGACCCACACAGGAGAGAAACTTTTCCATTGTGACTTGTGTGATTCGCTTTCTCGCAAAAGGATGATCTCAAACGTCATATGATGACCCACACACGAGTGAAGCCATTTCAGTGTGATTCTGCTTTCTCACAAAATGATGGTCTCAAATATCACATGATGACCCATACAGGAGAGAAGCCATTTCAGTGTGACCTGTGTGATACCACTTTTTCACGAAAGGGTCACCTCAAACGTCACATGTTGATCCACACAGGAGAGAAGCCTTTCCAGTGTGACTTGTGTGATTCTGCTTTCTCGGAAAAGGGTCACCTCAAACGTCACATGATGACTCACACAGGAGAGAAGCCATTCCAGTGTGACTTGTGGGATGAAGCTTTCTGATATAAGGATTTGAAATATCACGTGATGACCCACTCCAGGAAAAAGGCCTTCCTAACAGCTTGAAGGAGCAGTATCCAACAACTTATAATCAACACAGGTGAGAAGACTTTCTTGTATGTCTTGTGCGATGCAGATTTCTCGCGAGATGCTTTCAAATGTCACATGATAACTCACACGAGATGAGACCTTCAAGTTCATTGGGTAATACCGTCACTCCTGATTCTATTATTTATGTTTATGGGTTATAGAGAACGCTTCTTCTTCGTTTTTGTTTGCCGTTAGCCCAAATTGTCATCTGCAAAACATGCCCTGCGTGACGTGCATAAGATTTTGACAGCAAAGCAAGTAGTGTGCCTCTACGTTAAATATTGCTTTAATTGGTCTAGTTCTTCACTGGTTCCGATCGCCACTGCCAAATTCGTAGATAGAAGGCGATGTATCAAACACAAGAACAAGCACAAGCACCATGTTCAATACCTTGATGTTTCTTCTACCATAAAGACAGTCACCTATTCCTGAGCCAAATGTCACCATGAAATTTAGTTCCGATTCCGAATCCATCGACATGACTGATACAGCTGAGTGTGGTGCATACAGGCCAGAAGAGAACAACCAACCGGTGTCTTTGACCCAAGACGAACTCGATGACCTAACACGAGACCTGAACCTTTCCAAGGAGTTCTGCCCAGCTACTGGGTTCTCGTCTTCGAGATAAACGTCTACTGGTATCAGGAACATTCTGTTGGTATCGGGACCACGAGAGAGAATTGAGAAAATTCTCCACGTTTGATGAAGCATCTTCACTGGACTATTGTAACAATATTGCTGACCTGATTGAATTATTTGGTCTGAAGTATGATGCTATGGAATAGAGACTTTTCATTGACTCATCAAACAGAAGTCTCAAGGCAGTTCTTCTGAATAAGGGAAATAAGTTTTTTATCGATCCCTGTCGGGCACTCAGTTGAAACGAAAGAACCCCAACAAAAACATGGAACGTCTGTCGTCTGCCCTGAACTACCAGGAACATAAATGGTTGATCTGTGGAGATCTTAAAGTTGTTGGACTCATCCTAGGACTTCAAGGTGGTTGCACAAAGGACCCATGTTTTCTGTGCATATGGGATAGCCGTGCTGATGACCAGCATTATGTCAGACAATAGTGGCCATCAAGACAAGGACTAAAACCTGGGTCACACTACTACGTTCTGTCCCACTCACTGGTTGAACCAAGATATTGCTTCCAACCTTCCACATCAAACTTGGTCTCATGAAGAACTTTGTAAAGGCATTGAACAGGGAAGGTAGAGGACTTACTTTCCTCCATCAGAAGTTTCAACCAAAAAGCACGGAGAAACTCAAGGCGGGTATAATTGATGGTCCTCAAATAAGGGAACTCGTCAAGGACACTAGTTTTGATGATGCACTGAATCTTTCTGAACTCTCTGCTTGGTTGTCTCTTAAGTCAGTCATTGCAAATTTCCTCAGCAACCACAGAAGATCCCAGTATCAGAAAGTAATTGATGAGTTAATGGGGAATTTAAACCAATTTAGATAGATAGACTTTATTTGGCAATAAATCAATGTACATGAAGTGCAAATAATGACAAGAACACATAGTTCGAAATAATAAATGTAAATTGCCGAGGATAACACAAAAAGCATGAACGCTTATTTCCATTGTGGTCCTCATCAGGTATTTTTTCTACATTAAGTCACACGGACAAACATACATAGGGGGTTGAGGGGACCAGAGACACTCATGAGTAATACCAGTCAGTACACATATGACACATAAACATTGTTATAGTTTTGCTAATATTACTGAAATGTTTGTACACATAAGAACATTGAGTCCAAATATTTGAGCACCATCCAAAAGGAACATTGCATTAAGCAAAGGAACAACAAAAAATATGTTAAACTGTAACAAAACAGTATGAGTGAGTACTATATTGGAGTAGTACCATTAATAATATACTGCATTTTTCTACATCTGTATCAACATGTATGAGTACTATATCAGAGTAGGACCATTAATGATATACTACAATATTCTACATCTGTAACAACATGTAGTTATAGCGAATCCTACACTGCAGCTAGGGTCACCTATTGATTAAATCTAACATTTTACCTGAATCTCAGGACGGAGTGGGCAATTACTATTAGTACATTATAACCTGAAGCACCAGAGGTAGGGTACAGGGGACCAGCACTCGAATGAGGAAAAAGGTCAGATCATAACTGTTCTCGGAACCTACCTGAGACATATGCCATATTATGACTGGCAAAACAAAGGTGGAAACCAATTTGTAAACATCAATCATTGTTATGCTGAACTAAACTTCTGAAAAAAGGGGGGGGAGGGGAGGTCAGAAACAGTTATGAGTGAACGCAGATATGGATGGTATTACTCATGGAATCAGGTATCCCTCACTAAGCTAGTAGTACACAAAATCAAGGCTGTTCTCTGTCCATAGCTGAGACATATAGTAACCCTTGACTTTTTTCTTGAAGGTAACCTTGCTATTTGTCTTCTTAATGGACACAGGTAGTGAGTTCCATAGTTGAGCACCTGTGAAGTGAAAACTGTTTTTGGTGAAGGGACCTGCATGAGGTACAATAAGAGACTCTTGACTGTTCCGGATTCGGTTCTCAGCCGATAATGTAAAATTACATCTCACATATGAGGGAGCAGAATTATGAATGACATTGTAAACCTGGTTTAGTTTCAGCTGCTGGACACGATATTTTACTGGTAACATTCCTACCTTGCTAAATTCTTCAATACCAATATGACTACGTTGAGGTAGGTTTAGTATGAATCTAATTATCTTATTCTGTGTAACCTGTAGCCGGGACTGGTTTTTTCTGCTCAGACTACTGTACCAAGAGCTACAAGCGTAATCAAAGTGATGTTGTAACAGGGCTGAGACCAGAAGCTTCTTTGTTTCCAGATCAAAATTTCTGGCTTTTCTGTACAAAAATTTGACTTTATGTGAACACTTGGAAACAATCTTATCTGTTATAGCATTCCCTGAGAGGGACTGATCTAAGGGTATTCCAAGATAGGTTACCTCTTGTTTTGACTCCAAGACATTAACCCCACATCTGACCTGTACATCGCTGCGTTTCCTGAGGTTGGGTTTGGATGCGAAGACAATACTTTCCGTTTTACCGAGGTGTAAGGACAGCCTATTATCTATGAGCCAGTCCTGGACCGATGACAGTTCGACACTCAGTTTGGTGCGCGCATGTCAGGGAAAATGCACTTCCTCCGGTCTCATCTGAACTATTTTCCAGAGAATTGTGGAGACTTCAGTGAAGAACAGGGTTAGAGCTTTCACAAAGGTATCAGTGTTATGGAAGAACTCTGTCAGTGCCGATGGGATGTAAATTTTCTGGCCTACTACCGCTGCTGCCTGAAGAGGGACGTGTAGTCTGCTCAGCACAAAGTGAATTCCCTAAAGAGACCATTCATCCATGAGTAGCCTCCTTAGTTCATTATGCTCTTCTTGCTATCTATTCAAAATATTGTGTAAGCCTTCTGTGAATAAATCAGTAATATCAATATTGTGTTTCATTTGGAAACTTTCTGGGAAGCATCATCTTCAGCACGGGCCTTAAATCTCGCGGGCAGCAGCCGCTGCCAGCCGTACGACGTGTCGTAATAATAGTCGCATCATAGAACATGGTCACCGCTTATATTGAAAGTTCTCTCTTTCACCAGTGAATTTTGAAAACCATAGAAAATGTGACTAAAGGTAGTTTAGAGAGAATGTCAAAACACAGGGGCAACTACAATAAATATAATCAAGACGCCGATATGGCAGCCTCGCATATCCACTTGCTCCTCATGCCGCCTACGTATGCGGTACCGTATGGAAGGGGTTAACGGCAAGTTCAATGCTGAAATGACCCACCATTTCTGGGGTTTATATATAAAATATAAATATATTTGAGCATGTATATCATTGTTTAAGCGTTTTTCATTTTTTTCCACTTTTAACTGTTATTATACACTTATCAAAGCACGAAGAACAATATGTAAAATAGATACTACCCAGTTAAGATGGATGGGACATTTAGAAATAATGTGAAAAGAAAGAATTGCAAAGGGATGCTGGGAGTGGACGGAAGAAGGCTTCGAGGAAGACCGAGAGAGACATGGAAAGAAAACGGTGAAGAAGCCCTCAGTAGAAATGACTTGTCCAACATCGAAACTCTGAGGGAGGAAGGGGCCTTCCATGACAGAGCCAGATGGAAAAACATACCGGGACCACTGACAGGCGAAACGCCTACAACTGGGTGCTGAAGTAAGAAGAACTACCGCGGTAATAGTCTCTTTGTAAACATAACCGAAGAAAACATGACGGAAAGCTTCTTATTCTCGTTTGCTGCTAGCCAAAAAGTCGTCAGCAGAACATTTCCTATGCGACGGATACGCAACAGTTTGGTAAAAAAGCGAGTAGCATGCTAGCGAGAAAGGCTTAGTTTGTCGCCATTTTAGAGGTTGCTTTATGTGACCTGTTTTTTTTCCCCCGTTGGTTCCGACCGGCGCTGCCAAATTCGTCGACAGGATGAAGGCGGCATATCAAACTAACCTTGTTCTGTGTTCACGTTCTCGCATGCCAAACATTCAATCACCAGACAAAATTATAGATTTGTGAACACACAAGTACTGCATTCTTGCGCTATCGGGGTTATATACGTTATTGGCTGGAATACTCAATATACAAATGAAAGCCCTGCCTCAGAAATGGAATTCACCTTGATCTAACTTAGAGATAATCTAACGTTGTTTTGGTTGTGGATGATGGATGTGTGCAGGGGGTGAGTCTAACCTAACCGCAAACCCAACCATATAATTAAGAACAGACACCCCCCAAATCAGGCTCGCCCAAAATGGACCAATAAAGACACTGAAAAAAGTACTGCTAAAAAGAGACAGGCTTATGATAGATACAAGTGTTCGGGTGCACCTAATGACTATCAAAGTTATGTAATAATACATATATTTAAAAAAAGATAATAAAAAACGAAAACGACCACTCGAAATGAATATCGCTGAGAATCCCAAAAAATTCTATAATTACATTAGAGATAAAAAGGTTATTAGGAATCACATTGGCCCACTATTATCTGCTGACGGCCAACTGCAATATTCAAATGAAGGAATGTGTGATGTAACAACTATTTTAACTCGGTATTCGTAAACGAAACATCTCAAAGTGAACTCCAAACTGAACAAAATAAAAAAATAAAAATAAAAGGTGTATAGAGAAACTCAAAGTTAATAAAACACCAGGGCATCCAAGAATCTTAAAGGGAATGAAAAATGAGATTGTTCCATTAGAAATTTTCAATAAATCCATCATATCTGGAGATGTCCCAAGAGAATGGAAGCTAGCCAACGTTACTCCAATATTCAAATAAGGTGACAAAAAGAAACCAGATAGCTAGAGGCCTATAAGCTTGACTTTAATCGTAGGAAAATGATGGAAAATATCATCAGAGATGCTATCGTACATCATTTAGAAAGTAACTGTTTGATAAATGGTAGCAAGCATGGATTCCGACGGGAACGTTCTTGCGTGACTTACTCGAATTCTACAACACAGTCATCTCGAATTATGACAAAAGAAACAATATAGATTCAATATATCTAGACTTTGCAAAAGCTTTTGATACCGTTCCCCACGAAAGGCTACTTACTAAAGTAGCTTCACACGGAATATCTAGTAGTTTATTAAGTTGGACTAGAAATTGGTTGAATAGTCGAAAACAGAGTTGTTTTAAATGACAAAAGTTCTAGATGGAAAAATGTTACGAGTGGAGTTCCTCGAGGTTCCGTTCTTGGACCACTTCTATTCATAGTATATATAACTTATAGAACACGGACTGAAATCTATTGTCTCCAAATATGCTGATACAAACTGTGCGGAATGGCAAATAATCACTTGAATCAAGAAGATTTAGATAAATTTCAGCAATGGTCTGAAAAGTGGCTAATGAAATTTAACACAAGTATATGCGAGGTTATGTACATGGGTAAAAACAACAGTAAGTACGATTACAAGTTATTTGGAAATTTGTTAACAAAACTGGATAGTGAGAAAGATCTCGGCGTAATTATCAGTAACGATCTCAAATCATCTAAGCAGTGTATTTCAGCGTCTGAGAAAGCAAATAAGACTCTAGGACTGATCGCACGATCTTTTGACTTCATAACTCCATTTCCCATTAACAAGCTATAAATCGTTAGTTCATCCACATTTGGAATATGCTGTTTCCGTATGGTCACCGAGGACGTATATTACGCTGTGGTCGTTGAGGCGCTGTTCCAGCATCCAGTACTGCGTCGTAATTCTCTTCATCGTTTTCTCCGCCCAGCACAACGAAGGTCCAGGATATGTCGCGGCACTCCCTCGACAGAGATGTTATTCTGCGAATTTACCTCCTGTACGATATACCTCGGTAAATGTGAGGTGCACTTACAATCCCTTGGCTTTACCCATACCTCTTCCCCCACCTGTGGTAAGGCAGCGTCTTCTTCAGCATTGGCCGGTAGCACCGGCGCTACCCTGAGATGTCTGTGGAACCGAGTCTTTGTCTTGGCCTGAACTAGAGGACGTTTTATACCAGAAGACTGCCTCCATGGGCGGTATTAGTGCCCTTTCGGCGATGGATTTAATAATGTGATGGTGTCGTTCTACGATTTCGTTTCCGCTCGGCCGGTAAGCAGCACTAAAGAAACGTCTCGTGCTGCACTTATCCAGCATTTCTTTCTGTGCTCCCGACTGAAACACGGTGCTATTATCCACCAGAACTTCATCCAGTGGACCCCGTTCCAGAAATATCTCATTCATCACCCGTGCGATTTCCTCTCCCGCGTCTGTCTTCAACTCCCTCCAGACCGTGAATCGTCCTGGGCCACAGTCAACCATCAATAAGTAGTCTACATGCCCCGTCGATAGTGGGTTACGTCGACCGCCAACCTCCTCCATTTTTCTTCCATGCCGAGTTCGGGTAAACTTTCCTTGCTAAGAACAATGACCCACCAACACCTAGGTGTTGTGTTCTATGCAACTCCTCCGCGCATAGGGATCCTGCGGCGCACATTTCAGCCTTTTCCTCTTCCTGTTCTTCCGGAACTCTCAGCCAACTTTTCTTTACTCTGGTTACCGCGCCCGCTTTGTTCACTCCCGACGGCACTTGGACTACGCTCACTTTGTCTATTAACTTCCTCAGGATCCCAAAGCGCCATTTTCACAATGGCCTCTGCTGCCCCTTCCGTACGTATTCTCTTCTCAGCATCGAGTTCATCCCCCCGCCACCGTGGCTGAGTCTGCCCTAATTTCGATCTCGCGTAGCCTCCATTTCAGCGCCAAAGTGACTCCTTGTACAACCGCATCCAACTCCGATACGTTAATGTGATGGTAGTCATCCTTTTCACGCTGCCACGGCCCATCTTCGACTATCACACCTCCTATCTCCAGGACCACGCCGGTAGTTATGCTGTTAGCATCACACCTATGTTCTGTTGCGGTGCACTCCACTGTCCTTTCACTGAATCATCGCGTCTCACCCGTCGTACAACGTCACGTACCATCGTGAGCATGCTCTCATCAACCTTGTCTCCCCAATCCTTCAACCCTGACTTCCTCTTATATAACTGCAAGCCACACGAAGCCAACCTGCGTTCGGGTAGTGACCAACCAATTTGCCACACAGTGAGAATATCTGTCGTCTGCTCATCTCGTCCGTTACATCCGGGATCTTGTTGCCTCTGCTGAACTGCAAATATAGCTAAAATGTCTACAATGTACGCGTAGCTTTAGAGGACACCTCTACTTACACATTATGCTACTTTCTGGTGCTGCGTCTGTCCCTCCGTTATGTTGTCCCCCTCTTAATGCCGTCGTATACCATTTCTTTGAGTATATATATTTCAATTTTCGCCTCTGTCTCCTGTGGCAGAGGGAAAAAGAAGACTGCCACAGAGATTTTCCCCTCGGGTCGTAAAAGGCCGCGAAAACGGAATGGAGTGATGGGACTAGGTATCCTACTCTCTGTAATCCTATTCGTACGAAAAGTCAAGGTATAAAAGGGTTTGGGAGTTGTCCAACCAGAACCCTATTTTTTTTTCTTAAGTGTGGGGGTGTGGTACTGAGGAGCGTAAAAGGAATGAGATAAGCAGTATGTGACAAGGAAGATGAATATGTTGGCACTAACTGAATCTAAGTTGAAAGGGTGGGGTAAGTTTGAGTCTGGGAGTTTAGTGGGGAGGGTGTCGGGGGTGATGAGAGGGCGAGGGAGGGAAGGGGTTGATCTACTAGTAAGTGAAGAGATAGGAAAGCGTGTGGTGAAGTAGAAAAAAGTTTCTTCAAGGTCATTGTGGTTGAAGGTGAAACTGGGATGGGAAATGTGGATCTTTGTGCGTGCATATGGGCCTGGTAGTAGGGGGAATGTAAAGGAAAGAGAAGCCTTTTGGATATATTTAAATGAATGCTTAGGCAGTTTTGATGGGAATATCAATGTAGTAGCATTGGGATCTCAATGCTAGATTAGGGGATTAATCAATAGATGAAGTGGTATGGGAGTTTGGAGTGCCAGGTAAAAATCAAAGTACAGAGCTGATGGTGATGTATTTAGAGAGTTGATGATAGCTGACACAATGTTTAAGAATAAAAAGCCAAGCAAAGTACACATGGGAGAGGGTGGTGGATGGAAAGGTGGCTGATAAGGCATTAATGGACTATGTAGTGGTATCCGAAAGAGTAGGAAGAGTTCTGACTACCAATGTTCTTAGGGGAAAGGACAGGGGAATATCAGATCATCTTTTGGTAGAAGGTAAGTTGATTGGAGGATAGGTGGAGAAGGGAAAAGGACGGAAGGTAGAGAGATGCTAAGAGTAAACTTTTTAAATGAGAAGGAAAAGGAACAGGAGTACAAGAAATTGAGAGAAGTGTGCAAAGTTGGTAAAAGGTAGAGTAGATGTATACAAAGGATTACAAAGGCGGAGCATGCCGACAGGAGACCTTTTGGTCCATATCAAGGTCGGATGCAAAAAAAAAAAAATAATAATAATAATAATAATAATAATAAACAAAAAATATAATAATGTAAATAACAAACAAAATACATAAATAAATGCATAAATGTATAGGTATGAGTGGAAGAGGAATGAAGGTGATTCAATGAGATAGTGACAAAGTGTGCAAAGATGGAATGTGGTACAAGGATGATGGGGGGGAATAGAAAGAAGGGTAAGGAGTGATGGGATGATAAAGTGAAGAAGGTAGAAGAGAAGAAGCGAACATTCAAGGATTGGTTGCAAAATAGGATGAGAGAAACATATGAGATGTACACAGAAAAAAGAAAAGGAAAACATAAGAAAAAGAGGAAAATGGAGAGGTGTAAAACGGGGAGGAGTATGACAGAAATTCTTGAAAGTAACGAAACAATGTTTTGAAAGGAATTTAAGGAGGATAAGGCACCTGGGTTAGATGGGTGTCATGCAGAGTATCTGAAGAAGGGAAGTACAGTGATGGTGGACTGGCTGATGAGGTTGTTTAATGCATGTCTAAAGGAGGATAGAGTGATGGAGGACTGGTGGAGTTCCATTTTACAAGGAAAATGGGGATGAATGTGACTAGTAGTTTCAGAGGGATCAGTTTGTTGAGTGTAGTTGGGAAAGCTTATGGGAACGTTTTAATTGACAGGATTAGGGGAGGAACAGAGGAAGTAATTGGTGAGGAGCAGTATGGGTTTAGAAAAGGTAGTAGTTGTGTGGATTAGATATTTTTGAAGTAGATATGTGAGATTTAGCACAAGGTAAGGATTTTTTTAGGGGGGGAGGTGGGGTTATTTATGGACTTGGAAAAGGCTTATGATGAGGTAGACAGGATGGCACTGTGGGAAGTATTGCAGATAGAATTGGAGGAAAACTTTTTAAGGGCAATCAAGAGTTTTTATGAGGGTAATAGATCCTATATGAGGATTGGAAATAGAAATAGTGAGTGGTTTAAGATAAAGATGGGACTGTGTCAGGGTTGTGTTATGTCGCCATGGCTGCTCAATGTGTACATGGAATGGTGTGGGAGGGAAATGCAAAAGTAATGGGAATGGAAGTAGAGATGGTTAAAGAAAATGGAGAAAAGTGGGAGGTGAGCCAGTTGTTGAAGAAATGAGAAGCTTGTTTTTCAAACACTCAGTCCAGCACGTGAGCTTGACATTTGTCTTTATTTTATTGATGGATCCAAATTTGATGCTGGTACTGGATAGGGAACTTTTAGTGAAAATTTTAATTATCAAGAAGTACATCCCATGTTGGCTTCAAATTTTACTGCTGAGTTGTATAATATTTCAACTGTACTAGAACATATTGCTACCCTCCAGAATTTGAGCTACACTATTCTGTGATTCAAAAGGTGTCTTGCAGTCACTAGAAATCTACAAACATAAGCACCCTTTATTACAAAAAACAAAACAAAAGTGTTTTTACATCAGTGCAGAGGAATTACAATTAAATTTGGCTGGGTTCTGGACTAGAACATATTGCTACCCTCCAGAATTTGAGCTATACTATTCTGTGATTCAAAAAAAAAAAAAAAAAAAAAAAAAAAAAAAAAAAAAAAATTGAAGTGGATGTTTTTATATCAGTGCAGAGGAATTACAATTTCATTTTGTAGGGTTCTGGCACATGTAGAAATCTATGGAAATGAAAGGGCAGACCAGTTATCTAATTCAGCAGCAGCAAGTTTGTTGCCAAGATGATGTTTCCTACCATATTAGAACTTTTTTTCCCTAGCCTCTTCAGATTAATCAAGAATACATGGCAACAGCGATGGAATGAGGTGGGACCTAACAAAATGAGATGTCTCTCTACAAACCTACATCCTTTGGAATACAATAACATGACCGTAGAATGTCAGAGATTAATATGTCATCTCTGCATTGGTCATATTAGATGAACCCATGGACTCCTTATGCACTGTGGAAACAAACTATAATGTGATGATTGTTTAGTTACAGTAACAGTGACATTTATTGGTTGACCTAGCCTGAAAGAACTGAGAGATCACCATTTATCACAGTGTAGAGATAGTAATAACAGATCCAATATGGCCAACATTTTGGGAACAGAGATGGATCATGATGTGTTTTTAACAATAGCAGAACTTCAGATGTAGATTTTAAAGGATCATAACAATCTTAATTAACAAGTGTTTAAGACAAAAATAGACAAATTTTTAAATATATATTTATTTATCTATTAAACTTATATCCTATTTTTATAGAGTATTTTTTTCTCTTCCCTTCAACCTTACTGTATATATTTTCCTATACATTTAATGTTAGATATATTGTATTTAGTGTCCATGATCCTGATAATCAAAATGCCAGATAATATTCACTCAATTAATCAGTCCAGCACATGAACTCGACATCTGTTTATACTGATGGGTCTAAATTTGATGTAGGCACTGGATAAGGAGTTTTTAGTGATAACTTTAATCAATGAAGAGCACTTCTCATTTTAGCTTCAAATTATACTGTATTTCAGCTGCACTAGCACATATTGCTACCTTACAGAATTCTAGCTATACTGTATTTTGTGACTCAAAAATTGTCTTGCAATCACTAGAAATCTACAATGATAACTACAGTATTTCAGTTGCACTAGAACATATTGCTACCCTTGAGAATTGTAGTTATACTGTATTCTGTAATCAAAAAGTGTCTTGCAATCACTAGAAATCTACAATGATAACTACCCATTAATAAAAAACAATAAAAATAAAAAATAAAATAAAATGAAAATTAATAAATAAAGTGGGTGTTTTTATATCAGTGTAGAGGATTTACAATTTCATTTTGTAGGGTTCCTGCACATGTGTAAGTCTATGAAAATGAAAGGGCAGACCAGTTATCTAATTTAGCAGCAGCAAGTTTGATGCCAAGATGTTAACACCCCACTACCTTATTGGTAGGGGGGGGGGATATTATTTTTTCTATCATCTTCAGATCTATCAAGAATATATGGCAACAGCAATGGAATGAGGTGTGACTCAACAAAATCAGATAGACCTCTACAAGCATACACTCTTGTGAGTACAATAACATACAAAAAGCTGTAACAAGCGAAACGTCGTTCCAATAAAGGTTTCGATCTCACACGGTGTTTATTCTCACAATCTTGTCGGCTTTTGCCATTGTGTTTCACAATAACATACAGTCATATGAGATTAACCCAAGGAATCCTTATGAATGGTGGAAATGCGCCGTGCTGTGACGACTGGTCTCACTGACAATTAGACATTTGCTGGTTATGTGCCCACCCCTGGTGGAACTGAAACCAGCATTTATCACCGTGCAGAGATGGTAATAACAGATACAGTTTGGCTAGAATTTTGGGCATTGATATGGATTGTGATAGTGTTTTTAGATATAAGAAAAAAATCAAGATTTTAAAGGATAATGACTTTAATTAACATGTATTAAAGAAATTAGATATCTAGTTTAAAAGATATTCTTTGTTTTATTTTTTCTAAATAAACAAATTATATTTTCATATAATTTTTCCTTTTCCTTAATATAATTTCTTTCCCTCTTTAATGTAAAACATATTGTATTCAACATTCATGTTCCTGGTAGTCATGATGTCAGATCCAATCAATCTCCAATGTGGATCTTCATGTGACGCTTGAGGCCACCTTTCTGTGAGAAAGCTGCATCACACGAGTCACACTGAAATGGCTTCTCTCCTGTGTGGGTCATTATGTGACGCTTGAGGGCAACTTTTTGTGAGAAAGCTGCGTCACACAGGTTACACTGGAAAGGTTTTTCTCCTGTGTGGGTCCTCAAGTGACGTTTGAGGTTAAGTTTTCTTGCAAAAGCTGCATCGCACCGGTTACACTGGAATGGCTTCTCTCCTGTGTGGGCTGTCATGTGATATCTGAGGCTACTCTTTTGTGAAAAAACAGAATCACACAGGTCACATTGGAAAGGCTTCTCTCCTGTGTGGGTTGTCATGTGACATTTGAGTTCACCCTTTGTTGGGAAAGCAGCATTGCACAGGTCACACTGGTGAGGCTTCTCTCCTGTGTGGGTCATCAGGTGACGCTTGAGGCGACTCCTTACTGGGAAAGCTGCATCACACAGGTCACAACGGAAAGGCTTCTCTCCTGTGTGGGTTGTTATGTGACAGTTGAGTTTATCCCTATCTGAGAAAGCTGCATCGCACAGATCACAGCGGAAAGGCTTCTCTCCTGTGTGGGTCATCATGTGACGTTTAAGTTTACCCTTAGCTGAGAAAGCTCTATTGCATAGGTCACACTGGAAAGGCTTCTCTCCTGTGTGGGTCCTCATGTGACATTTTAGGGTACTCTTCTCTGAAAAAGAAGAATTGCACAGTTCACACTGGTAAGGCTTCTCTCCTGTGTGGGTCCTTGTGTGACGTTTGAGGTGACTCTTTTGTGTAAAAGTAGAACCACACAGGTCACACTCGAAAAGTTTCTCTCCTGTGTGAGTCCTCATGTGATGCTTGAGGAGATTCTTTCTTGAGAAAGGTCTCTTGCATAGGTCACACAGGAAAGGCTTCTCTCTTGTGTGGGTTATCATGTGACTTTTTAGGGTACTTTGCACTGAAAAAGAAGAATTGCACAGTTCACACTGGTAAGGCTTCTCTCCTGTGTGGGTCCTCATGTGACGTTTGAGTTCAACCTTACTCAAGAAATCTGCATCACAGAGGTCACACTGGAAAGGCTTCTCTCCTGTGTGGATCATCATGTGATATTTGAGGTGGTTCTTTCGTGAAAAAGCAGAATTACACAGGTCACACTGGAAAGGCTTCTCTCCTGTGTGGGTCATCACATGGCGTTTGAGATTACCTTCAGTTACAAAAGCTGCATCACACGTGGCACACTGGAAAGGCTTCTCTCCTGTGTGGGTCATCACGTGATCTTTGAGGTGACCCTTTTGTGAAAAAGCAGAATCACACAGGTCACACTGGAAACGCTTCTTTCTTGTGTAGGTCATCATGCAACCTTTGAAATTAGTCTTTGGTGAGAAAGCTTTATTGCACACATCACTTTGGAAAGTTTTCTCTCCTGTGTGGGTCTTTATGTGATATTTAAGATGACTGGTGAGATAGCTGTGCCACAGATGTCACATCGGATCCTCTTCATTGTATGACATACTGAATCTATGGATATCTCTAACAAATAAATGCTGCTAGTTACCCTCCTGGAAAAAATATAATTATAAGGTTGACATTTAACTCTGAAGTTGTGTAATATTAGTGGTGTGGATTTTTCATTCACAAAACAGTTCATACTAATGTCCCTTTGTACCCAAACACTTTGTATATGCCACATAACATAAAGTAGGTAATAACACTGTCATATATTGTGCTATGACACATTGCATTTCTTTTTCATTAGAAATGTCCTGAAAATCATCCAATAGCTACATATATACTCATGCCATGACTGTGGCATCTATAACCATTGAGACTATACACACATTCACTCAACCCTATCTCCACCTGCGTAGAGCTGATGGCCAGGGGTGGTTGCTGCTGTTTGGCCCCCAACTCTTGGTGTTGGGGGTGGTACCACGACGTAGACGCTGCAGCTCCAGGACCATTGTGAACAGCTACCCAGGATGTAACACTTCACCCCATATCATACAACACATAATGGACTGCATTATACACAATCATGCACGCAAACAACACAACATACACTCTATAAAGGATTTGTGGGAAAACCCAGTTTCGGCTATAGCATTCCTTTGGGGAGACAGGACTGCTCGGACAGACAGTCAAGGGAACGACGACAACAACAACAACAACCCTATCTCCATTTCTAATCCTAACACAAGCTCTACTACTCTCGTAAAAACTCGACTGCTCTTAACAGCTTTCCTCCTATCCCATATATCTGCAGTACCTCCCACAGTGCCTTCCTGTCTAACCTGTCGTAAGCCTTTTCCAGATCCATAAAAGCCCAAAAAACATCCTTACCTATTCCTATAGCTTTCTCACATATCTGTCTTACCACAAAAATCTGATCTACAAAACCTCTACCTGTCCTAAACCCACACTGTTCCTCACCAATTACTCCCTCTGTTCCTCTCCTAATCCTCTCAATCAAGACCCTCCCATAAGCCTTCCCAACTACACTCAACAAGCTAATCCCTCTGAAACTACTACACTCACACTTGTCCCTTGTAAAGCAGAACTATACAGGCAACTACCTCTCCCTCCCTATCCTTCACATTTAGCAACTCCCTAAAATACTCAGCCCACCTTCCTCTCACTGCCTTCTCTTCCCCGTCTAGGGTATTGGCTGCATGTTATTGTGGCAAAGTAGCATGCAGTTGATACTTTAGGGTCAATATGGGGCGCCCCTACAGACCAAAGCCCATCAATGTCTGTGATAGAGGAAAACTCTGCTCATAGAGAAATGATGACACTTTTATACTATGACTGTCCCTCCATTATGCTGTCCCCCAACCCCTTGTTACTGTCCTGTACCATTTCTCTGAATATGCATTTCCTTTTTTTGCCGACCCTGTGGTGGGGGAAGAGAATGCTACCACCAAGTCTTTCCACTTGAGTCGTAAAAGGCGACAAAAAATGGGACAGGGGATGGGATTAGGAGTCCTACTACCTGTAGCCCCAAAAGGGGACATGCCTAAAAAAAAAGAAGTAAAGAAGATATGAAACTTGCATTGGCCAAAAGCTCCCAACCTAATAAAACCTAATCATGACATAAAAAAGGGGGGGGGGGGATGTGTTTTCGTAATAGTGGAATAGAAATATGGACTTAAATTCTTGATTTTTGTACCAAGGGCAAGATGGAGTCCCAGCGCCAATCAGAATGTAAGTAAACAGGATACACATCTTGTGAACTAGAAAGATGTTTGCCAGTCATATTTTTTAATCACTACAGATGTTAACCCCTTCGATACAATGACGCCTACCTAGGCATCATGAGGAGCAAGTGGGTACGCGAAGATGCCGATGTCGGCGTCTTGATTATATTGTAGATGTACCTGCGTGACCCCCAAACTCTGTAAATTGGCTTCATCATATTTTCTACGGTTATCAAAACTCACGGATGAAAGAGAACGAGCAATACAGCGGTAATTTAATTTTTTATAATGCGAGTATTATGATGCAACATCGCATGTCTGGCAGCTAATGCTGCCCGTGAGATTTTGGCCCGTATTGAAGGGGTTAATATTAATTTTTGTAATACATATGAGGGGTATTCTTTGAGTTCTGCACACCTATACAATACAGCATTGGAATATTAAATATTAATAGTGTAACTTATAATACATGAATGTAGTATGCGATATTCTTGGCAAAAAAAAAAAAAAAAAAAGCTACAAGCATATCTACTAATGAATGAAGCCACTAGGATACAGTCCAGATGCCATGTTGTTGTCTGTCCAGTCCAGTCACTGTCAGTTTGACAATGACTTTCACATTGTGGATTGGGTGTTCTTCAACTACAGATGACATTAATAAGCACTGTTACAAAAACAATATGGCTTCCTTGAACTTTATGAGAGAACACAGGGTTCTGCTGTTGTCTATTAATTGCCCAAGGTATAATAATAATCAGGCCATCAGCATCTTAGACAACAATGACCTGGATGACCTTTACAATTTGAGGTACTAAATTACTAAATGTAGGTTAGGTTAGAATAGACAAATTTATCCTTTCATTTCTTCAACCTTGGCATCTCTCAAAACAAGCATGGTGTATCATTCAACCACTGTGACTTTGTTCGTTAGTAAATCAGTTTTAGTAACTTTTTTGTTATTGATTTCAGCCATGAAAATCACATATGTTGTGCACACCTACAAATTGTAGGTGTGCACAACTAAAATTTTACCCAAGTTCAAAATGCTCAGAACATGGTTTTATTCCAGTATCATTCAAGCGCATCTTTCACTTTTATATTTTTTTTCATTTGAAATATATTTTCTATGTAATGGTTTTGTTAGGCTAGGTTAGGAGCTATTGAGCAATGAAAGTTTCACATAAAATATCGATGTTTACATAATTCAGGACTTTTACTCGTAACATGAGCTCGCCAATGACAGGCAGTGCCGGACTTTTTTTAATTCTATGGGTTAAGAACACCATGGATCCTTTCCCTTGGGTTGGAGGGTGAAATTAAAACAAATAAATAATAATAATAATAATAAAAAAATGCCCCAACACATTTATTTATACAAGGCTTTAGGAGGCAATGTTTTCAAGTAAGAGGAAATTAAAAAATATATTTCTATTCATTTCTGTTTCATTTATCTTAATGAACAGGCTAAGGACTCCTTAGCCTGTCCAATCCAATGAGTAAGTAAAGGGTACACAACCAACGAGTAAAGGGGTACACAACCTACGGTATGGACCAAACTTTGCATGTTTTGTCCATAAAACAGACCCATATTGATCGTTATACCAACGCTATTTGGCAGTTCGACGGAAAAATTAGGAATAGCAACAGTTTCTCTTTTACATTGATTTCGGATTTTCCAGCGTTGCCGTCGGCGGGCCCATAAAAAAATCTGGTTTAAGAGTTGGATCTGTGAGACTGACAAACATAATTTTTTGAAAATTCCCACCCATTTAGTCCTTACAAATGATATTACATGTAGCCTGGTCTACAATGATAATCTTTACATTTGCATATTATTTCATTTGTATTGTTATTGGATTAAGTTGCTTGTAAAATCATAATATACTGAAAAATGAACTAAACACTCACGAATTCAAGTATATGCCACACATGTACAAAGCACAAACACAATAATCGAGCGTCCTGTAAATCACAAATACGTAAACAAACCGTGCAAAAGGTCGGAGGAATATGTTTTCCTTTTTTTCAGTATTTCTAAAAGATATATTTAGTATTTCCAAAATAAATAAAATTTTGTTTAGTATTGAAAAAAAAGAGGTACAGCGATAGTGGGCTGGCCGGTAGTGCTGGACAAATATAGCTAATTTCAGTACCGGAATTACCGGTAAACAATAGTGTAATTACCGGTATTTTACCGGTAAGACTCGTGAGGTAGTAGTGACGTCCCAAGTTCGAGTCGCCTTTATGACTTAAATCTTTAAAGAAATTTCATCCCACTATGGTTTGTAGTCACAACTCAAGTTTTGTAACGTCGTCACTATAGAAGTCCTGCCTGCATCACGAACGGGCGAAAGAAGCACTAACCTACCCTACATGCCTACCGGTGCAAATATCTACATATAGGGGTACGTTTTAAAGTCAGCAAAATACGGTAATTAACTTATTGGAATCAGCGGGACCAGGTAGAAGCGATAGAAGCAGAAGTGAGCGGGAGGAGGCAGGCAGAGGTGGCGAGCGTGACAGAAGGTCGAGTTGTACTGATAGTTGATTGGCTATGGGTTGCTCTTAAGAGCGGTCGGCCGCCAGTTGACAGATGGCGTGACTGCAACAACCACTCCCACTGAGACCAGTGGCCGATCGGTCGCCCACCACTCGCCAATCCATGGGCAATCGCTCGTCCACCAATAAGCAACCACTCGCCGAGTAGTGGGGCGAGCAGTACTCAGTTTTGACAGGACCTACGACTGGACGCTCATCGGTCGGCGACCACCTATTTAACGGTTAATGGTCGCCAACCGATCGGCCACCGGTGTTCGACCGATCTTAGTCTGGTGGGCAACCTCCAGAGGAATCTGCCGTCCAAACTGGTCGCAGGTGGTTTTCGATGTAACATCAACAACCACCGGAGACCAGCAGGGGCGCCCGCAGGCGGACGCACCGGACGCACGTGCGTCCAGTGTGGACATTACAAGCATACAAGGTCCACTATTCAAAAAAATTTCCCTTCTAAAACCCTCAACTTTCAATGAAAAATGTAGATGTTTTACATACATTAGAAACGTGGTAAATTAATGGACCTAAGTATGTCAAAAAGGCAACCAAAAAGTGGCAAAAACTCAGGTTGATAAGCTTCGCTTGGTTATCTCCCTATAGCCCTTTATACCTTGTGCGTCCACCACAAGAAAGTCTGTGGGCACCCCTGGAGACCAGTCCTGCTCAGCCGACCAGCTTTGGCTGTTGGTCTTTCAGCGGGGATGGTTTGTTGCTACATTGTCCCTCATCCAAGCAGTGACCAAGGAACAGGGATATTCAAAGTAGCACAAACTAATTTGAAAACTATGTATGTAGATCTCAAAAAATCTAGATAAAAGACAAGAATGGTAACTTGTGATGACGTCACTGGTCAGGCCACCATGTAAAGCCTGGGATTGGCTGGCTGATTGAGTGGTAGTCGTAGGCGAGAACAAGATAACTATGGTTGGCTGTGTTCTATAGGCCTTGGTGTCTGAAAATTGGTTGGTAGACAAAGAATATTTAAGTGTACTCTTACTGACTTTCATTGCCATATTGCCCTTAAAGCTATTTAGGCATGTCTACCTACAAGAAAACCAGAGTTCAGATGGTGTATGTCCGGTTAATTCCATTAGTTGATGGATCATTACATAACGTGCTGGAGTGGCTGGACAAACTCGAGTTGGTGTGCTGGTTTCTCGGAACTGCAGGACATCGTACCACCGAGACTTGTGAACGGTGCGTTTGTCGTCTACCATGAACCGAGCAACAACGGCAAGTTGCTGTACAACAAGATCAGAGAAGCTTTCATCTCTACATTTCCTACGGACCGCTTCTGCGCTTATGAAGAGTTTATTGCTCGAAGGCTAGGTGGCTGTGAGTCATTTAGCAACATTGTTTGAAGAAATACAGGGTGCTGGGTTAGCTTGTGCTTGTGTTACTAGCCTGCCCGATACTGCCCGTGGCATCGTACGGGATGGATTACGCATGACATCCATAAACAGATCATGAATTGTGCTCGAGTCGTGCTAGTGGGAGACGATGGAGTGCGAGCGGTTCGAGGTAAAGGTGGCGCTGTGCCAGGGATGTGTCAAGTTGCCATGGTTATTCATTGTGTAAATGGATGGAATGGTGTAGGGGGTGAAGGCAATGGTAATGGGAGGGGTCTGGAGATGATTACAGAAAATGAAGAAACGTGGGAGGTGAGCCAGTTGTTGTTTGCTTACATGACACATCCCTTTGACACTCCCGCCTTTGTCTCAAATCACCAGCTCTCCATTTCCAAGTAAAACACTCCCATGTGCCTTCCCAACTACGCTCCGGCGGGATCTTTGCCTGCACCTTTGGTCTGAGTGGTTGCCAACTGATACCCACAGAAGGCTTCGTGGCCCTCGACCTGTTGGTGAAATAGTGGTCCAATCGGAACCAGTGGCCAAAATAACCAAAAATCTCGCAGGGATTTTTTTTTTTTTTACCAAAGTCGTCAGGTTGGCCGATTTTGCCCACCCTTACTCCAGAAGGGATAGACGTATAGAGAGTACAATAAGGTACATGTATGGAGCCTGGGCCCATGGGTATGTGTGCGCGACTCAGCCAAATTTGAGGCTCTGGCTGAATTTCTGCCTTCCCGCCTCTAGCGCCCACACCTTTGGCCTGTGTCATTTCCGAGTTTTACCCGCAGGCCTCATGGCCCTCGACCTGTGATGAGATAGTGGCCCAATCGCAGACTGTGGCTAAAATGACCCAAAAATCTCACACGGGTTTACTCAGGCATTTCTGACCGAAATCATCAGGTCGGCATATTTATCCCAATTTTACCCTAGAAGGAATTGTACATAGGAGACTGAGATACATGTGGTGAGCCTGGACCCAAGGATGTGTGGATGCGGCCCAGCCAAAGTTGATGCTCTGGCTGGATGTCTGCCTTTTCTTAGGGAAGTTTTCCCTTCAAATTAATATTAGGGGATGATGAAAAAATAATTCCCGCAACCTCCCCGCCATTGAAATATGACTTGTGTCTCGGAGGATAAAATAAATACTGCTGAATATGTTGCCGCATATATATTTACAGTAATACAAATTACAAGGAACAATGGTAAATACTCCAAATACTTTACACAACGTTATGGTAAACAGAACATCCGTACGTCATGGCGTGCAGATATCTTTATCCACGAGTTAGCCAATGCTCTAATATTCACGACGGTTTTTCGTATTACAAGATTTACTCACTTACTTTAATGGAACACTCAATGTTTGATTAGGAACAAGCAAAAATGTTATAACGCAATAGGCCAACAAAATAACTGCACAACTAAGAGTAAAACGACAACTAGCATTTACAACTGACAGTAAGCGTGTATGACGACTCATCTACCAAACACGTGATATTTAAGATTTTTTTTTAGAAAGCTGCATCACACAGGTCACACTTGAAAGGCTTCTCTCCAGTGTGGGTCATCACGTGATATTTGAGATGACCCCTACGTGAGAAAGTTGCACCACACAGGTCACACTGGAAAGGCTTCTCTCCAGTGTCGGTCATCACGTGATCTTTAGGGTGTTCTTTTGTGAGAAAGCTCCATCACACATCAAACTTGAAAGGCTTCTCTCCAGTATGGGTCATCATGTGATGTTTGAAATGACCCTTCTGTGAGAAAGATGCACCACACAGGTCACACTGGAAAGGCTTCTCTCCAGTGTGAGTCACCAAGTGTCGATTGAAATGACCCTTTTGTGAGAAAGCTGCATCACATAAGTCACATTTGAAAGGCTTCTCTCCAGTGTGGGTCATCATGTGAAGTTTGAGATGACCCTTCTGTGAGAAAGATGCATCACACAGGTCACATTGGAGAGGCTTCTCTCCAGTGTGGGTCATCATGTGATGTTTGAGATTACCCTTCTGTGAGAAAGATGCATCACACAGGTCACATTGGAAAGGCTTCTCTCTAGTGTGGGTCATCAAGTGTCGACTGAGATGACCCTTCTGTGAGAAAGCTGCATCACATAAGTCACATTTGAAAGGCTTCTCTCCAGTGTGGGTCATCAAGTGTTGATTGAGATGACCCTTTAGAGAGAAAGTTGCATCACATAAGTCACATTTGAAAGGCTTCTCTCCAGTGTGGACCATCATGTGATGTTTGAGAGCACACTTCCGTGAAAAAGATGTATGACATAAGTCACACTTGAAAGGCTTCTCTCTGGTGTGGGTCATCATGTGATGTTTGAGATGACCCTTTAGTGAGAAAGATGCATCACACAGGTCACACTGGAAAGGCTTCTCTCCAGTGTGGGTCATCATGTGACGTTTGAGAGGACCCTTCTGTGAGAAAGATGCATCACACAAGTCACACATGAGAGGCTTCTCTCCAGTGTGGGTCATCATGTGATGTTTGAGATGACCCTTTAGTGAGAAAGATGCATCACATAAGTCACATTTGAAAGGCTTCTCTCCAGTGTGGGTCATCATGTGACGTTTGAGATCACTTTTGTGTGAGAATGCTGCATCACATAAGTCACATTTGAAAGGCTTCTCTCCAGTGTGGACCACCATGTGATGTTTGAGAGCACTCTTCCGTGGAAAAGATGTATCACACAAGTCACACTTGAAAGGCTTCTCTCCAGTGTGGGTCACCATGTGATGTTTGAGATGACCCTTCTGTGAGAAAGCTGCATCACACAAGTCACATTTGAAAGGCTTCTCTCCAGTGTGGGTCATCATGTGACATTTGAGTGAACCCTTCTGTGAGAAAGCTGCATCACACTGGTCACACTGGAAAGGCTTCTCTCCAGTGTGGGTCATCATGTGATGTTTAAGAGCAGTCTTTCCTGATAAAGCTGTATCACACACGCCACATTGGAAAGGTTTCTCTCCGGTGTGGGTCATCACGTGGCATCCGAGATAACCCTTCTGTAAGAGAGCTGCATCACATTGTCTATACTTGAAAGGCTTCTCTCTAGTGTGGGTACTCATGTGATATTTAAGAATATCCTTTTGTGAGAAAGCTGCACTACACAGGTCACACTGGAAACTTTTGTCTTCAATGTGAGTCATCATAAGTCGTTTGTGAACACTCTTTTCTAAGAAGCTGCATTACACATGTTGCAAGATGATTGAAGCAAATATTCAATCCTTTAGATGTCCAGCGTGCACACACACACACCCAGTCATTTGGGCAGGGTGCAAATGGACACCTGCATCTGAAATTGCAAACCGCAAGTCATCATATGATTGATATTATTTTTATTATACATTTTCATTGCTTGTATATATAACCTATACATAAATGCTAAGTATCCATACTAAGTTCATGTATTGTATATTGTAGAAGTAGAGTAGGCAGTAGATAATAGAGAATAAATTGTATATAGCCCTTTCATTTGGCAATAGCCACTGTGTGTATGTAAATACACCATAGGCAACTACCACCGTTTTCCTCGTTGAATGTTCAGAGATGTAGATCAGTCTGGACAGAGGGATTAAAGCAAACAAACCAGAACTTTGTCTTAACACCTCCAAACTCAAAATAGACCACAAACCAAATCTACACATATCTCACACTTGAAAGGCTTCTCTCCAGTGTGGGTCATCATATGATGACCCTTCTGTGAGAAAGCTGCATCACACAGGTCACATTTGAAAAGCTTCTCTCCAGTGTATGTCATCACGTGATATTTGAGAGAACTATTTCAAGAGAAAGCTGCACCGCACATGTCACATCGGAAAGGCTTCTCTCCAGTGTGGGTCATCATGTGATATTTGAGATAACCCTTCTGTGAGAAAGCTGCACCACACAGGTCACACATGAAAGGCTTCTCTCCAGTGTGTGTCATCATGTGACATTTGAAATTATCCTTTCGTGAGAAAGCTACCTTTCCGCAAGTCACACTGGAAAGGGTTCTCTCCTGTGTGAGCCATTATGTGATATTTGAGACGATTCTTTCCCGAGAAAGCTCCATCACACATGTCACACTGGAAAGGCCTCTCTCTCATGTGGGCCATTGCGTGATATTGTGAAAAATGCCACACCAAATTTTATTATATGGTGAATAATCTTCGGATACCTTTTGAAGTAAATGTTGATATTTACCCTTGACCTGAAAGAAAATATATGATAAGTTTGATATCTAACGTGAGAGAATGTAGTGGGAGTAACACGAGTGTATACAAATACAGTAGGGTGTTAACCAAAATGTAGTAGGGGAAGGAAACATACATACAAGCCGTATCAAAGAAGAAACTTAAAGAAATGGAAGGTTGAACAAATACTAAAATCTATGGAGGATGGATGGATGTCATGCAGAATGTCTCAAAAAAGGAGGTACAGTGTTGGTGGACTGGTTGGTGAGGTTATTTAATGTTTGCTGGAGAGAAGGTAGTGTGCCGGAGGACTGGAGGAGTGCTTGTATAGTTCCACTTTACAAGGGAAAGGGGGACAAGTGTGAATGTAGTAGTTTCAGAGGGATTAGCTTGTTAAGTGTAGTTGGGAAGGCTTATGGGAGGATCTTGATTGAGAGGATTAGGAGAGGAACAGAGGGAGTAATTGGTGAGGAACAGTGTGGATTTAGGACAGGTAGAGGGTATGTAGATCAGATTTTTGTGGTAAGACAGATATGTGAGAAAGCTATAGGAAAGGGGAAGGATGTTTTCTGGGCCTTTATGGATCAGGAAAAGGCTTACGACAGGGTAGACAGAAAGGCACTGTGGGAGGTTATGCGGATATACGGGATAGGAGGAAAGCTTCTCGGAGCTGTCAAGAGTTTTTATGAGAGTAGTAGAGCTTGTGTCAGGATTAGAAATGGAGAGAGTGAGTGGTTTGAGGTAAAGGTGGGACTTTGTCAAGGATGCGTTATGTCACCCTGGCTGATCAACTTATACATGGATGGGGTAGTGCCAGAGGTAAATGCAAGGGTAGTGGGTCAGGGATTGGAGATGGTTAAAGAAAATGGAGAAAAGTGGGAGGTGAGCCAGTTGTTGTTTGCGGACGACACTGCGCTTGTGGCAGGATCGAAGGAGGGATTGAGGAAGTTGGTGACAGAGTTTGGGAGAGTGTGTGATAGAAGAAAGCTAATGATAAATGTGGGTAAAAGTAAGGTGATGAGATGTACAAGGGGTGAAAGTGGCAGTAATATGGAAGTGAGCATTAAGGGAGAGCAACTGGAGGAAGTGGATAGTTTTAGATACTTGGGTGCAAATGTGGCAGGAAAAGGTGGAGTAAAGGTGGAGGTGGAATGTAGATTGAGAGAAGCGAGTAAATGCCTTGGTGGATTAAAAAGTGTAATGAGGAATAGAAATTTGGGAATGGATGCTAAGAGGAGACTGTATGAAGGAGTGATTGTTCCAACAGCACTGTATGGAGCAGAAACATGGAACATAAGAGAGGAAGAGAGAAGGAGCTTGAATGTGTTTGAGATGAAGTGTCTGAGAAGTATGATGGGGGTTACTAGGCTAGATAGAGTGAGAAATGAGGAGGTGAGGAGGAGAACAGGGGTGGAAAGGGAGTTGGGAGATAGGGTTGATGAAAGAGTATTAGGTTGGTTTGGACACATGGAAAGAATGAGTGAAGAAAGACTAGTAAAAGAGGTATGGAAGGCAGATGTGGAGGAGTGAACATGAGGGGACGTCCTAGGATGAGATGGATGGATGGGGTGAAGGGGGCTTTGGGGAAGAGGGGAATGTCTGTTGAGGAAGGACGGGAGAGGACAGAAGACAGGGGTGAATGGAGAATGGTTGTATATGGAAGATGTGATGCGTGAGGTGGAATGGATGGGGGGATGGGGGATGAGGTAGTGTGTGTGAAGCAAAATTTTGACGCAGCCCGAAGGGATTTCTCCCCGTCTTCTCCTTTACATGGGGGGACGGAGAGGGGGGGTTCGCCGATTTAATGAAGCGGCCTTGCTGTGGATGTGCTGTGTCTTGTGACACTGCTTCTGACCCAGGGCAGTGAACAAGGTGCAGGGATGACCCGTCATCCAGGAGGTGCTAAGATGGGAGAGAGGGTGGAGGGGGTGTGGCGTGTTTTCGGGGATGAAATGGGTGGAAATGATTTTATGCCTTTTCCTTTTTGGCTACCTCCCTAGTAAGGGGGAAAAAGCCTTGGTATATGTATGTATATGTATGTACATAAGGGGGGACTTAATGTGGGCAAGATAAACTCCAAAACTGGAATTTCTTCTATTTATTTATAACAATAAATGTATATATGGGCAATATACAATAAGTGCCAGGCCTTGACCTAGGGCACAACTGGCTGACAGCCTCTCAGCCTGCTCAGCTCTGCCTGTCTTGGTGACATAGGTGTTGTTAATAAAGGGGGTTAGTAGGGTGTCCTAAGTAAAGGTGTTAGTTGCTATTCTTAGTCTTTGGAGTTAGTTCTACTTATTGGGGTTAATCATATGGCTGGTGGGTATGATTAGACATGATACATATATGTTAGCTTATGGGTAATATAGTAGGGTTAGTATGGTGAGATTGGGCATCTATATCATGTTTGTCTTGAAATCTGCTGCATTAGTTATATGTTCTGGGAAAGCAAGGTCAGCTAGAGAGGGAGGCAGTGCCATGTTGCAAGCATGTGGATCATGTGCGTGGTAGGTGATGGTTAGTAATGGTTACATATATATATATATATATAGATATATATATATATATATATATATATATATATATATATATATATACACATATGTTTATATATATATATATACATATATATATGTATATATATATATATATATATATATATATATATATACATATATACATATTTATATATACATCCCTCTCTTTAAAAGAGACCAGATTTTTTCACTGGCATTTGTATATTTTATTTCTTGTATTCGATGCAAGATAATCTTCATTCTCACGTGCATTTCTTTTATAACAACATGTAGTAATGACTGCATAACTGTATTCAAACATGTTTGCCAGCCTACAATTTTTCCCTAAATCATCAGCTAACTCTTATTATCCTAAGTATTTTTAACTATATATATAAGTACAGCAAATTTAAAGTAACATCAGCAGCGATTTTTATATAGTTAAGGTGGGCATCATTTTATCTATCAAGAGTTAGGCTAGGTTACATTGTGCTAAATTTCAAAGATGCAATTCTTATCTATATCACTGACTAGCTCTCATCATTCTAAGTATTTTCAACATCAGATATGAGTACAGCAAATCATTAGTATCAGCGGTAGTGATTAAAAAATGCAGAAATATTCATATCTAATTTTACAATTACCTAGGTGAAATTTATCTTAGTTTATTATTTAGAAATGTTCTAAACATCAGTATCAGAGTGCCTACTATTTCCTAGTTCTTGAAAGGGTACCGTTATCTGAAATGTTTTCTTTGTATTTCGAATATCCTAACCCAAAACAAAGTTTAACCCCCTCCAGCCAGCCCCCTATACAAAATTTGAAACGCTGGTACATCTAATATGACCTCATTATTGACTTATAACATTCTTTCTAGAGTATCGAACACCTAAACAGCTACAACCATAATGGTCTGCAACTTTCAGGCATCAATTAATGTTGTAGCTGTCTAGCGAATACTTACATTAATTTTTTCATCACCTGTGTTGAGGTGGGTGGAAAATGCTGATGATTCTGCTGATGAATTTGCTGATCTCAAACAATGTTTTCATTTTTTCTGATTTCTTCGTTTTTCAGCATTTTAAAATTTAAGTATTATATTCCTTAAAACCTTACCTTTCCAATGGTATCAAATGTTTTGAAAAAGTCCCATGTTGAGGTGGGTGTTTTTGATGAAATATACGAAGCCGTCTTTGTCCATTTTAAACGGCCATTTTGGATTTTGCTGAGCTTTTAAAATTAAATTTAAGTATTATATTCCTTGAAACCATACCTTTTCAATGGTATCAAATGTTTTGAAAAAGTCCCATCTTGAGGTGGGTGTTTTTGGTGAAATATACGAAGCCGTTTTTGCGCATTTTAAACGGCTATTTTGGATTTTGGATTTTAGTTAGAGGGCAGGGTAGATAAGATGGGGGAGAGGGGAAAGGGGGAGGGAAGGAGGTGCATGGCTGTGGCCAAAACCACCACCTTTACCACCTTTGCCATGTTTGCTGGGACTGTTGGGGCAGGTAATTAATAATTACTGCTCGGAATAGGGGAGAAGTATAGAATTTCAGTCCACAACTAGAGGAATGGGACACATTCATTTCACATCTATACATCTCACGCCAATTAGTGTCTGAGACATTGCCCCCTCCATAGCAAAATGCTGCTGTACATCATGCCTGGCCTTGATAAACTGCCCAACCAGGTATCTACACTACTTGCCACCAGCCACCACACATCATATCAACTTCTTAAGTATAGTGAAAATTCCGAACATGGTAGACTGGTCATTAAAATGGTGTGTGCCCCAACCCATTCATATTGTTTCATTAAAATGTAAACAAAAACAAAGTTGTTAGCCTGAGATAACACTAATATCATATGGTATCTACAAAGAGAATGAACAACAAAATCTTGCCAATATTATTTGCTAGTACTATTGCACAAGTGTCACAACCAGTTACATTTCCTGAAAGGTTACTGGGTTTGTGTATATAATGCCTGTGTTTTAACATTATGATCTTGCTACTTCCACATTATCTAGAGTTCCCTCATTGATAGCAGCTCCTGCCTAGGAACATGATTGTTAGTTCTTTTTAGTGGGCATTACTGATAGATTTTACTAAATATGACAAGAAAAAATATGGATAGTGCATGTACATTTTCTTAGATCACTTTTATTTGTTGTGTTTTGCTAAAATAATAACATAAGTATGCCGTGTATCTTAATTTGAATTGCATCACTTATTTCAGTTAGATAAATGAGATGAACTGAATAAGCCTTACTAGAGTATTTCATGTTTAGATTCAGGTCTTATGAGCTCAAACATGGAATGTTATGGAGTTATATTAATATATGACTGTTGTGGTCAGCTGAACCCCTTCTAAATCTTATGGCCAGGCAAAAAGGCTAGAGGAAATTTAGTCATTCTAGTTGTGGTGGCATGATTATGCATGTAGCTATTGGATGATTTTCATTGCATTTGTAATGAAAAAATAGAAGGTAATATATCAGAGGACCATATCTGTTAGTATTTCTACCTATTGTATGTTAGGTGATGGCATGTACACATGGTCTATTTAGGTACAAAGGGACTTGAGTATGAAATGATTTGTGTACAAAACGCCCACAATTGTATTTCTTATTCTATATTTTATTTTTTCAGGAGGAAGAAAACTATAAAAAGTGGAAAATCCTTAGATTCCATGAATTTGTCATACAATAAAGACAGTCCAGTGTGATATCCATGGCACAGCTATCACACGAGCCATCTTAGATATCAGGTACTGTAATGGCCCACACAGGAAAGAAGCATTTCCATTGTGACCTGTGTGATTCTGCTTCCTCATAAAAGGTCAATCTTAAATGCCCCATGATGACCCACACAGGAGAGAAACCTTTCTAGTGTAACTGGTGTGGCTTTGCTATGGGAACTGTGGAGTGTAGTCTCAACAAAGGGTATCGCAAATGTCATATGATGACCCTCACAGGAGAAAAGCTATTCAAATGTAACTTATGTAATTCTGCTTTCTCACAAAAGGGCCAGCTCAAATATTATGTGATGACCCACGCAGGAGAGGAGCCTTTCCTTTGTGACCTTAGCAGTGCAACTTTGTCGCAAAAGGGTCATCTCAAATGTCATGTGATGACTCATGCAGGATAGAAGCCTTTTCAGTGTGACCTATGCAATTCAGCTTTCTCAGGTCACCTCAAAAGTCACCTGATAATCTATACAGAACAGAAACCTTTCCAATGTGACCTGTGCGATGCAGCACTCACACATCATTCGATAACCCATACAAGAGAGAAGCCTTTCCATTGTGACCTGTGTGATTCTGTTTTCTCACATAAGGGTGTTTTCAAAAACTACATGATGACTCACACTGGAGAAAAGTCTTTCCAGTGTGACCTTTGCAATTTTGTTTTCTCTCGAAAGAGTAATCTAAAACGTCACATGATGATCCACACAGGAGAGAAATGTTTCCATTGTGATCTTTGTGATTCTGCTTTCTCACAAAAGGATGAACTCAAATATCACATGATGACCCACACTGGAGAGAAGCCATTCCAGTGCGACCAGTGTGATTCTGCTTTCTCACGAAAATTTGGTATCAAAAGTCACATGGTAACCCACACAGGAGAAAAGCCTTTCCAGTGTGACCTTTGTGATTCTGCTTTCTCTCAAAAGAGTCATCTTAAACGTCACATGGTGATCCACACAAGAGAGAAGTGTTTCCAATGTGATTTTTGTGATTCTGCTTTTTCACGAAAGGGCGAACTCAAATATCACATGATGAACCACACAGGAGAGAAGCCTTTCCAGTGTGACCTGTGTGATTCTGCTTTCTCAAGAAAGGGTGTTCTCAAATGTCACATGATGACCCACACAGGAGAGAAGCCTTTCCAATGTGACCTGTGTGATTGTGCTTTCTCAAAAAAGAGTGCTCTCAAGGATCACATGATGACTCACACAGGAGAGAAGCCTTTCCAATGTGACCTGTGTGATTCTGCTTTCTCTCAAAAGAGTACTCTTAAATATCACATGATGATCCACACAGGAGAGAAGCCTTTCCAGTGTGAGTTGTGTGATACTAGTTTCTCAAGAAAGAGTAATCTTAAATGTCACATGATGATTCACACAGGAGAGAAGCCATTCCAGTGTGACCTGTGTGATTCTGCTTTCTCACGAAAGGATCAACTGAAATGTCACATGATGACTCACAGTGGAGAGAAGCCATTCAAGTGTGACCTGTGCAATTCTACTTTCTCACGAAAGGGTGATCTCAAATATCACATGAAGACCCATATGTGATACAATGGAAAAAAGGCCTTTTCAACAGCATGACCTGTGATGTGAACTAGTCTCATCCAATGGTGTGCTGAAATAGCACATGATGCCCCACATGGAGACGTCTTTCTACCATGACCTGTGCAATGCAGCTTTCTCATGAAGGAGCAGTATCACACATTATATGATGCAGCATTCTCGAGTGATGCTTTCAAAAGGCACATGATAACTTGTGCAAGCACAAAACTTTTCTAGTGTGACATTGCATTGCACATTTCTCACTAAAGACTGGAGCTGTGTGGGGAGTTGTTAGGTTCATGCTTTGGTCTATGCCATTTAAGGCAGAATTGAATGTGACATATTCCTTGGAAAAATATGTATACCTAGCTCTTTTTACACTTTCTCACATTTTTTTTAATCACAGGTTGTCTGTATGAACAGTTATTGTATGAAATTGTTATTATGTATTTAAGAATGCTGTGGTAAAGTCCTACATATACCAGTGGAGATGTTTTAGTGGATTTTTTATAGGACCTTTACAAAACAAATTAGTGAAATAGATTAGTAAACAAACAGATAAAGACATTATTGTAGCAGCATTAATAAGTATTATGAAAGTTCACAGTAAAGAAAGCAATACTTAAATGCATCCCTTACAGGCCATGCTCACCTTATAAATTGCTGTTTTAATTTGTATATGTTAAATGAAACACTAGTGTAATGTTATCAACTTGTTTATGTAGTACTGTTTGCTTATTGATTAGAACATGAACACTGAAGAAAGGGACCATTCTTTCTGATTTTAGTACATGAAAAATATTGTGTCTTGCTATTATAATGAGCAAGCAAATGAGGAGAGAGTTTGTTTTATTTTTCTTCCTAATATTTACATATATTGACAAGCATGGATAGTTTAGTCCCTTAACTTCTCCAAGTGGAAAATTACCAGTTACAAAGAAAATATTTGCTATATGCTGTAATAGAAATAAAACTAGGTGAGTAAGATGCATTGTGGGGGCCATTGAGCAGAATAAGCTGTCACAAGGAAGGAGAGACTAAAGCACTGTTTCCCAACCCTAGGGTCGTGACCCCAAGTGGGGTCGCCAAGACATCTTGTATGGTTGTTTTGATTAATATCAAGCTTCCAAATTCATATTGCTATGATAAAATACAATGATGTTAACTTCATCTTTTACAACCTTATATTACCTTTCTTACACATATATTTATTATACTTGCCGCCTACTTTTTACAGTCAACAACTAAGGCATATAATGGGCTACATTAGGTGGACTAAATTTTTTAATGGGGTTCTGGTACTATTTCTGACAAAATTTACTCATTTTTCTGTGGGGTGGGGGCAGCATTCCCTGACAAATGGAAACCAATAAAGTGTTTGCAATAATCACACAAAGATCAATTTCCAATATCCTTGATTATTGGATGTGACTGCTAAATTTTATCCAGAATTCTTATTTTCAGCTATCTGTACTATTGTATCTTTCATCATACTCTGGTGGAAGGTCAAATGAGAGTGGAGGATAGATGGAGAAAGAGGAAAAGGGCAGAAGGTAGGGAGGTACTTAGAGTGAACTGCTTAAATGAGGAAAAAAAGGAGAGTGAGTTTAAGAAGAAACTGAAAGAGGAGTGGGAGGGAATAAAGGATAGAGTAGAATTAGGAGTGGAGGAGGAATGGGGATGGCTCAAGGAGGGAGTCATAAGGTGTGCAAAGATGGTGTGTGGAACAAGAAGGGCGGGAGGAAGTAGAAGGAAGGGTAGTGAGCGGTGGGATAAGGAAGCAATGAAATGTGTGGAAGAGAAGAAGCAGGCTTTCATAGATTGACTGCAAATTAGGACAAGGGAATCGTATGAGAGGTACAAAGCAAAGAGAAGGGAAGCTAAGCATAAGATAAAGGAAACAAAAGGGAGAGCAGATGTGAAAAAGGGTAAGAGTATGACAGAAAATTTTGAAAGTAATAAAAAGATGTTTTGGAAGGAAATTAAAAGAGGAAGAGGAGGCGAATCAAGTAGAGAAGAAAAGGTAAAAGGTGCAGATGGAGAGATGATAATGGAAGAGAAGGCAGTGAGAGGAAGGTGGGCAGAGCATTTTAGGGAGTTGCTAAATGTGAAGGAGGATAGGGAGGGAAAGGTAGTTGCAGTGGGATGCGCTAAGAAAATGAGAGTGATGAGTGAGGATAATGGAGGAGAAATAGGGAAGAATGAATTGAAAGCAGCTGTTAAGATGATGAGAGCAGGTAAGGCACCTGGTATGGATGGATGCCACGCAGAATGTATGAAGAAAGGAGGTACAGTGATGGTGGACTGGTTGGTGAGGTTGTTTAATGTTTGAGAGAGGGTAGAGTGCCGGAGGACTGTGCCTGTATAGTTCTGCCTTACAAGGGAAAGGGGGACAAGTGTGAGTGTAGTAGTTTCAGAGGGATCAGCTTGTTGAGTGTAGTTGGAAAGGCTAATGGGAGGGTCTTGATTGAGAGGATTAGGAGAGGAACAGAAGGAGTAATTGGTGAGGAACAGTGTGGTTTTAGGACAGGCAGGGGTTGTGAAGATCAGATCTTTGTGGAAAGACAGATATGTGAGAACGCTATAGGAAAAGGTAAGGATGTTTTTTGGGCTTTTATGAATCTGGAAAAGGCTTACGATAAGGCAGGAAGGCACTGTGGGAGGTACTGCAGATATATGGGATAGGAGGAAAGCTGTTAAAAGCAGTCAAGAGTTTTTACGAGAGTAGTAGAGCTTGTGTTAGGATTAGAAATGGAGAGAGTGAATGGTTTGAGGTAAAAGTGGGACTTTGTCAGGGATGTGTTATGTTGCCCTGGCTGTTCAATCTTTACATGGATGGGGTGGTGCGAGAAGTGAATGCAAGGGTAGTGGGGCAGGGGTTGGAGATGATCAAAGAAAATGGAGAAAAGTGGGAAGTGAGCCAGTTGTTGTTTGCTGACAACACTGCGCTTGTAGCAGGATCAGAGGAGGGATTGAGGAAGTTAGTGACAGAGTTTGAGAAGGTGTATGAAAGAAGGAAGCTGAAGATAAATGTGGGTAAAAGCAAGGTGATGAGATGTACAAGGGGAGAGAGTGACAGCAGGCTGGAGGTGAGCATTAAGGGTGAAAGACTGGGAAAAGTGGATAGTTTTAGATACTTGGATGCAAATGTGATAGGAAAGGGAGGAGCGGGGGTGGAGGTAGAATGTAGATTGAGAGAAGCGAGTAAATGCCTTGGTGGATTGAAAAGTGTAATGAGAAATAGACAGCTGGGAATTGATGTTAAGAGGAGGTTATATGAAGGAGTGGTTGTGCCAACAGCATTGTACGGGGCAGAAACATGGAACATAAGAGAGGAAGAGACGAGTTTGAATGTGTTTGCGATGAAATGTCTGAGAAGTATGATGGAGGTTACTAGGCTAGAGTGAGAAATGAGGTGAGGAGGAGAACAGGGGTGGAAAGGGAACTGGGAGATAGGGTTGAGGAAAGGGTATTAGGATGGTTTGGCACATGGAAGGAAGGAATGAAGAAAGATTAGTAAAAGAAATATGGAAGGCAGATGTGGAAGGAGTGAATATGAGGGGGCGTTCTAGGATGATATGGATGGATGGTTTGAAAGGGGCATTACAAAAAAGAGGAATGTCTGTGGATGAAGGACGGGAGAGGACAGAAGATAGGGGTGAATGGAGAGGGATTGCGTACAGATGATGCTGTGATACATGAAGGGTAGTGGATGGGGGGATGGGGGTGAGGAAGTATGTATGAGAAAAAAAAAGAAAAAAAAATTGACGCAGCCCGAAGGGATTTCTCCCTGTCTTCTTGTTTTCTACATGAGGGGACGGAGAGGGGGTGTCGCCGAATTTATGAAGCGGCCTTGCTGTGGATGTGCTGTGTCTTGCGATACTGCTTCCGACCCAGGGCAGTGGACAGGATGCAGGGATGACCCGTCATCCAGGAGGTGCCAAGATGAAAGGGAGGGAGGAGGGTGGAGGGGAGTAGAATATATAGGAAATGGAATGGGTGGGAGTGGTTTCTATGCCTTTTTCTTTTTGGCTACTTCCCATGTAGGGAAAAAAAAAAACTTTGGTATATGTATGTATGTATCATACTATGATTTTTTTTTTTATCTTCTCTGTATTTTTCATTCATCCACTCCTATGGCTTATTATTGTTTTTAATATTTTTATATATCTGACATTTAATCATTTGTCACTTAGGCACCTAAAAATTAAATCTTAGGCCACTTAAAAAAGAAACATGTGATCATCCTCTCAATTTTTCTAATGCTTATCCTTTGATGACACCCTACAACGTTCTCATTAAAAATACATTTGCATTAGAGAAATAAGGGGGAACTGAAATTCCTAAATTATTGTGCATGGAATTACAAGGATCAAAGACTAAAGTCAAGGTCTAAAACGTATAGTATTATTTCAAGATTACATGCGAATTACTTGTGAAATAATATAAAAATCAGAAACAACATGCATTTCAAAGTTGCCTTGATACATGGAGTTCCAGCAATGTCAGTTTCTGCAATTACCCTGCCGCTAAGGATAAGATAAGTCAAACCATTTAAGTTTAGAACTTAAGACTTAGTTTCCTTAACATGTAATTTTCGCAGAAAAATTATTTTTTCCCTGATACAAACCTGAGGTACTCCTTACAATAGGATACCTTCGCGTAGCGCAAATATTTCTACTGCTAAATTGAAATCCTCACTCTGTGGGTCTGGGCAACGCTTATCCTCAGTAAGGGGCCCCATTGGGGAAAGGGGGGTGGGGCCCTTGCCCTCCACCACAAGTCTCGCACACTATAACCATTCTCTGAGCCAGGTATGAAATTAAGCACAAGGTTTGTCAGGCAAGGAGAAGGAACTGTTTAGAGGGGTGGTTGAGGAGGGCCATTAAAGGTAAGGAGTACCTCAGGTTTGTATCAGGGAAAAATTAATTTTCCTGCGAAAATTACATTTGTTCCGAAGAATACAAACTCTTCGGTACTCCTTACAATAGGAGACTCGGACTTAGAAGGGAAGGAAGTTGTTATCTAGCCTGGGAAACCGCCGTAAGGAAAATCTAGTGTGCTAAGACTATGTTGACCAGACCCCTATACATTCCCCTCACTTTGAAGTGCACCCCTTTCTGTTCCCTGGAGTGGAGACAGACAGGTTATAATCACTTTTGTACCACTGAAGGGCTTGAATTGATTCCCTTGGAATGCTTGAGAGCCCGCGGGTGAGGTAAGGGAATGTAAGAGTATGAGAAGGACTTTGGAAAGTTATCCCTGCAGTTGCCGAGCCAGAACCTGGATGAGTTGTCAGGGTCGGCTGTGTGCTCTTGAGGAGGGGTATATCATTTCAGGACTTCTTGGGAGGCCACTATGGGGCCCAAAGATAAGTTCCCTAAAGATTCCCCCATAACTTCTTTGAGGTAAAAGGAAGTGAACGTATTCTGGCTCTTCCATATACCTGCTTGAAGAACCTGGTTGACTGACAAATTCTTTCTGAAGACTAGGGAGGTCCCTACTGCTCTCAGGTCATGGGCAATCTGTGTGGTTCATGTCGCAGGCTCTGCGGATGACTTCCTTTGACCAGTAAGAAATGGAATTCTTAGTGATGGGCTTCGGTCTACCTTTAGTAGAGATGAACAACCTCTTTAATTCTGGTCGAAGATGTTCGGTTCTCTTGAGGTAGGTCCGGATGGCTCGTACCGGGCATAGTACTGTTTCAGTCTGTTCTCCCCCTACAAATTCGGCTAAGGACGGAACACTAAAGGACCAGAATCTAGGGTCGGATTTGGCAGGATCTTGGTTTTTGGCAATGAATTAAGGCATGAAAGTGAAGGAGACCTCTTTCCATCCTTTGGAATGGGCGACTCTATAAGAGATGGCGTAACTCCCCTACTCTCTTGGAAGATGCCAGGGCTAGCAGAAAAAAAAAAAGCTGTCCTCAAGGTGAGGTCCTTCAGATGTGCCTCTCGGAGAGGTTCGTAAGGGGGACCCCTCAGAGAGTTCAGGACTAATGCCACATCCCGCGGAGGAGAACTGATTTCCCGGGGGGGGGGGGGCATGATCTTTGAAGTGCCTTAAGAGCATGGAAATTTCCGGTGAAAGGGCTAGGACCATGCCCTTCAGAGAAAACACCTGATTTAGAGCTGCCCTATAGCCTTGTACTGCCGAGAGGGAGATCTTTTTGGACTTCCTGAGGAAGTGGAAGGAGGCGATCTCAGGAATGGTGGCTCGATCTGGGACTAACTTCCTGGAGTGGTACCATTTTGCAAAGGCATTTCATTTCCCTTGATAAAGGTTAGCTGAGGAAGAGCGAATAGGAGTGGACATGTCCTCCGCCACTTCTCTGGGAAAACCCCTCTTTAGGAGGATCCGGACCATAGTCTGAACGCGTGAAGATTGAGTGCTGAAGGGTTCTTGTGCCAAGCCCGTTGATGGGTGGAGGCAGAAGATCTGGTCTTCCCTAAAGGGCTACAGGCTCTTCTACTGCTAGCTCGAGGGGGTCTGGAAACCATAGGGCTTCGGGCCACCAAGGAGCGATCAAAGTCATCCGAAGGTAGGATGCGTGTCTTGCTCTCAGGAGTACGTTCTGGAGTAAGGGAAATGGTGGGAAAGCGTAGGAGTCCAGGTTGTCCCAACTTTGCAGAAGAGCGTCTTCTCCTGCTGCCAGAGGATCCGGGAGAGGGCTGAAATATATTGGGAGTTGGTGATTCCATCTCATTGCAAAAAGGTCCACTAGAGGGGAGCCCCATTTGCTGAGGATGAAGTTCGCTACCTCTCGATAGAGGGACCATTCTGTGTTGATTATCTGATTCTTCCTGCCGAGGTGGTCCGCCCAGACATTCCTCTTCCCCGGGATGTAGCGGGCTTTGAGTGACATCTGGAGATTCTTGGCTAGGTTGAGGATGTCCATCGTCAGAAGGCATAGTTCCTGGGAGACTGTGCCCCCCTTGCTCGTTCAGGTAGGCTACTACCGAGGAATTGTCCGACATTATGCCCACTACTTGTCCTGAGACTTGATCCTTGAAGTGACGGAGAGCCAGGAGTACTGCTTTCAACTCAAGCCAATTGATATGGGCTGTCCGCTCGACTGTGGACCAGGAACCGCTGATGTGATCGTCGTTGAGGTGGGCTCCCCAGCCCTCCTTGGAGGCATCGGAGAACAGGAGGACTTCGGGGGGAGATGGGCCGAGGGGCATCCCCATGAGAAGGTTGCATGGGCCTTCCACCAGAGAAGAGAATCCTTGACTTATTCGGTGAGGGAGATGTGTTGTAGGGGTTCTCCCTCTTGCGGGGCCCACTGAGACTTGAGGAGCCACTGTAGCGGTCGCATTCTTTGTCTACTCCTGGGGATTAATTTATCTACGGAGGCCATATGGCCCAGGAGGATTTGGCATTGTTTCGCCGTCAGGAACCTGGTCGATAGTGCCTGTGCAACTAGAGAAGCAAGATTCTGGATCCCCTTTTCTACTGGGAAGGACTTCATTAGGGAGGAGTCCAGGACCATACCCAGGTACGTGACTCTCTGTCTTGGTAAGAAATCTGACTTTTCTGGGTTGACTACTGTGCCCAATTTCAGGGCAAAGGTTAGGACCATTCTCAGGTGTTCTTGGCATAGCTGGGCGGAATGTCATCTTGGAGGTCCAGCGACACCATGAAGTCCCCTTCCCTGATAGACGCCCTTACGGACTCTGGGGTGTCCATTCGGAACTTCGTCAGGGAAAGGAACTTGTTGAGTGGAGACAAATCGATGACTGGTCTCCACACCCCTGTTGTCTTTTCTACTAGGAATAGCCTTGAGTAGAACCCTGGGTCCAGAGTCGAGACTTCCTCTAAAACTCCTTTCTGGAGCAGAACGGAGGTTTCCTCCGCTAAGGCCCGCCCGCGAGCCGAGTCCGGGTGGTAGCTGCTGACTTGGATGGGATAGGGGAAGAGGTTTGGGACAGTGTGAAAGGGAAGACAATAGCCTGTCTTGATGACTTTGAGGGTCCAGTCTTCCGCCCCGGCCTCTTCCCATGCTCTCCAGTAGAGGGAGAGGCAACCCCCTATCTTGTGCGGAGGGGTTGGCGAATTCATAGGATTCATGTGGGGGAGTCCGGAGCCTCTATAATGTTTGCGTCTAGGATCTCTAGTCGTAAAGGGACGGGGCTTTCCTGTCTGCCTTTTCGACTTGGAGTGGAGGGGTAGGGAATCAGCATGCGGGTTAGAGTGGGGGGCCCTCTTCAATGGAGCATAAATTTCTCTGAGGAGGGGATCACTGGGGTCTCCTAGGATGGTGTCTCTCCTGCGGGACTCAATGGTGGCCCAAGACGTTAAGAGGCAGGCCGCTTGATGCTTCAGAGCTCTGCTCGAGCTTTCCCATAGAGCCTGGAGGTTGCATTCCCCTTGGGGTTGCAGCCCGGGTAAAAACTCCCTTACTGAAGCCAAGACGCGTTCCAGCCAGGAGTGCACCGCGAGAGAGAGAGCCAGGCCCTGAACGAGGTCCCTGGATTCTCTGCCGGAAAGGATGACGTTTCTTCTGAGCAGTGAATCCACGTCCGCTTTGACAAGCTCTGGTAACCGAGCTGAGATCAAGGCTTCTTAAGGTTTGTCCCTGATGGGAAGTAGAAGCGTTTTTGCTGTTCCACTGGAACAGAGCGCCAGCGCGGTTTTTCGGGTGCCCGGTTTGTGAGTGCGTCGGAGGCCTGGTTCATGGCTCGTACCGTCTGTGTACTCCATGGGAGTTGGATTGGAGGTGGTTTTGTTGTTTGAGAATTGCCCGTCCTGAAGATTTCAGACTCGAACGTGACTTCCTCTTCTTGTGGAAGGCTCAGTTGATTAGCTCTCCTAACTTTAGAGAGGATCTCTGAGCAGGAGGGTGTAACAACCATCGGGGATTCCGACTGGGAATCCTGCGAAGTTTGGTAACTTGCCCTCTCATCCCCGGCGCTGTGGACGTCGTCGCCGTCGTAGCTGGCGCCTGTCCGGTCAGCGAGAAACACCGCGTCTGCAACCTCGTCCCTGATCTCTGTCCTCGTGATCAAAGGGCATGGAAAGGTCACCATTGATCACCCGGCTCTTCCTACAGTGGGCGTTATGCGTACTGCGGGATTCCTGAGTAGAAGAGACTAAGGGGCTCTTTGTCTTTGAACCCGGGTTCTTTGTCCGTGCCGGCGTCGAGTTTCCGGGATGGGTCGGGGGCAAGCCGCAAGCGACCTCATCCGGGAAAAATGTCATACAGGAGCGGTAGCTAGAGGTGGCCTGAGGCGCATGTCCGTCTACGCTAACCGTCCTGGTTGAAGGAATAGAGAACAACTTGGCCTGAGAATGACTCGAAGTGGATGTTGGACCACTTTCCTGGCTACTACGCTTTGGAGGAGGGACCGTCGAGTTTCCGGGATGGGTCGAGGGCAAGCCGCAAGCGACCTCATCCGGGAAAAATCTCGTACAGGAACGGTAGCTAGAGATGGCCTGAGGCGCATGTCCGTCTACGCTAACCGTCCTGGTTGAAGGAATAGAGGACAACTTGGCCTGAGAAAGACTCGAGGTGGACGTTGTACCACTTTCCTGGCTACTACGCTTTGGAGGAGGGACCGTCGAGTTTCCGGGATGGGTCGAGGGCAAGCCGCAAGCGACCTCATCCGGGAAAAATCTCGTACAGGAACGGTAGCTAGAGGTGGCCTGAGGCGCATGTCCGTCTACGCTAACCGTCCTGGTTGAAGGAATAGAGGACAACTTGGCTTGAAAATGACTCGAGGTGGACGTTGTACCACTTTCCTGTCTACTACGCTTTGGAGGAGGGAGAGAATTGCTCGTCTCCTCTGAAGCCGCAGTCTGCCTTCTCTTGTTTTTGGGGGGTGAAGAGGGAAGCCATTTTCTATGCTTGCGCACCTTTTTCCCTGCATGTGCTTTCCTGTGAACATGAAAGTACATGAAACACTATCATCTCACTGAATGCACGTCTCACACGGGGATGAAGGTGAACACTTGAGAGCTATACAGTTGAAACACCAAATGTGAGGATCCACTTGGGCTGGCGGTAAGGGGGTGAGACTAAGGTATCTCCCTTCGCCGAAGGCACACAACCCATCTTGAACAACAACAATACTGGAACCAGATTCCATACTTACAGTGAAGGGTAGGATACCCGGTGGCGGTTAAGGGAATAATACAGGAAAGGGAGAAGGCACTTAATAAATTCCAGGACACAGGATGGCGTAGGGAAACCCCGATGAAATTGAAGGACGACGAAATCCTTGGCGTCCTGGGAGTGAGCTGGCGACAATCGAAGCGGGTTGCTTGATTTTCGGCACATACGTAAATATTGAACCGTTGATTAATTAACGGTTCGCTGCCGTGTTAATAATGGATTTTGACTGAGAATCGGCCCATTAAGGGGGAAACCGATAAAAACTAAACATGTATAGTTGAGAGATGTTAACTCGTTCACTACTGCGAAGAGAATGGTTATAGTGTGCGAGACTTGTGGTGGAGGGCAAGGCCCCCCCCCCTTTCCCCAATGGGGCCCCTTACTGAGGATAAGCGTTGCCCAGACCCACAGAGTGAGGATTTTAATTTTGCAGTAGAAATATTTGCGCTACGCGAAGGTATCCTATTATAAGGAGTACCGAAGAGTTTGTATTCTTCGGAATAAACCTGTCTTTTCATGAAATCCAAGTGATATGTATAACAATAATCTCTATTTTATAATGATTATTTAGTATTATTGTTGTTGTGTATAGAGCACCAGGACATTGTCGTACTGATTAGAGATGGCAAATACAAATCATAAAAAAAAAAAACCAGCGTACTTCTACACATGGAGGGGAATGACTACAATTTTTTTTTATGAACTTATGATGATTTCCAAGTAAGATTGCTACGGGACACAAATATTCACACAAAGGAAAGGTTAGGATAGATTCGCTAGAAGTAATTTACTTCTCACTCAAGGATGTCAGAAATCAACATTTCATTGTTTCATCTATAGTGTGGTAATTATTATTGGGAATATTAGTGCTTTCCTCTGTTCGGGAAACTTTCCCTCGAGGTGTTATTTTCTTTCGATTCAGGAGCCTACCCTGAAACTTCGAACCACGCCTATCGTAACTTTAAATAATATACGATTAAACTCCCCTCCCTTTGATTTGTTAAATCTATGAAATCATTTTGGTTTGATAAATTGGATAACTTTGAGAAATTAGTTAAAGTGAATGTTAACCCGTGGCTTCGAGCTTTTATCGAACACGTAAGATTCCTGCCGAATACGGCCCACTATCGTCGGGCGGCCTCCCGTCGTTCACAGTTTTGCCCAAGATCTAAGTATACCAGGTCTAACCACTTCCGACCGAATTTCGAGGGAGTTGGCGCAGCGGGCCCGTGAACGTCACCTGGCGATTCAAAGTGGGGTTCGCGGGTCCTATAGCCGTCAGTTGAAGCTGGTGCGTCGTTCGGGTATGTTGTTGCCTTCGCTCGCACCGCTCCACGCAATTAGTTATATTATGACGAATATATTATAAAAAATAAATATATATAAGATATAGTTCCTGTCTATATATATGAATATATGATATATATATATAATATATATATATATATATATATAATATATATATATAATATATAAAATATTATAGTTCCTGTTTTCCTTGGCGTTTCACATTTTTCTTCAGTGTTTCACAAAGAGAAAACGGACCCAGCCTAATGACGTCAGAAGCTGCGCACAAGAATTCAAACGCTTTGACCTGTTTATTTAGATCTTGGTTTTACCGTTCGTAGAATTTTTTATGCGGAATGAAGCTTAATGACGACATCTGGCAGCTACCTGTAGTTTTTTCCTCATTCGCCACTTGGCAAAAGATCGACATAATAACTACCTATATAGTGTGTAAATGTTATTAATGCGGATTTTATAAGAAGTAATTAACAAATTCTATTCATTTGATTGATGAATGGCTTACTACATATATATTTAGCAGACATAATAGGGTAATTTCAAATTCCTCTTTCCGTAGAATGAAATTCCTCATAGAAAATTCAGCTTCTTGCGTTGGATATATCTTTTCTTACTATGTATACACATATTTCTGAACATAACTGTACAGTGCACTGGCAAATTATTGTAGAAAATATGCAAACCGAGGGAAAATGCATTCGAACTATGAAGCAGAACTAGTCAGTATTGTGGTTGCCTTCCTAATAGCCACACTTCAAGGATCACTCCGAGATGAGCCCTGCCTATTTGCTAGTGTGTTCAACTGATTTAATTTTCTCTAATACTACTGCGTTCATAACACACATGAAATAATAGTCCTCTAAACAGTCAAAGTATCAGAAGTAAGTAATCTTTCATGAGTACCGAATCTGACAAAGTTACCCCTTTATTATAGTAAATTCATCTGAATCAAAGACTATATAGGATATAGTCTTTGCATCTGAATGGGGGGGGGGTCACTCCAAAGAAAATGGAATGCATATCTTGAACTTAGGTATTTTAAAGTTCATGGTCTACTTCAGATTATATATCATGGCTAATAAACGGAAGCTGAGAGATGCATGGCTAGAGATTGAGGAATTCAAGCCATGGTTGGGAAAGGGAGATGGAGATCCAACAAAAGCTTATTGTCTTACGTGTCAGAAAACCATTGCAAGTAATTTGACGACGGTAAAAAGACACACAGGTTCCGTTTAACAACTCTTAACCTTACGTATTTGCTACTTTTTAACATATTAGGCATACATGTTTGAGGCACATTAATCGTTGACGCACGATCTTATACTCTCCCCAAGAGATTATATGGTTAATTAGTATTATCTATATCCGTTTTCTTTCTCACCTAATGGTTAGAAAATGGTAGCTGCAGTGAAACTACAGACTTTCCTATGTTTGTACACGTTTAATTAAAGGCTAACTGGTAACCGTTTATCCACACAGGCGAGGAATCGGCGGCACCCCAGGTCGTTCATTGACATCGTATCCGGAATTCTTTGCTCTGTCGTGACAAATATTTTCGTCAAGCAGGGGTAAACAATGTGCCTTTGTACATTTGCAAGAATATTTGAAATAGTTATGCATTTGTGAGACGCTGACGTGTCACGGAAATTTTAAGCAAAGAAGGAAACCACACAGGTAATGAAAAAAAAAAAAATAAAATCTAGGCGCCTACATCATGATTAATTGATGGCTGGAGGTTGCAGGCCATTATGGTTGTAGCTGTCTAAGTGTTGGATATTTTAGAAAGAATGCCGTAGGTTAGTAATAAGATCAAATTAGGTATTGTTCCGTTGAAAGAAACCCAGCGTTTCAAAAATTGTAGAGGGGGTTGTCTGCAGGGACGTTAAATTTTGTTTTGGGTTCGGACACTCAAAATTCAAAGAAAGCATTTCAAATAACAATAGCCATTTAATAGCTAGGAAGTAGTTAACAGTATATACTGAAGTTTTAAAACAATTCCAAGTTGTAAATAAACATTTTGACTTAACCCCTTCCATACGGTGCCGCACACGTAGGCGTCATGAGGAGCAAGTGGATTCGCGACGCTGCCATATCGGCGTCTTGATTATATTTATTGTAGTCGCCCCTGTGTTTTTACATTCTCCCAAATGCGCCCTAAATCCCATTCTCTGTGGTTTTCAAAATTCGCGGGTGAAAGAGAGAACGATCGATATAAGCGGCGACTATATTTTATGACGCGAATATTATTTCGTTACGTCGTACGGCTGGCATTGGCTGCTGCCCGCGAGATTTAAGTCCCGTATTGAAGTGGTTAAGTGTAGAATAATGAATTAGGTATATGTAAAGATGTTTACCTGTCTTTTTTTTTTCAAATCACCACTGATGTTACTACAGATTTGTGGTATTTATATCTGGGGTTGAAAATACTCAGATTGATAAAAGCTAGTTGATGATGCAGGTAAGAACTGCAGCCTTGAGATTTAACATAATGTAACCTAACCTTATTCTTGGTAACTGTAAAGATGCTCGTCTTAGTGTTTCAAAAATAGTTGCCGACATTACTATGAATTTATTGTATATAAAACATGGTCTAGCAGATGATATAGGGAAGGGTTGCAGACTGGCAAACATCTTTGTGAATACTTAAAATTATGTAGAATCATTGCTATACGTCATTGTAAAAAATAAGTATGTATGGAAGACAAAGAAAATTATCTTGTATAAAATCATCTCATCTCAAATACAAGAAACAAATAAAACAAATTCCATTGAGAAATCTATTCTCCATGAGAGAGAGATTGGGTAGGTTAGATATGGTCAGAATAGGAGAATACTGTGCATGATTTATCATTTATTTGAACAATGTTGTTGTCATTTCTCTCATTAATCACTGGCCTTGCATGCTTCTCTAAATCTCGATACTTATTTCCTAATGCAGTCCCCAGATAGGGGTGGGGGTTTAGCACAGACAAGTGATTTCCAATCGAAATGGAACACCCGATGAGGTCAAATCAACAGGGAAACTGTCGGGAAAAAATTGCCTGTTGGGTGTTTTCTGAATGTTAGGATTTGTACCCTTGAATGCAACATAACTTTGGATAATACAGTATGTTTTTTTCCCACCCAAGTTACCTCAAGTTCATTAGGGAAGATCTTGTAGACCAGTAAGATGACATTATCTGAAGTCAGGTATGACATCAGTGCAAATGTTCATTGTGATTTTATTCGTGGTTAGAACCTAATTGGATTGTGGATCCCATTTACCATGTGTATTTTATCCACACTGCACTAAGTAATTGTCTTGGTTCATCCCATAGATGTCAATAAAACTGATATCTATCATCAGGACATGATGATCAGGAGAGGTATGTAGCAATATCTTTGGGTAGCAAGAATGGCCAAAAGTTGCAGTGTCAAAGCAAAAAATATGCCAGGAGAACCTTCTGTTCATAAGGTCCGTGTTTCTGTCACAGGATGAAGTTTATGGATTCCCTAGGCACCAAGAACTCAAGTTTAAATGTCAGTAGAGGAAAACTACTGACAACAGTGACATGATACATGCTTGTCAGGCACTGGCAAGATCAGAGGTCTCCAAAGTGGTTGATATCAACCCATGGCAGTCAAAGCAAGTATGCAAAGGGTCAGTAAATACTTGGAGGGTTGATAGATACCTAACCTAACATTTTGGAGGGGGTCCTTTCCAACCATCACTAATAGACATAGTGCAAGAAAGAAATGGATGGGCTGATTGTGCATTCCACTTGCAAAATGCCTTTGACAAAGTACCACACAGAAAATTACTAAAAAACTGGAACACATAGGAGGAATACAAGGAAACCTACTAAAATGGATGGAGGACTTTCTGACTGGTAGAAAGATGAGAGTAGTGCTCAGAGAAAAATATTCAGATTGGAAAGAGGTGATCAGTGGAGTATCGCAAGGATCTGTACTGGCACCAATAATGTTTGCTATCTATATGAATGACATGGACGAGGACGTGAACTGCTACATGAGCTTCTTTGCTGATGACGCCAAACTGTTAAGGAAAATAGAAACTGATGAGGACTGTGAAGCACTGCAAGAAGATCTAAATAGGGTATGGAACTGGAGTTAGAAATGGGAAGTGGACTTTAATACTAAGAAGTGTAGCATAATGTAGTTTGGAAAAAGCAAAAATAGAATATCAGGAAAATACACAATTGGAACCAAAGAAATAAAGAAAGTAGGATCCGAAAAAGACTTGGGAGTAATTATCACGAACAACTTGTCCTATGATATACAGATTAACAAAATTGTCGGGGAGACTTACAACTTGCTAAGATCAATAAAAGTGGCATTTGCATACTTGGACGAAGACATGATAAAAACAATATTGGTTACATTGATAAGGCCTAGATTAGAGTATGCGGCGACATTGTGGTCCCCCAGTACCAAAAAGAATATAAAGAAAATAGAAAGAATCCAAAGAGCAGCTACAAAAATGGCACCTGCACTTGCAAACCTATCATACGAGGAGAGATTGGCTAAACTGGAGTTACCGTCACTGGAGCAAAGAAGAGAGAGAGGTGACCTATTGACCATCTACAGAATCATGAAAGGCACAGAGATACTTGATAGAGAGAACTTACTTAACTGGGACAAAAGAAACACAAGAGGACATGGAAAGAAAATAAAAAAAACATAGCTATAGAAGAGAACTGAAGAAAAACAGTTTTCCACATAGAGTTTTGGACACTTGGAACAAACTGGATAATGAAATAGTATGCGCAAAAACCATTCATGAGTTTAAAAACAAACTAGACACTGTGAGATACAATGGCGGGACATCACGAGCATAGCTCCCCTTCCCGCAAAATACAACTAGGTAAAACTAGATAAATACACATTTTTAATAATTTCTCTCCCCTTTGATTCCTTCCTGGTGTACCACATCTTCCAACTGGTATCCAGACAGAATGCCACAAGATATAGGTAATCCATATATAAAACACAAAGAATTACATATTTTGCACATCTACTTATTTTTCCCATACAAAAAAGAAAACTGAACATATAATGTTAAAATAAATTGAGTTGATGACATTAAGATTCATGATGCTACAGGTTGATTAGATTTCATTGAATGTTGAAACTGGTACCTGCTAAGAATTCCAGTTTGTGAAACTTGTTTTACTCCAATCTGTTTGATGTTTCTGTGGAGGCTGGCCAGTTGTGTCCTGTGCAATTATTGGCCACCTCATTGTCTTCAGTTTTAGGGAATTCTTTAGGCTCCGTACAGAGGAGTGATTATTTCCCACCAGAAAAAGAAATAATGGTAATAAAATAGTACATACATATACCAAAGGCTTTTTCCCCCTTACACAGGGGGTAGCCAAAAAGAAAAAGGCATAGAAATCACTCCCATTTCATTTTCCATATACTGTATTCCACTCCCCTCCACCCTCCTCCCTGCATCCTGTCCACTGCCCTGGGTCAGAAGCATTGTTGCAAGACACAGCACATCCTCAGCAAGCCTGCTTCATAAATTCAGTGACCCCCCCCCCCCTCTTTCCGTCCCCTCATGCAGAAAAGGAGAAGACGGGGAGAAATCCCTTTGGGCTGCGTCAATTTTTTTTTTCTATACATCCTCACCCCCCATCCCCCACCCACTCCCCCTCTCACATCACAGCCTCATCTATACACAACCCTTCTCCATTCACCCTTATCTTCTGTCCTCTCCCGTCCTTCCTCCACAGACATTCCTCTCTTTCATAAAGCCCCTTTCACCCCATCCATCCATCTTATCTTAGGACGCCCCCTCATATTCACTCCTTCCACCTCCGCCTTCCACACTTTTTTATTAATCTTTCTTCACTCATTCTTTCCATGTGTCCAAACCATCCTAATACTCTTTCATCAACCCTATCTCCCAGCTCCCTTTTCACCCCTGTTCTCCTCCTCACCTCCTCATTTCTCACTCTATCTAGCCTAGTAACCCATATCATATTTCATCTCAAACACATTCAAACTCCTCTCTTCCTCTCTCATGTTTCATGTTTCTGCCCTGTACATTGCTGTTGGCAGAATCACTCCTTCATATAACCTCCTCTTAGTATCTATTCCCAGATGTCTATTCCTCATCACACTTTTTAATCCACCAAGGCATTTACTCGCTTCTCTCAATCTACATTCTACCTCCACCCCCACTTCCTTTCCTGTCACATTTGCACCCAAGTATCTAAAAGTACCCACTTCCTCCAGTTGCTCACCCTTAATGCTCACTTCCAGACTAATGTCACTCCCCTTGTACATCTCATCACCTTACTTTTGCCCACATTTATCTTGAGCTTCCTTCTTTCACACACCTCAAACTCTGTCACTAACTTCCACAATCCCTCCTCTGATCCTGCTACAAGCACAGTGTCATCAGCAAACAACAGCTGGCTGACCTCCCACTTTTCTCCATTTTCTTTAATCATCTCCAACCCCTGACCCACTACCCTTGCATTCACCTCTCGCACCACCCCATGTAAGGATTGAACAGCCAGGGCGACATAACACATCCCTGACGAATTCCCACCTTGACCTCAAACCATTCACTCTCTCCACTTCAAATCCTAACATAAGCTCTACTACTCTCATAAAAACTCTTGACTGCTCTTAACGGCTTTCCTCTTATCCCATATATCTGCAGTACCTCCCACAGTGCCTTCCTGTCTACCCTGTTGTTAGCCTTTTCCAGATCCAGAAAAGCCCAAAAAACATCCTTACCTTTTCCTATTGCTTTCTCACATATGTCTTACCACAAAGATCTGATCTACACATCCCCCTACTTGTCCTAAAACCACACTGTTCCTCACCAATTACTCCCTCTGTTCCTCTCCTAATCTTCTCAATCAATACCCTCCCATAAGCCTTCCCAACTACATTCAACAAGCTGATCCCTCTGAAACTACTACACTTATATTTGTCCCCCTTTCCTTTGTAAAGCGAAACTATACAGACACTCCTTCAGTCCTCTGGCACTCTACCCCCTTTTAAACAAACATTAAATAACCTCACCAGCCAGTCTACCATAACTGTGCCTCCTTCAGACATTCTGCATGGCATCCATCCAACTCAGGTGCCTTACCTGCTCTCATCATCTTAACGGCTGCTTTCACTTCATCCCTCCCTATTTCTCCTCCATTTTCCTCACTCATCACTCTCATTTTCTTAGCGCTTCCCACTGCAACTACCTTTCCCTCCCTATCCTCCTTCACATTTAGCAACCCCCTAAAATACTCCACCCACCTTCCTCTCACTGCCATCTCTTCCATTATCATCTCTCCATCTACACCTTTTACCTTTTCTTCTCTATTTGATTCGCCTCCTCTTCCTCTTTTAATTTCCTTCTAAAACATCTTTTTATTACTTTCAAAATTTTCTGTCATATTCTTACCCCATTTCACATCTGCTCTCCTCTTTGCTTCCTTTATATTATGCTTAACTTCCTTTCTCTTTACTTTGTACCTCTCATACGATTCCCTCGTCCTAATTTGTAGCCACTCTATGAATGTTTGCTTCTTCTCTTTTACACCTTTGCTTCCTCATCCCACCACTCACTACCCTTCCTTCTATTTCCTCCCGCCCTCCTTGTTCCACACACCGTTTTTGGACACCTTATGACTCCCTCCTTGAACCATCCCCATTCCTCCTCCACTCCTAGTTCTACTCTTTCCTTTACTCTCTCCCACTCTTCTTCCAACTACTTCTTGTACTCATTCTCCTTTTTTTCCTCATTTAAGCAGTTCACTCTAAGTAACTCCCTATCTTCTGCCCTTTTCCTCTTTCTCCACCTATTCTCCACTCTCAATTTACCTTCCACCAGGAAATGATCTGATATTCCCTCACTCTCTCCCCTTAGAACATGTACATCCTTAACTCTTCCTACCATACTCCTGGTCACCACTATATAGTCCATTAACACTCTATCTGCCACCCTTCCATCCACCACCCTCTCCCATGTGTACTTATGCCTGACTTTATTCTTGAACACTGTATTTGCTATCATCAACTATCAAGACATATCGCCACCATCAATTCTCCACTACGATTTTTACCTGGAACTCCATACTTCCCAATCACTCCATCAATTGGATCATTTCCTACCATAGCATTTAGGTCTTCCAAATCAACTACATTGACATTTCTCCCTAATCCCTCTATGCACTCATTTATATCTACCCAAAAAGCCTCCCTTTCCTCTACACTTTTCACTACCAGGCCCATATGCACTTACAAAAACCCACATCTCCTTTCCCAGCTTCACCTTAATCCACATCAACCTTGATGACACCTCCTTCCACTCCACTACCCACGTACATATCTCTTCACTTACTAGTATAGCCACCCCTTCTCTCCCTCGTCCCCTCTTCACTCCTGAGTACCTCCCAGCTACACTCCCAAACTCACAGTTGCCCTTTCCTTTCATTTTAGTTTCACTCAAATCCAGTACATCCATCTTTCTTCTCACAAACATACTGCCTATCTCTTCCCTTTTATCTTCATCTGTATTACATCCACGCACATTAAAAGACCCAAACCTCAGGGTACTGGTTGGAAAGCTTCCAGACCCTCTTATGCCTTTATTTTCTTTTTTAGGAATATCCCCTTTTGGGGCTACAGGTAGTAGGACTCCTAATTCCATCCCCCATCCCTTTTTTCTCGTCTTTTATGACTCAAGTGGAAACACTTGGGGGGCAGTATTCTTTTCCCCCCACCACAGGGTAGGTAGGCAAAAAAAAAGAAATGAATATTCAGAGAAATGGTACAGGACAGTAACAATGGGTTGGGGGACAGCATAACGGAGGGACAGTCGTAGTATAATAGTGTCATCATATCACTATGTAGAGAGTTTTCCTCCATCACAGACAAAATAATGTGTGGCTCTGGTCCGTAGGGGCACCTCATATAGACCCTAAAGTATTAACTGCATGCTACTCTGCCACAATAACATGCAGCCAATACCCCAGTTGTTCCACTTTTCATGCTTTGTGTAATGATTTCATATTACTTGCGTCATACTCTGATTTGAGGCTTCATTTGTAATCACACAATTCTAATGGCTTTAAAAACTTGATTTATTCTTGTCATCGTGCTATGTATCCATTTAATTCTTTTATGGCTTTAATAAAAACATAAAATACATACATATACCAATGGCTATTGCCCCCTTACATGGGAAGTAGCCAAAAAAATAAAGGCGTAAAATCCACTCCCACCCATTCCATTCCCACATACTCCACTCCCATTCACCCCCTTCCCTCTTATCTTGGCTCCTCATGGATGATGGGTCATTCCTGCATCTCGCCCACTGCCCATGGTCAGAAGCAGTGCAGCAAGACTCAGCAACACTGCTTCATTTTATTGGTGACCCCCCTCTCCACTCCCTCATGCAGAAAAAGAGAAGATGGGGAGAAATCCCTTTGGGCTGCATAATAATATTCACACATACACCCTCAACCCCCCCATCCTCCACCCACTCCCATGCATCACAGCATCATCCATACAGAACCATTCTTTATTCATCCCTTTCTTCTGTCATCTCCCTTCCTCCACAGATATTCCTCTGTTTCCCACTGTCCCTTTTACCCTATCCATCCATCTCATCCTTGGTTACCCCCTCATGTTCACTCCTTCCATCTCTGCCTTCCACACCTCTTATACTAATCTTTCTTCATTCATTCTTTCCCTGTGTCCAAACCATCCCAATACTCTTTCATCAACCCTATCCCCCAATTCCCTTTCCACCCTCACTCTCCTCCTCACTTCTTTGTTTCTCGCTCTATCCAGCCTAGTAACCTCTATTATACTTCTCAGGCATCTCATTTCAAATACATTCAAACTCTTCTCTTCCTCTCTTATGTTCCATGTTTCTGTCTCATACAGTGCTGTCAGCACAATCACTCCTTCATACAATCTCCATTTAGCATCCATTCCCAAATGTCTGTTCCTCATTACACTTTAATCCACCAAGGCATTTACTTGCTTTTCTCAATCTACATTCTATGTCCACCTCCACTCATCCCTTTCCCACCACATTTGTCCATAGGTAAAAATAACAGTAAGTATGATTACAAGTTATTTGGAAATTCATTAAAAAAAGTACATACATACATATATATATACCAAGGCTTTTTCCCCCTTACAAGGGAGGTAGCCAATAAGAAAAAGGCATAAAATCATTCCCATCCATTCCATCCCTAAATACACTCCACTCCCCTCCACCCTCCCTCCCATTTTAGCACCTCCTGGATGACGGGTCATCCCTGCACCTTGTCCACTGTCCTGGGTCAGAGACAGTGTCGCAAGGCACAGCACATCCACAACAAGGCCGCTTCATTAAATCAGCGACCCCCCCCCCTCTCCGTCCCCCCATGCATAAAAGGAGAAGACGGGGAGAAATCCCTTCGGACTGCATCAAATTTTGCTCACACATACTACCTCACCCCCAATTTCACCTCATGCATCACAACATCATCCATATACCGCCATTCTCCATTCACCCCTGTCTTCTGTCCTCTTCCATCCTTCCTCAACAGACATTACCCTCTTCCCCAAATCCCCCTTCACCCTATCCATCCATCTCATCCTAGGACGTCCCCTCATGTTCACTCCCTCCACATCTGCCTTCCATACCTCCTTTACTAGTCTTTCTTCACTCATCCTTTCCATGTGTCCAAACCATCCTAATACTCTTTCATCAACCCTATCTCCCAACTCCCTTTCCACCCCTGTTCTCCTCCTCACCTCCTCATTTCTCACTCTATCTAGCCTAGTAACCCCCATCATACTTCTCAGACACCTCATATCAAACACATTCAAACTCCTTCTCTCTTCCTCTCTTATGTTCCATGTCTCTGCCCCATACAGTGCTGTTGGCACAATCACTCCTTCATACAGTCTCCTCATAGCATCCATTCCCAAATGTCTATTCCTCATTACACATTTTAATCCACCAAGGCATTTACTCGCTTCTCTCAATCCACATTCTACCTCCACCTCCAATCCACCTTTTCTTGTCACATTTGTACCCAAGTATCTAAAACCATCCACTTTCTCCAGTCACTCTCCCTTAATGCTCACTTCCAGTCTGCTGCCATTTTCACCCCTTGTAAATCTCATCACCTTACATTTACCCACATTTATCTACAGCTTTCTTCTTTCACACACTCTCCCAAACACTATCACCAACTTCCTCAGTCCCATCTCCGATCTTGCCACAAGCGCAGTGTCATCCACAAACAACAGCTGGCTCACCTCCCACTTTTCTCCATTTTCTTTAACCATCTCCAATCCCTGACCCACCACCCTTACATTTACCTCGTGCACCACCCCATCCATGTACAAGTTGAACAGCCAGGACGACAGAACGCATCCCTGACGAAGTCCCACCTCCCAAGATCCTCCCATAAGCCTTCCCAACTAGACCAAACAAACTAATCCCTCTGAAACTACTACACTCACACTTGTCCCCTCTTTGCTTGTAAAGTGGAACCGTACAAGCACTCCTCCAGTCCTCCGGCACTCTACCCTCTCTCCAGCAAACATTAAGTAACCTCACCAGCCAGTCCACCATCACTGTACCTCCTTTTTTTTAGACATTCTGCATGGCATCCATCCAGACCAGGTGCCTTACCTGTTTTCATCATCTTAACAACTGCCTTCACTTCATCCTTATTTCACCTCCATTTTCCTCACCCATCACTCTCATTTTCTTAGCATTTCCCACTGCAGCTATTTTTCCCTCTCTATCCTCCTTCACATTTAGCAACTCCCTAAAATAGTCTGCCTATCTTCCCCTTACTGTCTTCTCTTCCATTATCATCTCTCCATCTGCACCTTTCACCTTGTCTTCTCTACTTGATTCACCTCCTCTTCCTCTCTTAATTTCTTTTCAAAACATCATTTTATTATTTTCAAATTTTTCTGTCATACTCTTACCCCATTTCACATCTGCTCTCCTCTTTGCCTCCTTTACCTTATGCTTTACTTCTCTTTTCTTTTCTTTGTACCTCTCATATGACTTCCTCGTCCTATTTTGTAACCAATCTGTGAAAGCTTGCTTCTCTTCTACAACCTTCTTTGTTTCCTCATCCCACCATTCACTACCCTTTCTTCTATTCCTTCCTGTCCTCCTTGTTCCACAAACCATCTTTGCACACTTTGTGACTCCCTCCTTGAACTATCCCCATTCCTCCTCCACTCCTATCTCTACGCTATCCTTCACTCTCTCCCACTCCTCTCTCAGCATCTTGTACTCTTTCTCCTTTTCCTTTTCATTTAGATTTCACTCTAAGCACCTCCCTACCTTTTGTCCTTTTCCTCTCTCTCCATCTATCCTCCACTCTCAACTTACCTTCCACCAAAAAGTTATCTGATATTCCCCCACCCTCTCCCCTTAGCACATCTACATCCTTAACTCTTGCTATTATACTCCTATCTACCACTACATAGTCCATTAACGCTCTGTCTATCACAAATTACAAATATAAAAAATAAATCGTCCAAAAATCGACTAAAACATATGAATCTGTTTTCCCTAAAGAAGCGTAGACTCAGAGGTGACTTGATACAGGTCTTTAAAATTCTGAAGGGAATTGACATCGAAAGTGACAAAATTTTCACATTGAATGAGAATCAGACAAGAAACAATGGTCTCAAACTGTCCAAAAATAGATTCTTGGAAGTGGGTAGAAACAACTTCGCCAACTGTGTGGTTAATGAATGGAATAAACTTCTTGCACAGGTAGTGCAGTGTAGTTCAGTTTGAAGCTATAAGAATCATTTAGATAAACACCTAAGCAAGATGTAATGATTATAATTTATTTTATATTATAATTATTATTTTTTTATCATTTCTGTTTGATACCCATTCATTATTACTTATATGTCAATTTATTATTTACTATTTACCTGTTTGTTTATTATTTAACCATATCTATTCATTTATGTATGTATTTTATTCATTTACATTATTATAGTTTTTATGTATTAATTTATTATTATCATGATTTTTTTTCCCGCATCCGACCTAGATATGGACCAAAAGGTCTACTGTCGGGATGCTCCGCCTTTGTAATCCTTTGTAACTCCCTTCTTTCGCACACCTTCCCGAACTCTATTACTAACCAGCTTAATCCCTCCACTGATCCTGCCACAAGCACAGTGTTGTCTGCAAACAACAACTGGCTTATCTCCAACATTTCTCCATTTTCTTTAACCATCTCCAATCCCTGGCCCATTACCTTTGCATTTACCTCTTACACCACCACGTCCCTGTATAAATCAAACAGCCAAGGCAACATAAAACATCCCTGGTGAAGTCCCACTTTTACCTCAAACCATTTCTGATTCTAACACAGGCTCTACTACTCTTGTAAAAACTCTTGACTGCTCTCAATAGCTTCCCTCCTATCCCATGTATCTGCAATACCTTTCACAATGCCTTCCTGTCTACCCTGTTGTAAACCTTTTCCAAATCTATGGAAAAAAAAAAAAAAATCCTTACCTTTTCCCCAGCACTCTACCTTCTTTTAGACAAATGTTAAACAACCTCACCAGCCAGTCCACCATTACTGTCATTTTCTTAGCGCTTCCCACTGTATTTACTTTTCCTTCCCTATCCTCCATCACATTTAGCAACTTTCTAAAATACTCTGACCATCTTCCTCTTTTCACCGTTTCTTCCATTATCATCTCTCGATCTGCACCTGTTACCTTTTCTTCTCTGTTTGATTAGCCTCCTCTTCCTCTCTTAATTTCTTTCCAAAGTTTATATATATATATTTATGTTATGCTTTTCCTTCTATTTCATCCCATCCTCCTTGTTCCACACTTTAACTTTGCATACCTTGCTACTCCCTCCTTGAACCATCCCCATTCCTCCTTTACTCCTAATTCTACTCTATCCTTGACTCCCTTTAATTGCCTAAATGAAATTCTTCAATCTTATATCCCTTTGATAGTTTTGGAGGAATACCTCAAGGGTTCATCAAGTTCTGGGCTACATTTTTTCAAGTCTTTTTCTGTGTACCCTTATTATAAGTTCCTCATCTAATGATACTAGTTCATTAATACTGCAGGTTTGATCAACCCTGTTATTGGTTGGCTAATATTCGTAGGTAGTTCATCTGTTGCAGTGTTCTTCCTACCTGGAATGTATTCAAACTTAACCTCGTAACACTGAAGTGTAGTAAACCACCTGGCTAATCTGCTGCCAAGGTTCTTATGTTTGAATAAGTTCTGAATAGCTGTATGATCAGACCACACTCAAATTGGATATCCCAGTATCATATCTCTAAAACTCTCTTGTGAATGTCACTGGTAATGTTTCCTTTTCTGTAATGCATTGTTACAAACTCTCAGTGTGAGAGCTATCAGTTGCAATTTTCCAAAGAATGAACTCTATCATAATTTTAAAAAAATGAGAACTGGAGAACTAGTAAGTTTATCTTTTAACTTGTCAAAAGTTTGTTGTTGTTCAGGTCCCCAAATGAACTTCGAATCTTTCCTTAACAAAGACTTTAATAGATTAGATGTGTCTGCATATTCCTTAATAAACTTGCTATAATACCCTGTCAATCCCAAGAAACTTCTTTCTTTACATTGTTTGGTACTGGGTAGTTCTTTACTGCCTCAACCTTTGAGTTCACTGCACTGAGTCCATGTCTGTTTAACTTATGTCCCAAATAAATAACACTGTCTTGCAAAAACTTAATTTTTCCAATTTCACTTTCAACCCTGATTCAACCGATTTTTTACCGTCTCTACCTTAGAGTTCACTGTACTAAGTCCATGTCTATTTATCTTATGTCCCAAATAAATGACACTCTCAAAGTTTCACTTTCAACCCTGATTCAACCAGTCATGAAAATACCTAATATATCTTAAAGTGCTCTGTTGCTGTTTGGGAAACTATTAGAATATCTAGAAATACACTGGCTGTTTCCTAACAACCCATATTGTACTGTATTAATTTCACATAAGTTATGGATTTACATAACCATATGGCATTTGCTTGAACTCATAATGCCCTGTTGTTGTAGAAAATGTGCTGTGTAATCTTGAGAATCCTAATGCATCTCGATCTTCCAGAAAGCTGATTTGACATCAATAGTGCTAAAATACTGATTCTCAGCTCCCAAACCACAAAATATATCTGCTATTACCAGTAATGGTAGTCAATCAAGTATTGTCTGTTTATTCAATTCCCCATAGTCAATAACTGGACACATGGTACCATCTGAATTTGGCACCAGAATCAACGGGAAGTTCCATTCACATTGACTGGGTTCTATGACATCCAGTGATCAACTTATCTACAATAGCTAGCTTGGAATGTGGTAATCTATAGGCAGGTATATAAATAGGTTGAAAACCAGTTTTTATATGATCTGATTTTTAAAACAGCTGTTTTGCCCAAGGTGTCCCCAGGCAAAGCAATTGCTTTATTGTGCTCCACTAGCAATGAAAATGGAATTCACCATGACTCCAACTCAGGACAAGTTGGCCCTAGTTGACTTTTATATTTCTCCCCCAAATCTGTTTCTTCCTGAATTGAACAGATGGATGAAAGGGGTGATTCCACCTCTTCAGGACACTTGTTTAAAATCTAAATGGGTTTTTGATAGACTTGAAAACATCCTATTTGTGAATGTTGTCTTAAGACTGTCTTTATTCAAAGTACTGATCACTAATATTTCTGCCTTGTTCTTGTGTGTCTTATGAATCCCAAAGTCCAATTTCAAACCTTTTATCTTAATTGATTCTGGGATGGTTAAATTTTCGAAGAGCACAGTGACTCCTTTCAACTGCACTTGGAGTCTATTAATTGCTGTGGAGTGCAACAATGTCGACTTTATTATGCCACCTTCCACAATTATCAAAACTTCATTCGGAGTTGATGAGTTCTGATTAATTTCTGGGATTTCTTGAACATCTGAGTTGTGTTCACTATGTGTGTCTTCTTCCTCTTCTGTTCTCTTTTCTTGAATAGACCACTCTGCCCCACTACTATCCAATCTAGCATTGTTATATTCCCTATCTATCTCAATAGGTTCTCTAATCACAGATACTGGCTCTAACTCTGGTTGATTTAAAAATGGGATAACTGTGATTTCACTAAGATCCCTAACTCAGCCAGACATACGATCATGCCCTCTTTTCTCATTGTTGCAAATCCTATCAGTGAATCTCCTAGGAAGACAGATTCTACAAGATTTTCACTCCTGGTTTCAACCTTTTTTAAGCACTTTACTGATTATAACATTTACTACAGATCCTGTATTAATAAATATTTGATTAGGTCTATTAAATACTTTACCCACAAAGCTGGGCCCTAGTACTGAAGTCCGTCCAATTGTAGTAAATTTAAAAATTTCTCTTGAGTTGTTCTATTTTCATCACTTTCCAGTACACTACAATGCCTGTTTGTCGCTCTAGGGCTAACTGTAGTGTTGTTTTATTTTGTGTCTGGGAGTTTTCATCTTCTGGGTGAATACGAAAATTTGGCATCCCTCTACAATCCAGTGTACTATGTTTCATATTATGATACAGAAAGGTGGGTTTCTACAATGATACTCATCGTGACCCTCATATTTGCAGTTCATACATATCTCATAAAAACACTCTCGTGCTATATGTCCCAATTTCATACAATTATGACACTCAAGTCTAGCATTCCTTGAAGTGCTTCTAACTCTTATGTTCAGATCCTCTGTTTCTGTAATCATTCCCAGTGTTCCTTTCCGTTGTTGCATTCCTAATGCCATGACATATGGACTATTTGCTTTACTTTCTTGATAACCTTGTAAAATATAATCTCTCATATGTCATTTGTTTCTTTAATATTTCTGTATAGCTTTTCTGCAGTAATCTCGTCACTGTTGTATACCAATAGTGCAAATGCTATTAACGTGTAGAAGCTTTTAACTTGCCGCTAGATCTACTTTCCATCCTAAACATAGAAATCATGTCATTAGACCATCTGTTTACTTTTGCTAGATATTGTGTTTGTTAAATTTGTTTTTGTTGTCTTTATCATTCTAACCAAAGACCTGATAGGATCCTGATCACGCTTTGATTTAAAATCTTTAAGGATTTTATATATATAATTTTAATGCTTTGATATTTGCTGGAAATTTACTAAGCCTAGTCCTACCCTTCTCAGGATCTACATTTTCTTTCAATATGTCTTTTTCTTTTCATCTATTTTTTTTACACTATTAGTGTATCGTTGATGAATCTATTTACCCCTATTGCATTTTCTTCCTAAAAGTTTGGGACATGTGACTGCGAAGTAACAAGCTCATGACGGAGAACTTCTGTGGTCGTCCTATTATGATTACAGGTATAATACATGTAAATTTCTACCTTTGTTGATAATGTCGATTTACTCCTCTTCAACTTGTAGTCGTCCCCCAACACGTACTGGCGCTGAATGGCCTACCGGCTCCGGCGCTTGGCCTTCAAGCCAAAATTTCAAAAATCAATCAACACGTACTGGCGCGCACTTTAGAAACACGTCCTTGTCCCTGTAACCGTCCCTCTCCTTCACTAGCTCGTCCTCGTAGCAGCGTGGGGATTTATGCACTACGTGGTCCCGTCTGTTGCTTGGAGGTCGTAAGTAGTTGGTTGCATTTTCTTTGTAGACAAATTATCTTGTTTGGTTCTTCGTAGACGTTGCGTACGGTGAGTGCTTGGCTGCGCCCATACATGTGCAAGCACGTATGTCGCCTTAAATTCTTTAAGTGTAGTCTTTAGTTGCGTGTGTTGAGGGCTTCTCTCTGGAGACGTTTTTGTTGCGTGCGTCAATTTACCTGCGTTCTAGTTGCGTGCGTTAAAGGTTCCTCTTCGGAGATATTTTAATTGCATGCGTTGAGTGTTCCTCTTCGGAGATGTTTTATTTGAGTGCGTTCTTTCCCTCAGTGCCGCTATTCGCCACTGTTGCCGCCCTTGTGGTAGGTTTACTCATGGTTCTTCAAATGAATCCCACCAAAACACCTATGCAAGATTCTACGTGATCTGTGCAGTTACATAATGACTTCCTTAGCCCAATAATCACATTATATTCAAGATCCTCCCTAAAGGGCGTGGTTTTATATTAGTGAACCAATTGAATGTTCCCCGCCGTTTTACCAATGAGATTCTTTGTATCAAGTCTATAGGGCAATATTGTTTACTTAGAATGATCTCGAGTCCCTCCATAATTCTCACTTAGGTTTCAAAGAAATGTATCAGGAATATTGTTAATGTACACTCGAGCTCCCGGGCTGTTATTTACAAACAAGATGGAAAGGCGTAACGCAGTTCGCCCGGGCTATTGTTTATAAATGACCTACCTGTCTTCTACCCATGTCTTTATTCTTTTTGAAGTCAAAAGATCGCGTAATTAGTCCTAGAATCTTATTTGGTTTCTCAGAGGCTGAAATACACTGCTTAGATGATTTGAGATCGTTACTGATAATTACGTTGAGATCCTTTTCACCATCCACTTTTGTTAACGAATTTCCAAAATAACTTGTAATCGTACTTACTGTTATTTTACCTGTGTGAATTACCTTGCATTTACCTGTGCTAAATTTCATTAGCGACTTTTCAGACCATTGCTGTAATTTATCTAAATCTTGAATATCTAATTGGTTTAAGTTATCATTTGCCATTCCGCACATTTTTGTATTATCAGCAAATATGGAAACAGTAGATTTTAGTCCGTGGTCTATATCATACTATGAATAGAAGTGGCCAAAGAGCGGAACCTGAGGAACTCCACTCGTAACATTTTTCCACCCAGAAGTTTTTTTTCCATTTAAAAGAACTCTTCGATCATTCAACCAATTACTAGTCCAACTTAATAGGCTACCACTTATTCCGCGTGAAGGTAATTTAATAAGTCTTTCGTGGGGGACGGTATCAAAAGCTTTTGCAAAGTCTAGATATATTAAATCTATATTGTTTCTAGCCATAAATCGAGATAACTGTGTTGTAGAATTCGAGTAAGTCACGCAAGAATATTTCCGTCTGAAACCATGCTAGCTATCATTTATCAAACAGTTACTTTCTAAATGATGTTCGATAGCATCTCTGATGATAATTTCCATTCATTTTCCCTATTGAAGTCAAACTTATAGGCCTTTAGTTATTTGGATTCTTTTTGTTGCCTTCGGATATGATGGATTTCTAGAAAATAATTTCCAATGGAACAACAATCTGATTTTCATTTCCTTTAAGATTCTTGGATGCCAACCGTCATGTCCTGGTGTTTTATAACTTTGAGTTTCTCTTTACACAAAACTACGAGTACTTTCTCCCACCGATTGATTAGGCAGCAAATTTATAAATAAAAAAAAATATATATATATATAGGTGGGTGGGGACGATTGCGATATATACTTTTTCCAATCTGTCAATGTCCTTAATGAAAGTCGGTGACCATAAGGAAACGACATATATATGTGTATATATATATATATATATATATATATATATATATATATATATATATATATATATATATATATAATATTGACAGATTTGAAAAAGTACAGCGGTGAGCCACAAAACTGATTCCGAATATAAAAGATAAAACATTCAAAAATCAGTTAAAACATATGAATCTGTTTTTCTTAGAATTGTAGACTCGGGTGACTTGATACAGGTCTAAGATTCTAAAGGGAACTGACAATTAAAAGTGACACAATTTTCACACGATTGGTTATTTCTCAATTTGTTTATTATTATTTATCTCCATTTATTATGATGTACTATTTACCTAATTGTTTATAATTGAACTTTGCCTATTTATTTTTATTATTTCTATTTATCAATATATTTTTTCGTATCCGACCGAGTTATGGAACCAAAGGTCTCCTATCGGCATGCTTTCCCTTTGTAATCCTTTGAATTAGAAATGGAGAGAGCGAGTGGTTTAATGTAGGGGTGGGACTTCGCGAGGGATGTGTTATGTCGCCGTGGCTGTTCAATGTGTAAATGAATGGGGTGATGCGAGGGTAATGGGCCGGAGATTGGAAAAGGTTAAAGAAAATGAAGAAATTTGGAGGATTAGAGGAGGGGTTAAGGAAGCTAGTGACGGAGTTTGAGAAGGTGTGCTAAAGAGGGCACCTACCTGACGTTTTCCGAACCAACGGCTATCCGAGTCGGACTGAACGGAAATGGACGAGGACTCGAAGCACCGGGACACACTCCCCTCACACAGGACACAGGGTCACAGTTCCGTACATTAAAGGTGCATCAGAGGTAACGGCCAGGATACTCCGGGACAAGAACATACAGGTGGCACTTAAACCACGCAACACTGCATCACAACCTCACCAGGGTCAAGGACATGGAAGCATCCACAGAGCAGGCGGGTGTAGTGTACCGCATTGGCTTTTGGGATTGTAATGCATATTGCATAGGAGAAACACAAAAGAAACTCGTCACTAGAATGGAAGAACACAAACAGTAAGTTAAACGGAAAGATGTAGCCTCAGCACTTTATAAACACATGAACGAATTACAGCACAGCATTGACTGGGAAGGAGCAACAGTGGTACACAGAGACAGCTCAAAGAAAAGGAGATTATTTTTAGAAGCGTGGATGACAAAAGTAGCGTATATAGGTGCATAGACCTAAATCCAATATGCCTGGGCACTGGGAACACAATGATAGACTCAACAAAAAGTGAGGGAGTACAAGGTGAACAAGGGCCACAGTGTGTATGAACGTGATTTGATTTATTTCCTTTTTCGTTCAGGTCTGTAGTCCATTTTTTCACTTGTACAAGTTGCACTTTATTTTATTGTATTCTTTGTAAATGAAAATGTATATGATCCATTATGTACAATTGGGCATGTAAGGTTGTGACCAGTTATCCGATTCTCGTAGCGACTGGAGGAGGAGGGGGACCCGGACAGCTTCGGTAGCGCGGAATACCTCTCCCATTTCCAACTACGGCCAAAATATCAAGCTCTTTGACCACTGTATCTCATCACACCTCTGAAGACGATCCTACTGCGCTTCTACCGTATAGGTTGCTATAATTGGCCAAAATCTTTATTGGTTACAATGAAGGTGACGTATCAAACGTGTTCAGTGTTTACGTTCTCTCATGCCAGACATGCAATTACTTTAGACATAAAGTTACAAATTATTGAATCTGAAGAAAATTGTGTTGTTATTGTGATTTACTACTAAAATAGACAATGTGCGTCAATTTGTCACATTTAATTGTAATTCATTTGTAGTGGTTGTTTTCTCGGTGATCTCAAAAGTTTGTTTTTGTTTGTACTGGATGATTGAGCGACAGGGTTGAGCCTAACCTAACCTCCCCCTCCCAGTTAGGTATCAGTGGTGTCACACGAATTTTTTTTTAGCAGTATAAATCAATATCAGATTTTGATGAGTCCCACTACGAAACTATAATATCTGACACCATGTGTGCTTGACTTTGACTGTTGCGGTAGGTAATTAATAGTTATTCCTTGGAATAGGAGCCAAGTATGGAATTTCTATTGAACCCACAACTTTGCGAAAGGGTGTGGGGTGGGTGAAAAGGATGCTTTGACCCTTTCCGCCATCATTTATAGGAGGAAATGGTTTGTTGGTTTGTGATATTATCAGCAATGACAATGCTACACGGGGTAGGCAGGGGCAACTGTGTGTTTGTTTACATTGTTGTGAACATTATGGGTGGGTCAAAGCAAACAACACTATAATGACCAGTTGACCATTTTTGGTTTCCGCTATATGATATTGATTTAATGTGTGTTTTGACGGATTCCCAACTACGTAATCCATGACCAATGTTAACAGTGGTGGTTGTTGGCTGTTGGCGAGTACTTTGGGTACGTAGGTGGGCACCTGTTCGAGGGCTGGGACAATGTAATTGGTGTGGATGTAATGTGTACACATCCCATTTTCGTGAGTGATTTTAATAATAAATTTTACTGTGCTTTTTCAGGTCAGGAGAGAAGCCATTCCAGTGTGACCTGTGCAATAAAGTTACGTAAGTGTGATCTCAAGTGTCACATGATAAACCACACGGGAGAGAAGCCATTTCAGTGTGGCGTATGTGATTCTGCTTTCCCACGAAAGGGTAATCTCAATCGTCACATAATAACGCACACGGGGTAGAACCCATTTCAGTGTTACCTGTGTGATTCTGCTCTCTTAGGAAAGGCTGATCTCAGACGTCACATGATGACCCACACGGGAGAAAAGCCATTTCAGTGTGACCTGTGTGATTCTGCTTTCTTAGGAAATGATGATCTCAAACGTCACATGATGACCCACACAGGAGAGAAGCCATTTCAGTGTGACCTGTGTGATTCTGCTTTCCGCCAAAAGGGTGTTCTCAAACGTCACATGATGATCCACACAGGAGAGAAGCCATTTCAGTGTGCCCTGTGTGATTCTGCTTTCCTACGAAAGGCTGATCTCAAACTTCACATGATGACCCACAGAGGAGAGAAGCCCTTTCAGTGTGACCTGTGTGATTCTGCTTTCCGACAAAAGGGTAATCTCAATCGTCACATGATGACCCACACGGGAGAGAGGCCATTTCAGTGTGGTATGTGTGATTATGCTTTCTCAGGAAAGGCTGATCTCAGACGTCACATGATGACCCACACGGGAGAGAAGCCATTTCAGTGTGACCTGTGTGATTCTGCTTTCTTAGGAAATAAGGATCTCAAACGTCACATGATGACCCACACGGGAGAGAAGCCATTTCAGTGTGACCTGTGTGATTCTGCTTTCCGCCGAAAGGGTGTTCTCAAACGTCACATGATGATCCACACAGGAGAGAAGCCATTTCAGTGTGGCCTGTGTGATTCTGCGTTCCGGCGAAAGGCTTGTCTCAAACATCACATGATGACCCACAGAGGAGAGAAGCCCTTTCAGTGTGACCTGTGTGATTCTGCTTTCTCAGGAAAGGGTGATCTCAGACGTCACATGATGACCCACACGGAAGAGAAACCATTCCAGTGTGGTATGTGTGATTATGCTTCCTCGCGAAAGGGTGATCTCAGACGTCACATGATGACCCACACGGGAGAGAAGCCATTCCAGTGTGGTATGTGTGATTATGCTTCCTCACGAAAGGGTGATCTCAAACTTCACATGATGACCCACACAGGAGAGACGCCATTTCAGTGTGACCTGTGTGATTCTGCTTTCCGACAAAAGGGTAATTTCAAATGTCACATGATGAACCACACAGGAGAAAAACCATTTCAGTGTGGCCTGTGTGATTATGCTTCCTCACGAAAGGCTGATCTCAAATGTCACATGATCTCCCACACAGGAGAGAAACCATTCCAGTGTGGTATGTGTGATTATGCTTCCTCACGCAAGGGTGAACTCAAACTTCACATGATCTCCCACACAGGAGAGACGCCGTTTCAGTGTGACCTGTGTGATTCTGCTTTTTCACGAAAGGGTGATCTCAAACTTCACATGATGACCCACACAGGAGAGAAGCCATTTCAGTGTGACCTGTGCGATTCTACTTTCCTACGAACTAGTGAACTCAAACTTCACATGATGACCCACACAGGAGAGAAGCCATTTCAGTGTGACCTGTGTGATTCTGCTTTCCGACAAAGGGGTCATCTCAAAATTCACGTGATGACCCACACAGGAGAGAAGCCATTCCGGTGTGACCTGTGTGATTCTGCTTTCCTACGAAAGGTTGATCACAAACGTCACATGATGACTCACACAGGAGAAAAGCCATTCCATTGTGGTATGTGTGATTATGCTTCCTCACGAAAGGGTGATCTCAAACGTCACATGATCTCCCACACAGGAGAGACGCCGTTTCAGTGTGACCTGTGTGATTCTGCTTTCCCACGAAAGGGTGATCTGAAACGTCACATGATGACCCACAAAGGAGAGAAGCCACTTTATTGAGACCTGTCTGATTCTCCTTTCCCACGAAAGGGTGTTCTCTATTTTAGCGCACATGACGAAAATACCAAATCAGGAATTATCATTGGGTTTTATCTTAGGGTTCTTATAATATGCAGCGAAGAGTATTTACAAGATGAAATTATATACATAATCGCTGCATTCAGGAACCAAAGGTACCCCGAGGGCATGTTAGGGACGTCACTACGGAAAGCCACTAAAATCAGACGGAGGAAAGAAATTGAAGAGAGGGCAGATTTACGATACGCTGTGGTTCCTAACTCTGGCCTCTCTCACATGCTTTCCAAAACGTTGAGACAGGCAGAACTTCTCTCACAGGCAAGAAAATAGGACACTTGGTCACATACAAAACCAAGACGAACCGTGAAAATATGATCATATACAAAATTCACTGCAATGACTGCGACACTGCATACTACGGAGAAACATACAGAGGACAACAGGCTCTGGGAACACAAATCGGACATTAGACACCACCGAGAAACAAACGCTCTAATTAACCACATAGACACAGAGGGACACCTACCAAACTGTGCGGGATCCACCATTCTAGCCAAAGGACTACACAAGAAACAATGGAAAATAATTGAATCACTTTACATTGCCAACCACAAAAACACAAACAAGAGAACTGGTGACTTAAAATGGACAAAATCTACCGCGACACTTGCCCTCCGAGAATGGCTTCCCAGACTCTAAGTAGACACCTATTTCCCACTTCTGCCTACCCTTTCCAGCTTTCCTCTTATGCCATGCTACTATACCTTATTTCACATGACACCAGTTCACGTATCCTCCATTATTTCTACTTTGTTCCTTCACCACTTAATGTTTTCATCATAACCCTCACTATTCTCTTCTTTTTATCATGACTATTTTGTTGTATTCCAAATATTATTAATCATTATTTATTTTCAACATTTATCATTATCCTAATTATTTTTGTTATTGTTATCACTGTTACAAATACTATTAATATTTTCATTGTTATTATTAGTGTTGTCATCATATGTACCACTTGCCAAGCATTAGCATTATGATCACATTTGCCACAATGAATATGTAATGTTCACACTTGTCACCAACTATGGTAACACGGGGAGGTAGTGAAGTCCACCCCATGTCCCACCCACAGCCTGTTTGTACAAAATTCCTTTGAAAAAGCATAGCTGCGAAATTAGTCAGGAATAAACTCTAGACTAAGACTCCCGTGTTTCCTACTCCGCTTACATGAATATATATATATGTGTGTGTGTGTGTGTAAGTGTTGCCACTGTCGCCGGCCTTATAAAATCCACCATATGGATGTGGCGACTCACTTCTGTTCGGGAGAATGAAATGAATGAATGAACCCCCGCAAAGACATATACAAGATCCTACGGGAGCTTAGTAGTGACGTGAACCAACGAACTTTCTCCTCCACCGTTACACCAGATTCTTTTTTTTTCAAGACTTTACGGCATAATGACCTCGAGTCTGCATAATTCTCACACAAAGGAATGTCATCTCCGCAATACACGCGAACTCCCAGACTCGTATTTAATCAATATTTTTGTTGCTTACACAAGGCTTCTGCTCTCTTTTCTACCTACCTCTTGCAAGAAGGTAGTGACAGGTAACTACATGTATGTTATGTTTTACATGAGACTAAGACGGGAATTCCACCCATGCAGGCAGTCCAGGTGTGTATGTACTGTACGTATGTACTATACAAGATAATTTGATAAGATAAAAAATGTGAAAGTTTGTATGCATGTACTATATAAAATAATGCTTTTAGAATGAAAAACATTGTATACAAAGATTCTTAACCCTAATACAACAGTCGGCAGACCATTACGGCATAGCTACTGTATTGTGTTGTTTTTCTCTCCTCCCTCATTTTCATCTCGAATCGTTGATAGCTATTGATAAAAAGGTTGATATGAAAAGACTCTTAAACCCCTAATACATATACATAATATATAAAGATCTCTTATACGATATTTTGTAACCATTTTTGTGACATCACTATGTTAATATTAACGAAGCCATAGAACATTTTGAAAAAAAGTCCAATTAAATGAGCCCGCATTCTACGTTAGGATAGACGTTCCTCATAGGGTATCATACTACGAGGACGGTGTTTGCACTGAAGCTGATATAGTAGATTGACCTAGGGTCCTATGACATGGCAGCCAGGGGAGGTCAAATGTCAGCCGTTTGATTGCAGTTACGTTGATATAAATGAAGCAAGAATACTAGGACAGAAAGAGAAGAAGAGAAAATACCAATAGCACCTGGCGTTCCCAGGAGGTCACACATCCAAGTACTAACCAGACCCAACGCTGGTTAACTTCGCTCATCGACCTGTGCGTCCTCAGTGTTCCAACATTTTGAAGCTGAAAGCAGGAAATTGTTTAATCCCCAGGCACACTTAGTCCCATTTTCACAAGCGCCCGTATCAAAAGCCCAAAGACTGACTAATAGTGACCAGTCCAAGATTGCCCCTTTACTGGCTGCTTTCTCTTCCCAACTCCTTACCTTTCAGTATTATATGGACCAATTACCTATCTCTGTAGCGGTAGGCACTGGGGCAGAATGTGTAATAATTAATAAAGCATATTCTGCTCTCAAGAATTTGTACAAGGTACCATACCTACCTTCTTGTAGTGCTTTGCAAGCTGTACAAGGCTCTCCCTTGTCTATTCTTGGATTTATTTGCACTGTCTCTAAGTCGTTGATACTTTAGCAACTCATGTTATAGATATATCTCCTCGACACCGTATGGTTACTTTCGACAACAATGCAATTTCTGCAATGGACAGGCCAGTCGTTAATGGTGACATTATCCAGGATTTATCTCCTATCATAGCAGCTTCAATTCAATCGTCTACACACGCAAGTGACACAGCTCATTTAGCCTCTCAGTATGAGACATATGTAAGTAACGCTGATTTCCCTGAGGTAAGAGACTGTCTCATTGAACTGTTAGCGACACATCGTCAATCTCTGGCCTTAGCCGGGGAACGACTGGGAATTACGGATTGTGTTGTCTATAACATCGATCTTAAACCAGGGGTGCGCTCAGGGTACGTATCTTCTTACAGGTTGGTCTCTAATTGACGAGTTGTTGAGTGGGGGTGTCATCCAAGAGTCTCGTTCCTACTGGAACTCCCCGCTCCTTGTTGTGCATATGAGGAGTGGGTCATTTCGCCTTGTTTTGGATTATAGGCGTGTCAGCGATGTCACAGTTCCAGGTCATTACCCTTTGCCTGTGTTGTGTGATCTTCAGTCCATAGGAACAGGTAACACAATGTTCACCACCTTGGACCCAAAGGCTGGCTTTTGGCAGATTCCTTTGGAAGAAAAGCCTCGTAAGATGACGGCCTTCTCAACTCCGTCAGGTCGTTACGAATGGCTCCGTTGCCCCATGCCTTTACGGAATGCTCCTTTAACATGCCAGCGCCTTATTAACTCATGAACTAGTGGGTATCGGACTTTTTGTGTAGTTGGATGACTTGATTCTAGTTTACAAGGATGTAAAAATTCACTTCCATATTTTGTCCTTAGTCTTGCAACATTCATTTTTTAAGTCCAGCATCCAATCCGTAGGTCATGTGGTAGACAAAGACGGCGTTCATACTACAGATGATAAGATCAAAGCTGTTAGAAGTTTTCCTACACCTAAGACGGTTGAACAAGTACGCCCTTTCCTAGGATTGGCAGGATATTATCGTGCTTTTTTAAAAGACTGCTTCCATTGCATCGCCTCTATATTGTTTCTTTTGCCACAAATCGAGATGACTGTGTTGTAGAATTTGAGTAAGTCATACAAGAACGTTTCCGTCTGAATCCATGCTGGCTATCATTTATCAAACAGTTACTTTCTAAATAGTGTTCGATAGCATCTCTGATGATAACTTCCATAATTTGCTCTACGATTTAAGTCAAGCTTATAAGCCTGTAGTTATTTGGTTGATATTTGTCACCTTTTTCGAATGGGGGGAGTAACGTTAGATACCTTCTATTCTCTTGGAATATCTTCGGATATGATGGATTATTTGCAAATAATTTCTAATGGAAGAACAGTCTCATTTTTCAAGATTCTTTAATGCCAATCGTCAGGCTCTTTTGTTTGACCAATTTTGGGTTTTTCTATACATCCTTTACTTTTTCCTTTTGTTATATTTACCGTAGTAAGTTCACCCTAGACTTTTCACAGGTTTCAGTTTGAAGTTCACTTTGAGGTGTTTCGTTTACGAATACTGAGCTAAAATGGTTGTTTAAAATAGTGGGCCAATGTGATTCCTAATAACTTTTGTATCTAATATAGCTATGGGTTTCTTTGGAATTTTCTTTGATTTTATCAGTGACATTAATTTCATATTGTCGTTTTCGTATTTCTATTGTCTTTTTTAAATCTCTCTGTATTATTACATAACTTTGATAGTTATTAGGTGCACCTGAGTACTTGTATTTCTCATAAGCCTATCTCTTTTTAGCAATACTTTTTCAGTGTCTTTGTCGAGCCATTTTGGGCGAGCCTGATTGGGGGGGGGGGTCTGTCCTTAAACGGGATGTTTGGTTATTGCTTTAGCTACCCGCCAGCCAAAAAGTCGTCAGAAAAAAAACTTTCCCAGTGTGACGGATACGCAAGCAAGTAGTACATGCGTGTACAATGTTAACCAGAAATGCTTGGTGTGTCGACACCTACGGCAATTTTTGCTAGTCAGGTGAGTGTATAAATGAGCCACCATTCCTGCGGTTTATGTATAGAATATAAATAGAATTGCATATTATTGGTTATGCATGATATCTTTATTTATTATCTTTAAATGTCACTATACTCATACTGAAACAAAAGCAATATGAAAACGTTTTGATTAGCCAGAAATACATGGTGTGTCGATACCTACGGCAATTTTTGCTAGTCAGGTGAGTGTAAAAATGAGCCTCCATTCCTGCGGTTTATGTATAGAATATAAATAGAATGGCATATTATTGGTTATGCATGATATATTTATTTATTATTTTTAAATGTCACTATACTCATATGAATACATTAAAAGCAATATGAAAACGTTTTGATATTCATTTGACTTCCTCAGGTAGAGTCACTGTTAACATAAACGAAAACATAGCCGCAAGCTTAGATATTGTTATCGTTTGCCGCCAGCCAAAAAATCATCAAGCAAAACACTCCCTATGTGACAGGTAGGCAAGAGTTTGATAGCAAAGCAAGTACCACAAGCTAGTATATTATTAAGAAATGCGTAGTGTGCCGCCACCTTAAAGTTTGGTAGATGTGGTCTGGTTTTTCATGGGTTCCAATCGCCGCTACCAAATTCGTAGACAGAATGAAGGCGAATTACACAAGCTTCTTTAGTCACTGTTTACATTCTATCACATCAGACGTGCAAATACTGTACGTAAATTCACAAACTACTAGGCTTTCGAAGGGTATCGCATTGATGGGTTAATTTATGCATTATATGATTATTGGCTGGAATACTCAAAATAAGTTTAAAGTGCATAACTTTAATATTTAATTACTTGAAAAGTACGGATTTGCGACGGAAGTGATGTACACCATCGTTCATATCACAACATTTCCCACCAGAAACACATAAGCCACATATCAAATTCTATGATTGGGTGAAACTATTCAAAGAAAACCAGCATTTCAAAAATTGTATAGGGGGCTGTCTGCAGGGACATTAAATTTTGTTTTGGGTTGAGATACACAAAATTCAAAGAAAGCATTTCAAATAACAATAGCCCTTTAAGAACTAGGAAGTAGTTAACAGTATATACTGATGTTTTAAAACAATTCCAAGTTTTAAATACACATTTTGACGTAAGTGTAGAATTGGGTATATGTAAAGATGTTTGCTTGTCTTTTTTTCCAAACACCACTGATGTTACTATAGATTTGTGGTACTTATATCTGGGGATGAAAATATTCAGAATGATAAAAGCTACTTAATGATGCAGGTTAAAAATTGCAGCCTTGAGATTTAGCATAATGTAACCTAACCTAATTCTTGGTAACTGTAAAGATGCTCGTCTTAGTGTTTTAAAAATCGTTGCCGACATTACTATGAATTTATTATATATAAACATGGGCTAGCAGATGATATAGGGAAGGGTTGCAGATTGGCAAACATCTTTGTGAATACTTAAAATTATGTAGAATCATTAGATAGATAGATAGACTTTATTTGGCACTGAATCAATGTCCATGAAGTGCAAATAATGACAAGAACACATGGTTCGGAATAATAATTGCAAATTGCCGAGGATAACACAAAAAGCATGTACGCTTATTTCCATTGTGGTCCTCATCAGATTGTTATTCTACACTAAGTCGCACAGACAACATACATAGGGGGTTAAGGGGACCAGAGACAATCATGAGTAATACCAGTCAGTACACATATGACATATAAACATTGTTATAGTTTTGCTAATATTACTCAAATGTTTGTACACATAGAATATTGAGACCAAAAATTGAGCACCATCACAAAAAGGGACATTGCATTAAGCAAAGGAACAACAAAATAATGTTAAATTGTAACAAAACAGTATGAGTGAGTACTATATCGGAGTAGTACCATTAATGATATACTGCATTATTCCACAGCTGTATGAACATGTATGAGTGTGTACTATATCAGAGTAGTACCATTAATGATATACTACAATATTGTACAGCTGTATCAACATGTTGTTATAGTGAATGCTACACTGCAACTAGGGTCACCTATTAATTAAATCTAACATTTTACCTGAATCTTAGGACGGAGTGGGCAATTAGTATGTGCACTAGGGAGTAGTATATTATAACCTGAAGCACCAGAGGTAGGGTACATGGGACCAGTACTCATATGAGTAAAACAACAAGGAGAATGAGGAAAAGGTCAGATCATAACTGTTCTCGGACCCTACCTGAGACATATACCATATTATGACTAGCAAAACAAAGGTGGAAACCAATTTGTAACATCAATCATTGTTATACTAAACTAAACTTCTGAAGGACAAAAAAAGGGGGGGAGGTCAGAACAGTTATGAGTGAAAGCAGATTTGAATGGTATTACTCATGGAATCAGGTATCCCTCACTAAGCTAGTAGTGCATAAAATCAAGGCTGTTCTCTGTCCATAGCTGAGACATATAGTAACCCTTGACTTTTTTCTTGAAGGTAACCTTGCTATTTGACTTCTTAATGGACACAGGTAGTGAGTTCCATAGTTGTGCACCTGTGAAGTAAAAACTGTTTTTGGTGAAGGGACCTGCATGAGGGACAATAAGAGATTCTTGACTGTTCTGTGTTCGGTTCTCAGCCGATAATGTAAAATTACAGCTCACATATGTGGGAGCAGAATTATGAACGACATTGTAAACCTGGTTTAGTATCAACTGCTGGACACGATATTTTACAGGTAACATTCTACCTTGCTAAATTCTTCTATACCAATATGGCTACGGTGAGGTAAATTTAGTATGAATCTAATTATCTTATTTTGTGCAACCTGTAGCCGAGACTGGTTTTTTCTGCTCAGACTGTACCAAGAGCTACAAGTGTAATCAAAGTGATGTTGTAACAAGGCTGAGACCAGAAGCTTCTTTGTTTCCAGATCAAAATTTCTGGCTTTTCTGTACAAAAATTTGACTTTATGTGAACACTTGGATACAATCTTATCCGTTATAGCAGTCCATGAGAGGGACTGATCTAAGGGTATTCCAAAATAGGTTACCTCTTGTTTTGACTCCAAGACATTAACCCCACATCTGACCTGTACATCGCTGTGTTTCCTGAGGTTGGGTTTTGATACGAAGACAATACTTTCCGTTTTACCGAGGTGTAAAGACAGCCTATTATCTATGAGCCAGTCCTGGACCGATGACAGTTTGACACTCGGTTTCTCCTCTTCTTCTACCTGAGACAATTAGTGCGGAGTCGTCTGCAAATAGCAGTAACTTACAGTTCACCGCACCTGGCATGTCGTTAATATAGACCAGGAACAGTAGCGATCCTAGAATTGAACCTTGTGGTACAGCACAAGTTATCTCTCTGTCATCTGAGCAGGCTTCATTTACCTGTACAAGTTGTTTGCAACCTGTAAGGTAGGACTTGAACCAGCCAATATTCGCCCTTCCTATGCCTGAAGTTTTTTCAATAAAATATCATGAAAATTATCTTGTATAAAATTATCTCATCTCAGATACAGGCATACATATACCAAAGGATTTTTCCCCCTACATGGGGGGTAGCCAAAAAGAAAAAGGCATAGAAACCACTCCCACCCATTCCATTTCCTATATATTCCACTCCCCTCCACCCTCCTCCCTCCCTCTTATCTTGGCATCTCCTAGATGACGGGTGATCCCTGCATCCTGTCCACAGCCCTGGGTAAGAAGTAGTGTTGCAAGACGGCACATCCACAGCAAGGCCGCTTCAAAAATTTAGCGACCCCCCCTCGCCGTCCCCTCATGCAGAAAAGGAGAAGACGGGGAGAAACCCCTTCGGGCTGCATCAAATTTTTTCTCATACATACCTCCTCATCCCCCCACCCACTCCCCCTCATGCATCACAGCCTCATCTATACACAACCCATCTCCATTCACCCCTATCTTCTGTCCTCTCCCATCCTTCCTCCACAGACATACCTCTCTTTTGTAATGCCCCTTTCACCCCATCCATCCATCTCATCCTAGGACGTCCCCTCATATTCACTCCTTCCACCTCTGCCTTCCACACTTCTTTTACTAATCTTTCTTCACTCATTCTTTCCATTTGTCCAAACCATCCTAATACTCTTTCATCAACCCTATCTCCCAGTTCCCTTTCCACCCCTGTTCTCCTCCTCACCTCCTCATTTCTCACTCCACCCAGCCTAGTAACCCCTATCATATTTCTTAGACATTTCATCTCAAACACATTCAAACTCCTCTCTTCCTCTCTCATGTTCCATGTTTCTGCTCCGTACAATGCTGTTGGCACAATCACTCCTTCATATAACCTCCTCTTAGCATCCATTCCCAGATGTCTATCTCTCATTACACTTTTCAATCCACCAAGGCATTAACTTGCTTCTTTCAATCTACATTCTTCCTCCACCTCCACTCCTCCCTTCCCTGCCACATTCGCACCCAAGTATCTAAAACTATCCACTTCCTCCAGTCTTTCACCCTTAATGCTTACTTCCAGCCTGCTGTCACTTTCTCCCCTTGTACATCTCATCACCTTACTTTTACCCACATTTATCTTCAGCTTCCTTCTTTCATATGCCTTCTCAAACTCTGTCACTAACTTCCTCAATCCCTCCTCTGTTCCTGCTACAAGTGCAGTGTCGTCAGGAAACAACTGGCTCAACTCCCACTTTTCTCCATTTTCTTTAATCATCTCCAACCCCTGACCTACTACCCTTGCATTCACCCCTCGCACCACCCCATACATGTAATGATTGAACAGCCAGGGCAACATAACACATCCCTGATGAAGTCCCACCTTTAACTCAAACCATTCATTCTCTCCATTTCTAATCCTAACACAAGCTCTACTACTCTCTTGACTGCTGTTAACAGCTTTCCTCCTATCCCATATATCTGCAGTAGCTCCCACAGTGCCTTTCTGCCTACCCTGTCATAAGCCTTTTCCAGATCCATAAAAACCTAAAAAACATCCTTACCTTTCCCTATAGCTTTCTCATATATCTGTCTTACCACAAAAATCTGATCTACACAACCCCTACCTGTCCTAAATCCACACTGTTCCTCACCAATTACTCCCTCTGTTCCTCTCCTAATCCTCTCATTCAAGACCCTCCCATAAGCCTTTCTAACTACACTCAACAAGCTGATCCCTCTGAAACTACTACACTCACACTTGTCCCCCTTTCCCTTGTAAAGTGGAACTACACAGGCACTCCTCCAGTCCTCCGGCACTCTACCCCCTTTTAAACAAACATTAAATAACCTCACCAGCCAGTCCACCATCACTATACCTCCTTTCTTCAGACATTCTGCATGGCATCCATGCAGACCAGGTGCCTTACCTGCTTTCATCATCTTAACAGCTGCTCTCACTTCATCCTTCCCTATTTCTCCTTCATTTTCCTCACTCATCACTCTCATTTTCTTAGCAATTCCCACTGCAACTACCTTTCCTTCCCTATCCTCCTTCACATTTAGCAACTCCCTAAAATACTCTGCCCACCTTCCTCTCACTGCCTTCTCTTCCATTATCATCTCTCCATCTGCATCTTTTACCTTTTCTTCTCTACTTGATTCGCCTCCTCTTTCTCTTTTATTTTCCTTCCAAAATATCTTTTTATTGCTTTCAATTTTTTTTGTCATACTCTTACCCCATTTCACATCTGCTCTCCTCTTTGCTTCCTTTATCTTATGCTTAACTTTCCTTCTCTTTACTTTGTACCTCTCATACGATTCCCTCGTCCTACTTTCCAGCCAATCTATGAAAGCCTGCTTCTTCTCTTCTACACATTTCTTTGTTTTGCTTCCTCATCCCACCACTCACTACCCTTCTATTTCCTCCCGCCCTCCTTGTTCCACACACCATCTTTGCACACCTTATGACTCCCTCCTTAAACCATCCCCATTCCTCCTCCACTCCTAGTTCTACTCTATCCTTTAGTGCCTCCCACTCCTCTTTCAGCTTCTTCTTATACTCACTCTCCTTTTTTTTTCCCTCATTTAGCAGTTCACTCTAAGTATCTCCCCACCTTCTGCCCCTTTTCCTCTTTCTCCACCTATTCTCCACTCTCAATTTACCTTCCACCAGAAAAGGATCTGATATTCCCCCCTCTCTCCCCTTAGAACATGTTCATCCTTAACTCTTCCTACCATACTCCTGGTCACCACTATATAGTCCATTAACACTCTATCTGCCACCCTTCCATCCATCACCCTCTCCCATGTGTACTCATGCTTGACTTTTTTCCTAAACACTGTACAGTACTTGCTATCATCAACTCTCAAGACACATCTCCACCATCGTTCTCCACTACGATTTTTACCTGGAACTCCATACTTCCCAATCACACCGTCTATTGGTTCCTTTCCTACCCAAGCATTAAGGTCTCCCAATACAACTACATTGACATTTCTCCCTAATCCCTCTATGCACTCATTTATATCTACCCAAAAAGCCTCCCTTTCCTCTACGCTCTTCTCACTACCAACTCCATACGCACTTACAAAAACACACATCTCCCTTCCCAGCTTCACCTTCATCCACATCAACCTTGATGAAACCTCCTTCCACTCCACTACCCGCTTACTTATCTCTTCACTTACTAGTATAGCCACCCCTTCTCTCCCTCGTCCCCTCTTCACTCCTGAGTACCTCCCAGCTACACTCCCAAACTCATAAATGCCCTTTCCTTTCATTTTAGTTTCGCTCAAAGCCAGCACATCCATCTTTCTTCTCACAAACATACTGCCTATCTCTTCCCTTTTACTCTCATCTGTACCACATCCACACACAATAAAAGACCCAAACCTTAGGGTACTGGTTAGAAAACTTCCAGACCCTCTTATGGCTTTCCTTCTTTTGTAGGAATGTCCCCTTTTGGGGCTACAGGTAGTAGGACTCCTAATCCCATCCCCGTCCCATTTTTTGTCGCCTTTTACGACTCAAGTGGAAAGACTTGGTGGTAGCATTCTCTTCCCCCACCACAGGGTCGGCAAAAACAAAAAAAAAAAAGGAAATGAATATTCAGAGAAATGGTACAGGAGAGTAACAAGGGGTTGGGGGACAGCATAATGGAGGGATAGTTGTAGTATAAAAGTGTCATAATTTCTCTATGAACAGAGTTTTCCTCCATCACAGACAAAATGATGTGTGGCTCTGGTCCATAGGGACACCCCATATAGCCCCTAAAGTATCACCTGCATACTACTTTGCCACAATAACATGCAGCCAATACCCTAGATGGGGTGCAGCCAATACCCCAGACGGGGTAAACATTGAAAAATCTATTCTCCATTAGGGAGAGACTGGGTAGGTTAGATATCGTCAGAATAGGAGAATACTGTGCTTGATTTATCTTTTATTTGAACAATGTTGTCATATATCTCATTAATCACTGGCTTTGCATGCTTCTCTAAATCGCAATACTTATTGCCTAATGCAGCCCCCAGATGGGGGTGGGAGTTTAGTACAGACAAGTGATTTCCAATTGAAATGGCACCCCCGATGAGGTCAAATCAACAGGAAAACTGTTGGGAAAAAATTGCCTGTTGGGTGTTTTCGGAATGTTAGGATTTATACCCCTGAATGTAATGTAACTTTGGATAATACAATATGTTTTTTTCCACCTAATTTACCTCAAGTTCATGAGGGAAGATCTTGTAGACCAGTAAGATAATATCATCTGAAGTCTGGTGTGACATGAGTGCAAATGTTCATTGTGATTTTATTCGTGGTTAGAATCTAATTGGATTGCGGATCCTGTTTACCATGTGTATTTTATCCAAACTGCACTAAGTAATTGTCTTGGCTGAAATCCCATAAATGTCAATAAAACTGATATCTATCACCAGGACATGATGATCAGGAGAGGTATGTAGCAATATCTTTGGGTAGCATGAACTATTGAATGGCCAGAAGTTGCAGTGTCAAGCAAAAAATTTGCCAGGAGAACCTTCTATTCATAACAAGGTCTGTATTTCTGTCACAGGATGAAGTTTATGGATTCCCTAGGCACCAAGAACTCAAGTTTAAATGCCAGTAGAGGAAAACTATTGACAACAGTGATGTAATACATGCTTGTCAGGCACTGACAAGATCAGAGGTCTCCAAAGTGGTTGATATCGATCTATGGCAGTCAAAGGAAGTTATTTTACCTATGTGCATTACCTTGCACTTACTTGTGCTAAATTTCATTAGTGACTTATCAGACCATTGCTGTAATTTATCTAAATCTTGAATATCTAATTGGTTTAAGTGATCATTTGCCATTCCGCTTAATTTTGTATCATCAGGAAATTTGGAAACAATAGATTTTAGTTCGTGGTCTATATCACACTATGAATAGAAGTGGCCAAAGAACGGGACCCTGAGGAACTCCACTCCACCCAGAATTTTTTTCTATTCAAAAGAACTCTCTTCGATCATTGAACCAATTACTAGTCCAACTTAATAGGCTACCACTTATTCCGTGTGAAGCTAATTTAGTAAGTAGTCTTTCGAGTGGGATGATATCAAAAGCTTTTGCAAAGTCTAGATATATTAAATCTATATTGTTTCTTGACATAATTCAAGATAACTGTGTCGTAGAATTCGAGTAAGTTAGTCACGCAAGAACGTTTCCGTCTGAAACCATGCTGGCTATCATTTATCAAACAGTTACTTTCTTAATGATGTTCGATAGCATCTCTGATGATAATTTCCATTCGTTTTTCCTACTATTGAAGTCAAACTTATAGGCCTTTAGTTTTTTGGATTCTTTTTGTTGCCTTCGGATATGATGGATTTCTAGAAAATAATTTCTAATGGAAGAACAATCTCATTTTTCATTTCCTTTAAGATTCTTGGATGCCAACCGTCATGTCCTGGTGTTTTATTAACTTTGAGTTTCTCTATACACCAAACGTGGTGGTCTGAAACTTTACCACAGTTATCTTGGCGATGTGTCAAATGTGATCCTCTTGTTAGATACCCAGGCATTGTTATAACCACCAAGGATCACCAGTCTCCCTTTGCACATATTGGCCATTGCCATCCAGCTGATGATAGTGCTGTTGATGTGGAGAAGTGCCGGCAAGGTATGAAGAGGAAAGCAACCACCAGCCTTGACAAACCAAACCAGATCTTCACTTTTGTCAGTGCCAGTGTTGCTGATGCAGTGAACACTCGTTTACAAAGGATTACAAAGGCGGAGCATGCTGACAGGAGACCTTTTGGTCCATATCTAGGTCGGATGCGAGAAAAAAATCATAATAATAATAAAATGATAATAATAAATAAAAAAGATATATAATAATGTATGCAACAAACAAAATACATAAATAAATGCATAGGTATAGTTGAATAACAAACAAACAGGTAAACAGTAAATAATAATGAATTGACACATAACTAATAATAAATGAAAATCAAACAGACAAATGATAACAAAGCAAAAACAAATAATATAAAATAAATTATAATCATTACAGCATCTTGCTTAAGTGTTTATCTAAATGAGTCTTAAAGCTTCGAACTGAACTACATTGCACTACCTGTGCAGGAAGTTTATTCCATTCATTAACTACACAGTTGGCAAAGTTGTTTCTACCTACTTCCAAATTGAATCTATTTCCGGATTGTTTGAGACCACTTTTGATGTCAGTTTCCTTTAGAATCTTAAAGACCTGTATCAAGTCACCTCTGAGTCTACGGTTTTTTAGGGAAAACAGATTCATATGTTATAGTCGATTTTCGTATGATTTATTTTTGATATTTGGAATCAGTTTTGTGGCTCGCCAGTGTACTCTTTCCAGTCTGTTAATGTCTTTAATGAGATTCGGTGACCATACAGAAACAGCATATTCCAAATGTGGACAAACTAATGATTTATATAACTTGTTAATGAGTGATGGACTTTTGAAATCAGAAGATTGCACAATCAGTCCTAGAATCTTATTTGCTTTCTCAGAGGCTGAAATACACTGCTTAGATTATTTGAGGTCGTTACTGATAATTATGCCGAGATCTTTTTCACTATCCACTTTTGTTAACGAATTTCTAAATAACTTGTAATTGTACTTATTGTTGCTTTTACCTATGTGCATTACCTTGCATTTACTCGTGTTAAATTTCATTAGCCACTTTTCAGACCATTGCTGTAATTTATCTAAATCTTCTTGAATATCTAATTGGTTTAAGTGATCATTTGCCATTCTGCACAGTTTTGTATCATCAGCAAATTTGGAAACAGTAGATTTTAGTCCATGGTCTATATCATTTATATATACTATGAATAGAAGTGGCCCAAGAACGGAACCCTGAGGAACTCCACTTGTAACATTTTCCTATCTAAAAGTTTTTCCATTTAAAACAACCTACATTGGTCGTTATACTTATGGATTAATAATAATAATTATGCCAAATTACAGCAAACGGGATTGGCTCTCTCTGCTAAGTGTTGGAAAGCATTTGGTAAGAGGCAGTTGGATGTGCCAAATGAGATCATACATGTTATTTTGTTTATTTCTCAGTACTTCATGTAACATGTGGATTTCTCGTGATGTGTTTCCACGTATTTCGACAAGTTTGAACTTTTTACGATGAATTCCACCTGGTGCCATTTCTGCCCAAATTCACTCGTTTGTTCGCTTTTCATGTAGGGTGTGTGTGTGTGGGGGGGGGGTTGTATCCCGGCAAATTGAAACTAATAAAGGATTCGCATGAATCACACAAACATTGATTTCTGATATCCGTAAGTATTGGATGGGCGAAAATATCACCAAGATTTTTTGTTTCCAGTTATGTGTGCTATTGTATATCATATTTCTCTTCGTAATATTTATTCATTCACTCCCCTAGTTTGCTGTTTTTCACTTTACCAGTAACTTAGAATATTGAATCTTAGGCCACATAAAATTAATTATTGCCTTTTAAAAAAGATAAAAGTGGAAATGAGTGTTTTTATTGTATATATTTTCTTTCACAAAAAAATCTAGGGGGAGTTTATCATTTCATGACATCTTAGGATATACATTAGAAATACCCTTGCAATAGAAAATTAAGTTTACAACTTGGACCTGTAAAATTCACCTAAACATCTGTCATCTTTCTGGAACAATAAACCCAAGTGACATGTACAATCGCGGTTTTATTATCATTATTATTGTTGTTGCGTCAAAACTACCAGTACTTTCTCCCACCGATTGATTAGGCAACAAATTTATACATTTAAAAGATATTATATATATATATATATTATATATATATATATATTATATATATATATATATATAGGTGGGTGCAAATAGGTGCATAGACCAATATACCTGAGCACTAGGAACACATTGATAGACTTGACAAAAAGTGAGAGGGTACAGGGTGAAGAAAGGCCACAGTGTGTATAAACGTGATTTAATTAATTTCCTTTATCGTTCAAGTGTGTAGTCCACATATCCAACTAAGTAATCCGTGACCAATGTTAATGGTGGTGGTTGTTGGGGAGTAGTTTGCTTATGTAGGTGGGCACCTATTCGAGGGCTGGGACACTGTAATTGGTGTGGATGTAATATGCGCACATCCCATTTTCATGAGTGATTTTAATAATCAATTTTACTGTGCTTTTTTAGGTCAGGAGAGAAGCCATTTCAGTGTGACCTGTGTGATTACCCTTTCTCACAAAAGGGTGATCTGAAACAACACATGGCCTACACAGGAGAGAAGCCATTCCAGTGTGACCTGTGCGATTGTGCTTTTTCACGAAAGGGTCATCTCAAACATCACATGATGACCCACACAGGAGAGAAGCCATTCCAGTGTGACCTGTGCAATAAAGCTTTTTCACGTAAGGGTAATCTCAAATGTCACATGATGAACCACACAGGAGAGAAGCCATTCCAGTGTGACCTGTGCAATAAAGCTTTTTCACGTAAGGCTGATCTCAAACTTCACATGATGACCCACACAGGAGAGAAGCCATTTCAGTGTAACCTGTGTGATTCTGCTTTCCCACGAAAGGCTGATCTCAAACGCCACATGATGGTCCACACGGGAGAGAAGCCATTTCAGTGTGACCTGTGTGATTCTGCTTTCTCAGGAAATGTTGATCACAAACGTCACATGATGACCCACACGGGAGAGAAGCCATTTCAGTGTGACCTGTGTGATTCTGCTTTCCCACGAAAGCGTGATCTCAAACGTCACATGATGACCCACACGGGAGAGAAGCCATTTCAGTGTGACCTGTGTGATTCTGCTTTCTCACTAAGGGGTCATCTCAATCGTCACATGAAGACCCACACAGGAGAGAAGCCATTTCAATGTGGCCTGTGTGATTCTGCTTTCCCACGAAAGGGTGATCTCACACTTCACATCATGACCCACACAGGAGAGAAGCCATTTCAATGTGGCCTGTGTGATTCTGCTTTCCCAAGAAAGGCTGATCTCAAACTTCACATGATGACCCACACAGGAGAGAAGCCATTTCAATGTGACCTGTGTGATTCTGCTTTCTCACGTAAGGCTGATCTCAAACATCACATGATGACTCACACAGGAGAGAAGCCATTTCAGTGTGACCTGTGTGATTCTGCTTTCCCACGAAAGCGTGATCTCAAACTTCACATGATGACCCACACAGGAGAGAAGCCATTCCAGTGTGACCAGTGCAATAAAGCTTTTTCACGTAAGGGTCATCTCAAAAGTCACATGGTGACCCACACGGGAGAGAAGCCATTTCAGTGTGACCAGTGTGATTCAGCTTTCTCAGGAAATTCTGGTCTCAAACGTCACATGATGACCCACACGGGAGAGAACCCATTTTAGTGTGACCTGCGTGATTCTGCTTTCTCGCAAAATGCTAGTCTCAAACGTCACATGGTGACCCGTGTACACTGTTACAATTACTGTTAATATTTTCATTGTTATCATTAGCAGTCATCATATTTACCACTTGCTAAGCATTATCATTATTATTACATTTGCCACAATGAATATTTAATGTTCACACTTGTCACCAACTATGGTACCACGGGGAGGTAGTGAGGTCCACCCCATGTATATAATGCCCACATCCTGTTTATACACCATTCCTTTGAAAAAGCATACCTGCGAAACTAGTCAGGAATAAACTCTAGACTAAGACTCCTGTGTTTCCTACTCCGCTTACATGTATATATATATATTAAGCGTTACCACTATCGCCGCCCTTGTAAAATCCTCCATATGGATATAGCGACTCACTTCTGTCCGGGATTATGAAATGAATGAATGAATGAATCCCCGAAAGGACATATATTGTACAAGATCCTACGGGAGCTTAGCGGTGACGTGAACCAACGAACTTTCTCCTCCGCCGTTACACCAGATTCCTTCTTTCAAGTCTTCTTTTCAAGTCTATATTTTTCTTGCTTACACAAGGGTTCTACTCTCTTTTCTACCTATCAAGACCTTGCAAGACAGGTTATTTATTATATGTATTATATTTTGCATGAGGCTAAGGCGGGAAGTCCACCCGTGTAGGGAGTTTGTATACATGTAATTATAGAATTATTTGATAAAATAAAAAAAATGTGAAAGTTTGTATGCATGTACTATATAAGATAATGTTTTTAAAATAAAGAATATTGTATAAAACGACTCTTAACCCTAATACAACAATCGGCAGACCATTACGGCATAGCTACTATATTGTGTTTTTTTTTTTTCTCCCTCATTTTCGTCTCCTCCAATCGTTGATAGCCAGGACAGACAGGTCGAGATCTCACTACCAGGGTCAAGGAGCACAAGAACTCTGTAAGATACCGGCAGGAAAATTCCGCGGTATTTCAGCACGTCGCCAACAAAAACCACCGGATAAATTGGGACGATGCTGAAATAATTTACAAATCCAAATGTAGTTTCAGAAGAAAAATGGTAGAATCCTCCCTAATAAACAAATTTCCAAATTATAACATTTTCTATGGCCAATGGTCACCAGATTGTATTTCTTCTTTTGCTATAAATAAAATGTTATCATCTACATTAGCTATGGACAAAAGACACCAAGGTCCATGCAACGCTGGACATGTGACCTGAGCCACCAAGATCCACACAATGCGCGCCGGACAAGTGACCTGAGCCCCCGTCCCTTCTAGCTTACCTCACTGTTTTAGTATAAATACACATTGTTCTCTACTCTGTAATTCATATCTGCTGAAGAGGATCACAGTAAGTGATCGAAATATACAGATCTCTATATCTTCGCTTATTCTTCTCCGAAAGTGGGTCATCAGTATGAATATATATGTGTATATATATATATATATATATATATATGCGTAAGTAGCCACTAGGAAAAGTAAACTAACGAAGCAGAGCGCTTTCGTATAATTACATCTTCAGTGCAGATACAAAGAAGGAATTATGAAAGCGCTCTGCTTCGTTAGTTTACTTTTCCTAGTGGTTACGCATTTGTGAACACACGCTGCTAGTGTTTTTATTGCATACAAGCATTTATTTGTGTGCTTAGCCTATGGCGTAGCTCGCTTCGCTCGCTCTTCATATGTCATGTCACAATAAACATTTATAGACGTTTGAATACTGTTTATCTATTTGTGTATTTATTTATTTATCTCCTTATTTCGTTGTGTATACATATATATATTTATATGTATATATATATATATACAAATACTACTACAATAAGTAATGAGAAAATGTCAAAAGAAACACTATTTTCATAAGCTTATGCATGCTTCTCACCCAATCCTGAAAGACCTCCTCAAAGTCCTTTTTCAGTAGTCCCTTCAGGTAACTATATATATATGTATATATATGTATTATATGTATTATATGTATATATATATATACATATATACATACATATATATGTGTGTGTGTGTGTGTATTTACCTAGTTGTATTTTACGGGAAGGGGAGCTGTGCTCGTGGTGTCCCGTCTTCATATCTCACTTTATCTAAACTATTTTTAAATTCATGTATTGTTTTTGCACACACTACTTTCTCATCTAACTTGTTCCAACTGTCTATTGCTCTGTGAGGAAAGCTGTTCTTTTTTAAATCTCTTCTATAGCTGTCTTTCTTGATTTCCTTCCCGTGCCCTCTTGTATTTCTATCATCCCATTTTATCAGATTCTCTCTATCAATAATTTCTATGCCCTTCATGATTCTGTAAATAGCTATCAAATCTCCCCTCTTTGCTCTAGTGTCTGTAGTTCAAGTTTTGCTAGTCTCTCTTCATATGATAGTTTTGAGAGTGTTGGTGGCAATTTTGTAATTGCTCTTTGTATTCTTTCAATTTTTTTTTATAATTTTTTTTTGTACTTGGTGACCATATCGTTGCTGCATATTCCAATCTTGGTCTTATCATAGTGATTAGAAATTTCTTCACCATTTCTTCATCCAGGTATGTAAATGCCACTTTGATTATTCTTATTAAGTTATAAGTTTCTCCAAAAATCTGATATGTTTCTCAGGTGACATATTGTTCATAACAATGACTCCCAGGTCCCTCTCATTTTCTCTTTTTTTCTATTCTCCCAATTTATATGATCCTGTTATTCTGTTTTTGCTTTTTCCAAATTCCATTAGACTACACTTTTTAGTGTTGAACTCCATCTCCCACTTCCTACTCCATTCCTGTACTTTATTTAGATCACTCTGTAATGACTCACAATCTTCTTCCGTGTTCACTTTCAAATCCGTCATCCATATCATTAATATATATAGCAAACATTATTGGGGCCAGAACTGTTCCTTGTGGAACACCGCTTATTACTTCATCCCATTTTGAGTGTTTGTCTCTTATCACTACTCTCATTTTTCTTTCTTGCAAAAAGTCTTCCATCCATTTAAGCAGTTTCCCCTGTATTCCTCCCTCAGTTTCTAATTTCTTAGGCAATTTCTTATGTGGTACTTTGTCAAAAGCTTTTTTAGGTCTAGAAATGCACAATCAGCCCATCCATCTCTTTATTGTATTATATCTATTAGCCTTGAATAGAAACATATTAAATTGGTGACGCATGATCGTCCTTGTCTGAATCCAAATTGCCTTGGATTTAGCACGTTTTTTCTAAATATTTTACCCATCTACTTTTGACAATTCTTTCACATATTTTTGCTATTGTAGTTGTTAGAGAGACTGGTCTGTAGTTGGTAGGGTCTTCTTTATTTCCCCCTTTTTATATAGGTACTATATTTGCTTTTTTCCAATCTTCTGGGACTTATCCTTCTTTCAAGGAACTGTTTATTATGCTATGTATTTTGTCTGCCAGTTCATTCCTGCATTCTTTCAAAATCGAGTTTGCCATTTCATCTGGTCCATGCGATTTTCTGACATGTGTTTAAATATTTCATTCTATGCTACTTCTATTTCTTTCATGGGGGGGGGGGACTTTCTCTTTCCATTCGATCTCTTCAGGTTGTATGTTCTCCCTTGTAAACACTGATTTAAAATGCTTGTTTATAATTTCCGCCATTTCAATTTCCTCTGTGTATTCAACTCCTCCTTGTCTTAATTTCTCCAAATCTTGTTTGTTTTTCAGTTTGCTGTTTACAAATCTGTAGAATAGTTTTGGTTGATCTTTACATTTTTCTATGACATCTTTTTCATATTTTCTCTTTTCCTCTCTGCACGCTTGTACATATTCATTTCTATAACAAGTATATATTTTCCATTTTCAGGCATTTTGTATTTTTCCATTTGGTCCAAGCTTTGTCTCTTTTGTCTTTTAACTCCCTACAACTTTTGTTGTACCAGCACTTTACATATTCTTTTTCTTGTTTTTGTCTTGGGATATACTTTTCCACTCCTTTTTCTTCTTTTTTTTATATAAATTTTTGTCAAAATATTCCATTTCTCTTCCACTGTTGTTTCTTCTTCGTATATTCCTTCCCAGTTTTCTTTTTTAAAGAATTCTCTTATTTCATCAAAATTTGTTTTTTTTATACATCATTCTTCCTTTTCTATATTATTCATTTCTTTTCATGTATTTTTCCTCATTTAGTTCCAGTTCAATCAGTATATGGTCACTTTTACTTATTGGTGTTTTATATTCAATCTTTTCTACTATTCTAGGTTCAGATGTGATTATTAGGTCTAGTCTCGATGGTTCTTCATTTCTATACCTGGTATTCTCCTGTATACATTGCGTCATTGTATGGTCAATAATCATCTCGAGTAGAACATTTTCCCATGAGCCGTCTCCACCCTTTACTGTCATCTCTTCCCAGCAGACTTCTTTGCCATTAAAGTCACCCATCATAAATATTCTTCCTCCATCTTCCATTATTTTATTTAATATCATCTTTGTGTCGTCTAACATACTTTTATGTTCACTCTCTTCTCATGAGGCTGTTTTTGGAGGCACATAATTTATCACAAACTTTCTGTTCTTCTTATCTCTGTCTTCCACTTCGATCATAATCATCTCTACTGTATTCTTTCCATATGTGACACTCTTCACGTTTATATCCTTCTTAGTCAGGAACATAACTCCACCCCCTTGTTTTGTCTCTCTATTTCTAATCCAATAATTATTTGCGTCATGTCCTACACTGGTGGGTGGTAGTGGACCTTTTAATTTCGTTTCTACAATTCCCATTATGTCCGGTTCTTTTTCCTTCAGATAATCATTTAGCTCATTCAATCCTGTAATTAATCCATCTATATTTGTGTAAGACACTCATAGTTTTCTGCCACTTCCATTGTATTCTCTGTTTCCCTTTTGTTTTTCTCTAGTATGTCGAATTTCCTTACTTTTACAATATTCACCACTCTCCAATAGAATTTCTCTTTTTCTGACTCTGTTCTGTTCTCGTTTTTTTCCTTAGCTTGTTGTCTTTTCATTTTTTCCTCCTCTCTTTCCTCTTTATTCATTTCCCTTTTTATCCATACCTTTTTATATTGTTCACTTTCTGCTAGTTTCCCTGTTTTTTATAAGATGTTCTCTGCCGTCGTTTGTGACCTGAATTTAATCTTAATTGGTCTGGTCTTATCTGTACTATACTTTCCGAGTCTAAACTTCTCTTCAATTTGTTTCATAATTTCAGGTTCATCTTCCTGAACTAATTCTAGTAATCTGCTTACTTTTTCATTTTCCTCATTGATTCTTGTGGTTCTATCTGGGTTGTGTTTCTCTTCCATTCCTAATATAATTATACATTTCTTTTTATCTGCTAAGTCTCTTACTATATTCTCCTTTTGTCTCATCACTTTAATAACTGAGTCTTCAGTTTGTTCATTCATTTGCTGTTTAATTATGTCAGTAAATGCAACTATACTGTTTTCTTGGATTGTCTTCCAACCCTTAGCTTCTTTAACTATGGCCTCTTTGTTTTCTTTATTATTCCTCTTTAATTCTTCATTCTCCTCTTTCACTTCTTTTAACTGTCCTTTTAGCTCTTCTATTTCCTTAGTTAAGTTTCTGTTTGCCTTCTCGAGTGCTTCCAATCTTTCAACCCTTTTCGCCATTTTTGACATTCTACCGAACCTACTCTCCCAATGTTCGGTCATTTGTTCAAGTTTTTCTTCGAGTCTTGCCAGTCGGGGGAGGTTGGTATCCGCCCCCCCCCCTCATTAAATCCATGGAAATTATCTTCCTCACCTTCTATTGTGCTACTCATATCTCTCTAATCTTTACATTTTTGTTAGACATTTCGTCGTCACTAAATTGGTCCGGCCCTCTTTTGTTTACATGGCGTCTGCCTGCCTGGACCAAGTCCTCCCCTTCCTCATTTCCTTCCATTTCCCTCAGTTATACCTCCCCTTCTCCCTTTTCCTCACCCTCCCACTACACCACGAGCAATCCCCCCATGTAAATACAATAGGTACTTCCTTTCCTTTGGGATCCACGAAAATTTCACTTTTTCTTCAGAACGTCCTCTACGCCGTCCATCCGATCAAGTGTGTGTGTGTGTGTGTGCCGATTGCACTATGTATGGAAATATTGTATAATGTAATTGTAATGGCGTATATAATTGATGTACATGTAAAGAGGTGTATTTCGTCGAAGTAACGGCAATTACGGCCTGTGAGGTTGAGCACTTGGTTATGAGTCGTATGTAACATAAAATGGAAAATGTTATTGTATAAGATTGATGGAATATAGTGGTCCAGTGTATATAATGAAATAAAACAAGATTAAAGAAACACTAAAGAAACAAGGAATGTTAAGTAGAACATGACTCAATTATTTACGGTCCCTTGTATGTAGCACTCCGCCAATTGAAAGTAGTGCGAGTTTCCCTCGCCAGGTTCGTAATGATAGCTGTTCTTTTGTGTTCAGAGATCAGGCAAGTGAAGAGGTGTCCACTACGATAAGTTGCCTGGAAACCATTATTGGTAAGACGAAAGAAAATTAGAAGCACTAGGCAGTGTGTCAGAATGCCAAAGCTGTGACAATTATTGATTAAACTTGAGCTTTTTTCTTTATCTTTGATAGTCAGTATATATTTATTGAAGCATTAAAATCATATGATATCAGTGCTCATTTCTTATTTATTTGACTACCGCAGTAATAGAGTCGTTTACTGCGGTAAAAGGCAGTACCCCGAGTTTCATGACGACTTGTAGAATGTCTGCCTGTGGTTCTAAAAAAGTGCCTTCCCGCTAAACTTTCTTCACTAGGTTGGCATACACACATCTATCACTACGTCTTGCCAACCAGGGCCGAGAAAAAAAAATCTTCTGCTTCTTCAGTTTCCGTAGCTTTCGTACGTTTTTTAGTAAATGAAGTACAGTTATAACCAGTCTTTCGAAGTATATGTGGTAATCTTCTACAAGGTGGCAGGAGAATAATTGGCGGGAAGTATGGTTATTGCTAACTACCCGCCAGCCAAAAAGTCGACAGAAAAACTTTCCCAGTGTGACGGATACGCAAGCAAGTAGTACATGCGTATACTGTACAATGTTAGCTAGAAATGCTTGGTGTGTCAGGTGAGTGTAAAAATGAGCCACAATTCCTGCGGTTTATGTATAGAATATAAATAGAATTGCATATTATTGGTTATGCATGATATTTTTATTTATTATTTTTAAATGTCACTATACTTTTATTAAAACATTAAAAGCAATATGGCAACGTTTTGATTTTCATTTGACTACCTCAGGTAGACTCACTGTAGATATAAACGAAAACATAGCCGCGAGCTTAGATATTGTTTTCGTTTGCTGCCAGCCAAAAAACTATCAAACAAAACACTCCCTATGTGACAGGTACGCAAGAGTTTGATAGCAAAGTACCACAAGCTAGTATAATTATTAAGAAATGCGTAGTGTGCCGCCACCTTAAAGATTGGTAGATGTGGTCTGGTTTTTCATGGGTTGCAATCGCCGCCACCAAATTTGTAGACAGAATGAAGGCGAATTACCACATGCTTCTTTAGTGTTTACATTCTCTCACACCAGACGTGCAATTACTATAGGCAAATTTACAAACTAGTAGACTTTCTAAGGGTATTGCATTGATGGGCTACCGGGGTTTTATGCATTATATGATTATTTGCTGGAATACTCAAAAGTTTAAAGTGCATAACTTTAATATTTAATTACTTGAAAAGTACGGATTTGCGACGGAAGTGATGTACACCATCGTTCATATCACAACATTTCTCACCAGAAACACATAAGCCACACATCAAATTCTATGATTAGGTGAAACTATAATTTGTCCAAAATGAGATATTGTTCAGTTGAAAGAAACCCAGCGTTTCAAAAATTGTATAGGGGGCTGTTTGAAGGGACATTAAATTTTGTTTTGGGTTGGGATACTCAAAATTCAAAGAAAGCATTTCAAATGACAATAGCCCTTTAAGAACTAGGAAGTAGTTAACAGTATATACTGATGTTTTAAAACAATTCCAAGTTGTAAATACACATTTTGACGTAAGTGTAGAATTGGGTATATGTAAAGATGTTTGCTTGTCTTTTTTTCAAATCACCACTGATGTTACTATAGATTTGTGGTACTTATATCTGGGGTTGAAAATATTCAGAATGATAAAAGCTACTTACTGATGCAGGTAAAAATTGGAACCTTGAGATTTAACATAAAGTAACCTAACCTAATTCTTGGTAACTGTAAAGATGCTCGTCTTAGTGTTTTAAAAATCGTTGCCGACATTACTATGAATTTATTATATATAAACATGGGCTAGCAGATGATATAGGGAAGGGTTGCAGATTGGCAAACATCTGTGAATACTTAAAATTATGTAGAATCATTAGATAGATAGATAGACTTTATTTGGCACTGAATCAATGTCCATGAAGTGCAAATAATGACAAGAACACAAGGTTCGGAATAATAATTGCAAATTGCCGAGGATAACACAAAAAGCATGTACGCTTATTTCCATTGTGGTCCTCATCAGATTATTATTCTACACTAAGTCGCACAGACAACATACATAGGGGGTTAAGGGGACCAGAGACAATCATGAGTAATACCAGTCAGTACAAATATGACATATAAACATTGTTATAGTTTTGCTAATATTACTAAAATGTTTGTACACATAGGATATTGAGACCAAAAAATTGAGCACCATCACAAAAAGGAACATTGCATTAAGCAAAGGAACAACAAAATAATGTTAAATTGTAACAAAACAGTGTGAGTGAGTACTATATCAGAGTAGTACATTAATGATATACTGCATTATTCTACAGCTGTATGAACATGTATGAGTGTGTACTGTATCAGAGTAGTAGTATTAATGATATACTACAATATTCTACAGCTGTATCAACATGTTATAGTGAATGCTACACTGCAGCTAGGGTCACCTATTAATTAAATCTAACATTTTACCTGAATCTTAGGATGGAGTGGGCAATTAGTATGTGCACTAGGGAGTAGTATATTATAACCTGAAGCACCAGAGGTAGGGTACAGGGGACCAGTACTCGTATGAGTAAAACAAGGAGAATGAGGAAAAAGGTCATATCATAACCGTTCTTGGACCCTACCTGAGACATATACCATATTATGACTAGCAAAACAAAGGTGGAAACCAATTTGTAACATCAATCATTGTTATACTAAACTAAACTTCTGAAGGACAAAAAAAAGGGGGGGAGGTCAGAACAGTTATGAGTGAAAGCAGATTTGAATGGTATTACTCATGGAATCAGGTATCCCTCACTAAGCTAGTAGTACATAAAATCAAGTCTGTTCTCTCCATAGCTGAGACATATAATAACCCTTGACTTTTTTCTTGAAGGTAACCTTGCTATTTGACTTCTTAATGGACACAGGTAGTGAGTCCCATAGTTGAGCACCTGTGAAGTGAAAGCTGTTTTTGGTGAAGGGACCTGCATGAGGTACAATAAGAGACTTTTGACTGTTCTGGGTTCGGTTCTCAGCTGATAATGTAAAATTACAGCTCACATATGAGGGAGCAGAATTATGAACGACATTGTAAACCCGGTTTAGTTTCAGCTGCTGGACACGATATTTTACAGGTAACATTCTACCTTGCTAAATTCTTCTATACCAATATGACTACATTGAGGTAAATTTAGTATGAATGTAATGATCTTATTTTGTGCAGCCTATAGCTGAGACTGGTTTTTTCTGCTCAGACTACTGTACCAAGAGCTACAAGTGTAATCAAAGTGATGTTGTAACAAGGCTGAGACCAGAAGCTTCTTTGTTTCTAGATCAAAATTTCTGGCTTTTCTGTACAAAAATTTGACTTTATGTGAACACTTGGATACAATCTTATCCGTTATAGCATTCCCTGAGAGGGACTGATCTAAGGGTATTACAAGATAGGTTACATTTTGACACCAAGACATTAACCCCACATCTGACCTGTACATCGCTGTGTTTCCTGAGGTTGGGTTTTGATGCGAAGACAATACTTTCCGTTTTACCGAGGTGTAAAGACAGCCTATTTTCTATGAGCCAGTCCTGGACCGATGACAGTTCGACACTCAGTTTCTCCTCTACTTCTACCTGAGACAATTAGTGCGGAGTCGTCTGCAAATAGCAGTAACTTACAGTTCACCACACCTGGCATGTCGTTAATATAGACCAGGAACAGTAGCGATCCAAGAATTGAACCTTGTGGTACAGCACAAGTTATCTCTCTGTCTTCTGAGCAGGCTTCATTTACCTGTACAAGTTGTTTGCGACCTGTAAGGTAGGACTTGAACCAGCCAACATTCGCCACTCCTAATGCCTGAAGTTTTTTCAATAAAATATCATGAAAATTATCTTGTATAAAATTATCTTGTCTCAGATACAGGCATACATATACCAAAGGATTTTTCCCCCTACATGGGGGGTAGCCAAAAAGAAAAAGGCATAGAAACCACTCCCACCCATTCCATTTCCTTTATATTCCACTCCCCTCCACCCTCCTCCCTCCCTCTTATCTTGGTATCTCCTAGATGATGGGTGATCCCTGCATCCTGTCCACTGCCCTGGGTAAGAAGTAGTTGCAAGACAGCACATCCACAGGAAGGCCGCTTCATAAATTTGACGACACCCCCTCTCCGTCCCCTCATGTAGAAAAGGAGAGGACGGGGAGAAACCCCTTCGGGCTGCATCAAATTTTTTCTCATACATACTTCCTCACCCCCCATCCCCCCACCCACTCCCCCTCATGCATCACAGCATCATCTATACACAACCCCTCTCCATTTCTAATGGAACAACAATCTCATTTTTAATTTCCTTTAAGATTCTTGGATGCCAACCGTCAGGCCCTGGTGTTTTATTAACTTTGAGTTTATCTATACACCATATGGGCCCTCCCCAGCTGCAAGCATGTGCTGGGGAGGGCCTGTGCCAGTAACTGTCCCAAAGAGCCCCAGCCTCTTCATGAACTTATCATTAGTGGTAAATGGGCTGTGACAGTAGGCGACTCTCCAGTTCAGTTCCTCCTACGTGAAAGTGGCCCCGATTCTGATGAGCATGTCATCATCTTTGCCACAGAAGAACATCTCCAGTAGCTAGCAGCAGCAGCATATACTTGGTGCATGGATGACAACTTGCCCATGCCCCCGTCAGTCTTCATGCAACTGTATGTTATCCAGGGAACAGTTGATAGTGTTTTCCTACCCCTCGCCTATGCCCTTCTTCAACATGAAGTCACTTTGGATTATCAACAACATCAGTGAGGGCTGGAACAACAAGTTTTTATCCCCTGTTGGCCACCATCATCCATCCATCTGGAAGTTAGTAGAGTGCCTGAAAGCCGAATGTGCCAATCACCACAGTGTTGCTCCAGGCAGAAATGGGTGTCCGGCCAAGAAGTGTACCAAGAAGGTGTGCATGGAGCTTCAGTCTCGGCTACACAACCTTTGTGAAGATAGGGTCTCTCACAAGAAGACCATTCCTCAGTTCCTCAGAGGGCTTAGCCATAATATTTGTGGTGGGCAACCCAACATCTAAACATGAACAAACTCTGATGCACAAATGGTAAACAATATTGTGACTTTGCATATTAGTTATTATTTTTCGATAATGTGTGATATATGAATTGTGATATTTGCTAAGGTGCAGGGATGACCCGTTATCTAGGAGGTGCTAAGATGGGAGGGAGGGTGGAGGGGTGTGGAGTGTTTTCAGGGATGGAATGGGTGGGAATGATTTTATGCCTTTTCCTTTATGGCTACCTCCCTAGTAAGGGGGAAAAAGCCTTGGTATATGTATGTATGATGTAAAAATGTATAATCATTGTTTTATCGGATCAATAAACTTCCCAGGCTACAGGTTACACAAGATAATTAGATTCATACTAAATTTACCTCAACGCAGTCATATTGGTATTGAAGAATTTAGCAAGGTAGGAATGTTACCTGTAAAATATTGTGTCTGGCAGCTGAAACTAAACCAAGTTTACAATGTTGTTCATAATTCTGCTCCCTCATATGTAAGCTGTAACTTTACATTATCAGCTGAGAACTGAACCCGGAACAGTCAAGAATCTCATATTGTACCTCATGCAGGACCCTTCACCAAAAACAGTTTTCACTTCACAGGTGCTCAGCTATTGAACTCACTACCTGTGTCCATTAAGGAGTCAAATAGCAAGGTTACATTCAAGAAAAAAGTCAAGGGTTACTATATGTCTCAGCTATGGACAGAGAGCCTTGATTTTGTGTACTACTAGCTTAAGTGAGGGTTACCTGATTCCATGAGTAATACCATCCAAATTCTGCGTTCACTCATAACTGTTCTGACCTCCCCCCCTATTTTCTTGTTCTTCAGAAGTTTAGTTTAGTATAACAATGATTGATGTTTACAATCTGGTTTCCACCTTTGTTTTGCCAGTCTTAATATGGTATATGTCTCATGTTGGGTCCAAGAACAGTTATGATCTGACCTTTTTCCTTGTCTCCTTGTTGTTTTACTCATACGAGTACTGGTCCCCTGTACCCTACCTCTGGTGCTTCAGGTAGAATGGACTACTAGTGCTCGTACAAATTGCCCACTCCGTCCTGAGATACAGGTTAAATGTTAGACTTAATTAATAGGTGACCCTAGCTGCAGTGTGGCATTCACTATACCTACATGTTGTTACAGATGTAGAATATTGTAGTATATCATTAATGGTACTACTCTGATATAGTACTCACTCATACATGTTGATACATCTGTAGAATAATGCAGTATATCATTAATGGTACTACTCTGATATATTACTCACTCATAATGTTTTGTTACAGTTTAACATTACTTTGTTGTTCCTTTGCTTAATGCAATGTTCCATTTTGTGATGGTGCTCAAATCTTTGGTCTCAATATTCCTATGTGTACAAACATTTTAGTAATACAGTATTAGCAAAACTATTACAATGTTTATTTGTCATGTGTACTGACTGGTATTACTCATGATTGTCTCTGGTCCCCTTAACCCCCTACATATGGTGACAGTGTGACTTAGTGTAGAATAACAATCTGATGAGGACCACAATGGAAATAAGCGTACATGCTTTTTGTGTTATCCTCGGCAATTTGCTTTGATTTATTCTGATCTATGTGTTCTTGTCATTATTTGCACCTCATGTACATTGATTCATTGCCAAATAAAGTCTATCTATCTATCTCTATAGTTGATCATTTAGTGATAATGAGTCATTTGACCGAAATGTCCTGGTCCGAATGATCCGGTCCGAAACGTCCTACAATTCTCAAACGTCACGTGATGACCCACAGTGGACAGAAAAAATTGAATGTGACCTGTGTGATGCAGCTTTCTCACGAGAGGATCATCTCAAACGTCACGTGATGAACCATAGTGGAGAGAAGCCTTTCAAGTGTGACTTGTTTGATGCAGCTTACTCAGAAAAGAGTGCTCTCAAGTATCACATAATGACCCATACTGGAGAAAAGCCTTTCAAATGTGACATGTGATGCAGCTTACTCAGAAAATAGTGCTCTTAAATGTCACATAATGACCCACACTGGAGAGAAGCCTTTCCAGTGTGACGTGTGGTGTGATGCAGCTTTCTCACGAAAGAGTGATCTCAAACGTCACGTGGTGACCCACAGTGGACAGAAAACTTTGCAATGTGACCTGTGTGATGCAGCTTTCTCACGAAAGGAGCATCTCAAATGCCACGTGGGAAGGTGTCCTCCTGCATGTGGGGAAATGACAATCTTGGAAGATGGATGTGGGGAAATGACAATCTTGGAAGATGGATGTGGGGAAATGTTCATGTGGGAAACTGTCCGTACACCGGTGTTAGGTTTGGTATCGAATCCTGGGGCAATGCACGCATGTGTAGTATAAATATTTGAGAAATTGTGCTTGTCCGTCTGTCTGCTTGAGTGCCATGGTATGTATGCCACGAAACTTCGACGATATGGAACCAATCGTTGCCAAAATTGGAACCTAGATTGGTCGTTATATGTGTGTGTGTGTGGAGGGGGGTGTATCCCGGCAAATTGAAACTAATAAAGGATTCGCATGAATCACACAAACATTGATTTCTGATATCCTTGAGTATTGGATGGGCGAAAATATCACCAAGATTTTTTGTTTCCAGTTATGTGTGCTATTGTATATCATAGTTCTCTTCGTAATATTTATTCATTCACTCCCGTGGTTTGCTGTTTTTCACTTTACCAGTAACTTAGAATATTGAATCTTAGGCCACATAAAATTGGTGATTGCCTTGTAAAAAAGATAAAAGTGGAAATGAGTGTTTTTATTGTATATATTTTCTTTCACAAAAATTCTGGAGTTTATCATTTCATGACATCTTAGGATATACATTAGAAATACCCTCGCAATAGAAAAGTAAGTTTACAACTTGGACCTGTAAGATTCACCTAAACATCTGTCTTCTTTCTGGAACAATAAACCCAAGTGACATGTACAATCGCGGTTTTATTATCATTATTTTTATTATTGTTACGTCAAAACTACCAGTACTTTCTCCCACCAATTGATTAGGCAGCAAATTTATACATTTAAAAGATATGTGTATATATATATATATATAGGTGGGCGTAAAAAGGTGCATAGACCAATATACCTGGGCACTAGGAACACATTGATAGACTCGACAAAAAGTGAGAGGGTACAGGATGAAGAAAGGCCACAGTGTGTATAAACGTGATTTAATTTATTTCCTTTTTCGTTCAAGTGTGTAGTCCACATGTCCAACTAAGTAATCCGTGACCAATGTTAACGGTGGTGGTTGATGGCGAGCAGTTTGGGTACGTAGGTGGGCACCTATTCGAGGGCTGGAACAATGTAACTGGTGTGGATGTAATGTGCACACATCCCATTTTCATGAGTGATTTTAATAATCAATTTTACTGTTCTTTTTTTAGGCCAGGAGAGAAGCCATTTCAGTGTGACCTGTGTGATTACCCTTTCTCACAAAAGGGTGATCTCAAACAACACATGGCCCACACAGGAGAGAAGCCATTCTAGTGTGACCTGTGCAATAAAGCTTTTTCACATAAGGGTAACCTCAAATGTCACATGATGAACCACACAGGAGAGAAGCCATTCCAGTGTGACCTGTGCAATAAAGCTTTTTCACGTAAGGCTGATCTCAAACGTCACATGATGATCCACACGGGAGAGAAGCCATTTCAGTGTGACCTGTGTGATTCAGCTTTCTCACTAAATAGTCATCTGAAACGTCACATGAAGACCCACACAGGAGAGAAGCCATTTCAGTGTGACCTGTGTGATTCTGCTTTCTCGCTAAAGGGTGATCTCAAATTTCACATGATGACCCACACAGGAGAGAAACCATTTCAGTGTGACCTGTGTGATTCTGCTTTCCCACGAAAGGCTGATCTCAAACTTCACATGATGACTCACACAGGAGAGAAGCCATTTCAGTGTGGCCTGTGTGATTCTGCTTTCCGCCGAAAGGCTAATCTCAACCTTCACGTGATGACCCACACGGGAGAGAAGCCATTTCAGTGTGACCTGTGTGATTCTGCTTTCCCACAGAAGGCTAATCTCAAAGTTCACATGATGACCCACACAGGAGAGAAGCCATTTCAGTGTGACCTGTGTGATTCTGCTTTCCTACGAAAGGCTGATCTCAGACGTCACATGATGACCCACACAGGAGAGAAGCCATTCCAGTGTGACCTGTGCAATAAAGCTTTTTCACATAAGGGTCATCTCAAAAGTCACATGGTGACCCACACGGGAGAGAAGCCATTTCAGTGTGACCAGTGTGATTCAGCTTTCTCAGGAAATTCTGGTCTCAAACGTCACATGATGACCCACACGGGAGAGAACCCATTTTAGTGTGACCTTTGTGATTCTGCTTTCTCGCAAAATGCTAGTCTCAAACGTCACATGGTGACCCGTGTACACTGTTACAATTACTATTAATATTTTCATTGTTATCATTAGCATTGTCATCATATTTACCACTTGCTAAGCATTATCATTATTATTACATTTGCCACAATGAATTTTTAATGTTCACACTTGTCACCAACTATGGTACCACGGGGAGGTAGTGAGGTCCACCCCATGTATATAACGCCCACATCCTGTTTATACACCATTCCTTTGAAAAAGCATACCTGCGAAACTAGTCAGGAATAAACTCTAGACTAAGACTCCTGTGTTTCCTACTCCGCTTATATATATATATATATATATATATATATATATATATATATATATATATAATATATATATATATATATATATATATTATATTTAAGCGTTACCACTATCGCCGCCCTTGTAAAATCCTCCATATGGATATAGCGACTCACTTCTGTCCGGGAAAATGAAATGAATGAATGAATGAATCCCCGAAAGGACATATATTGTACAAGATCCTACGGGAGCTTAGCGGTGACGTGAACCAACGAACTTTCTCCTCCGCCGTTACACCAGATTCCTTCTTTCAAGTCTTGACGGCATAATAATCTCGAGTCAATATTTTTCTTGCTTACACAAGGGTTCTACTCTCTTTTCTACCTATCAAGACCTTACAAGACAGGTTATTTATTATATGTATTATATTTTGCATGAGGCTAAGGCGGGAAGTCCACCCGTGCAGGGAGTTTGTATACATGTACTATATAAAATTATTTGATGAAATAAAAAAAATGTGAAAGTTTGTATGCATGTATATTGTATAAAAATATTCTTAACCCTAATACAACAATCGGCAGACCAGTACGGCATAGCTACTATACTGTGTGTTTTTTTTTCTCCCTCATTTTCGTCTCCTCCAATCGTTGATAGCTAGTGATAAAAAGTTGACATGAAAAGATTCTTAACCTAACCTAATACATATACATAATATATAAAGATCTCGTATAGGCTCTGTTGTAACCACTTTTATGACATTAAATGTTAATATTAACGAAGCCATGGAACATTTTGAAAAAAAAGTCCAATCAAATGAGCCCACATTCTGTGTTTCGATAGACGTTCCTCATAGAGACTGTGTTTGCATTAAAGCTGATGTAGATTGCCGAAGAGTCCTAGGACATGGTAGCCAGGGGAGGTGAAATGTCAGCCGTTTGTTTGCAGTTATGTTGGTATAGACGAAGCAGGAATGCTAGGGCAGAAAGAGAAGAAGAGAAAATGTCAACAACACCTGGTGTTCCCAGGAGGTCACACATCCAAGTACTAACCAGACCCAACGCTGGTTAACTTCGCTCATCGGCCGAAAAGTGGTGTGTTCAAAAGTTGTATGGCCGTTGGCAACGATTTCTCGTACTTCACAACTTTTTATCTCTACTTCCACGCTACCAGGTTATGGTGGACGAGGTGTTGTATTGAGACGTTGGATCGTGCGTTGCATTTGGGACACTCTTTTGCCTTAAAAGGGCGCTTCAGTTGTACAGACTAGGAGAAGATGCTTCAATATTTCTTCCGGGATCTTAGGGGGATGCAATTCAGGGTGACGATACACAATATTCAGGATTATATCTATTGTGGGAAGAATAGGAACATGTGAAAATAACGATTCCACATCGAGGGAAGCCATTATTCCTTGGGGTTGCTTGCTGTGTAGTATGTTGATAAAATCCTCAGATGATTTTATGGAGTATTTCTTAGGAATGAAAGGGGTGATGATATTGCTGAGCTGTTTGGCGGGTCCATATGTAGGTGTAATAATTTGTGAGATGATCGGGCGGAGAGGGGAGTTTGGCTTGTGTGTTTTGACGATCCTATAAATATAGACTTGAGAGAATTCACCGGTAATGGGAGGGGTGTGCAGATGGTCCACGACTGCGTTATTAGCTGCGATGAGTTTGTTAACCTGAACCTCAAGTGGGATCACTAGAAATTTTCTTGAATTTAGAAGTGTCGCAGAGGATGTGGTTAATTTTAGAGATAGTCTTCTTTGTTAAGTAAGACATAAATGGACTTATCAGCTCGTCGAATGACGAGGTTAGGGTTGTTGCGTAACTCAGAGGCGGCTTGTTTGAGTTGTGGAGTGAGGAGGGAACTATTTTTGTGACTGCGGCTTTTGGTGGTTTCAGCTAATAACTGGGGTTGTAAATCAGAGGAAATAGTAACCTTACCATCTTTCTGGAGTTGGAGGAGGGACTGAAGGAAGAGTTCCACCTCGGCAACCTTATCCGCTTTATCAAAATTTGGCTGCAGGTGACAGTTGAGTCCAAGATTGAGAAGTTCCTTTTGCGCTTCTGTCAGGATGTGATCCGAAAAGTTAATGTAAACTTCAGAGCGCTGTGGGAGAAGGAAGAGGCCTCCGTAGAGGCGACTCAACTTTTTGATAGTTTTGTTTTCTACGATGTTCTTGCGATGTTGCTTGACGATGTCCAAAGTAGAAATGAGGCTGCGTCGGACTTCGGATGTTATGGAGAAATCGTCAAAATGGTTCATTAAATCATTGAGCTTCTGTTGCTGGATATCAAGCTGTTCGGTTTTTATAGTAATTTGCCGTTGGATCAGTTGCTTTCTATATATATATATACATGTATATAGGAGTTGGGGCATATTCTCACCAAAGCGGGTGTGAGCGTTGCTTTCTCCACGGGTAAAAAATTAGGAGAAGTTGTCAAGAATAGAAATAAATCAGAAAAGGATATAGAGAAGGGCGCGATTTACAATATACCATGTGGTGGTTGTCCGTTAGGATATTATGGAGAGACGGGAAGATCAGTGGAGCTACGGACATATGAGCACAAAAATGACGTCAGAGCTCACAGAACCTCCAACTCGCTAGTATATTTAGACCAATGTGGTCATCTTCCAGATTGGAAAAAGATAGAGGTGCTCCACAAAGGTCTAGAGAAAAAGAAAAGAAAAATAGTGGAGGCAGCCCACATTACTTCCCACCCCTGCATCAACCATAGGGAAGGGTTTATAAAATTAGCAGGAGCAGTAAGTACTCTGATTGTCAAGGAGGTAAAAAGGACAATTGAGAACGGAGGGAGAAGTGACATGGTCGGAGTCACATGAAAAAAAAGGGTAGAGGACGGATGAGAGTATAGAGAGAGGGGAACACGGCAAGGATGGATTATATAAGCTGTTAATTTTCTGAAACTGTATGTACTTTGAGAATGTCCTGGTAAGGACGAAACGTCAGTGAATAAAACTCCAACTGTTCTTTGTGTTTAACTCACCACCCTTCCACTCATTTGTCTTACATACTTCAATATGTATATATATATATATATATATATATATATATATTATATATCATATATATTATATATTCATATATATATATATATATATATATGCAACAGTAATCACATAAAACACGTGAATAAAGATTTATGCTTGTAACCACGAGGAAAATAAAGATCGGAATACTGAACGTTTTCGTCTTAATAGACAAAAACGTTCAGTATTCCGATCTTTATTTTCCTCGTGGTTACAAGCATATATATATATATATATATCTATATATATATATATATATATATATATATACGTGGAGTTAAAAACGACAGCATTGTTGTAGTTCAGTTTTTTCTTCGTATTTTCGATTTTCTTGATAAGATATTTTCCATTAACTGGGTGAATTGAAATTAGGTCTCTATATTCTTCCATTTGTTCTTATTTGACATCGACGTTTCGTCTTAAACAAGACATTATCAAGATATAACTGAAATAGCAAAAATTACATGGTAACAGCAAAGGTACTAGACAATATCAAGATATAACTGAAATAACAAAAAATACATGGTAACAGTAAAGGTACTAGACAATATCAAGATAAAACTGAAATAACAAAAATTACATGGTAACAGAAATAATAAAGGTGACAGATTTGTGAAAATAAATACAAAGACTTACATTTAAAGGGGGCAAAGAGGAAGAAGGGTGTGACAATCGGGGATGACACAAGGGGGGGAGGAGGAAAGGGGCAGACAATAAGAACCTCAGAGGTCAAGGGGTAAGGGGAGTGGGGTAACTCCACGTGTATTACTGAGAACCTGCTCCCCCCTTTACTAATATATATATATATATATATATATATATATATATATGCAATAAAAACACTAGCAGCGTGTGTTCACAAATGCGTAAGTAACCACTAGGAAAAGTAAACTAACGAAGCAGAGCGCTTTCATAATTCCTTCTTTGTATCTGTACTGAAGATGTAATTATACGAAAGCGCTCTGCTTCGTTAGTTTACTTTTCCTAGTGGTTACTTACGCATATATATATGTATATATATACATACATATAATTTATATATATATATATATATATATATATATATATATATATATATATGCGTATACTTTGGCAGGAGGTTCTCCCTCTGGCACGAAATGTTGTATATAATAGCATGATGGCAACTCACAATTTTCTTGTTAACTTGTTCAATACTGTGAACAAGGCGACGTATTTCAAGAGGCAATCTATGTAGAAGGTCAGCAAAGGACATTTCAACACTGCCTCATTGTTGAAATGTCCTTTGCTGACCTACATAGATTGCCTCTTGAAATACGTCGCCTTGTTCGCAGTATTGAACAAGTTAACAAGAAAATTGTAAGTTGTCATCATGCTATTATATACAATATGTATATATATATATATATATATATATATATATATATATATATATATATTCATACTGATGACCCACTTTCTGTGATCCTCTTCAGCAGATATGAATTACAGAGTAGAGAACAATGTGTATTTATACTAAAACAGTGAGGTAAGCTAGAAGGGACGGGGGCTCAGGTGACATGTCCGGCGCGCATTGTGTGCATCTTGGTGGCTCAGGTCACATGTCCAGCGTTGCATGGACCTTGGTGTCTTTTGTCCACCGCTAATGTAGATAACATTTTATTTATAGCAAAAGAAGAAATACAATCTGGTGACCATTGGCCATAGGAAATGTTATAATTTTTCTTCTGACACTACATTCGGATTTGTAAATTAATTATTTCAGCATCGTCCCAATTTATCCGGTGGTTTTTGTTGGCGACGTGCTGAAATACCGCGGAATTTTCCTGCCGGTATTTTACAGAGTTCTTGTGCTCCTTGACCCTGGTAGTGAGATCTCGACCTGTCTGTCCCCAATATACATCCTTACAATCTAAACAAGGTAATTTGTAAACTCCAGGAATTGTATTACTCTTGGATCTATGATGTATATTGACGACTTTACTGAACAAATTGTTGGGATAATTGAAAATAAAATTGACCTTTTCCTTTAAAGGTATCAAATGAGACAAGTCATTAATTGATTTAGTAAAAAACACGATCCAACGTCGCAACACAACACCTCACCCACCATAACTTGCACCTCATTAACCATTCGCTCCCATTGCCAGACCACATCCAAACATATAAATACATCACGCGCGCGCCTGCTGTAAACGTTTTAAGTGTTAGTATCTCTTGTTGCGAGGACTTACTGGTGGGTTTCTTTCATCAGTCACTTTTAAGTATAAATATTGTGTAAGTTACGAGTGTAATAATGCTTTTCCAGCCACAATCACACCTTTCGCTGTCAAACATTATTAAGGCAAAAAAGTGTCCCAAAAGCAACGCACGATCCAACGTCGCAACACAACACGTCCTGGGAACACCAGGTGTTGTTGATATTTTCTCTTCTTCTCTTTCTGTCCTAGCATTCTTGCTTCGTCTATACCAACATAACTGCAAACAAACGGCTGACATTTCACCTCCCCTGGCTACCATGTCCTAGGACTCTTTGGCAATCTACTACATCAGCTTCAGTGCAAACACATTCTCTAAGAGGAACGTCTATCCAAACGCAGTATGTGGGCTCATTTGATTGGACTTTTTTCAAAATGTTCAATGGCCTCGTTAATATTAACATTTAATGTAATAAAAATGGTTACAACATAGCCTATAAGAGATCTTTATATATTATGTATATGTATTAGGTTAGGTTAAGAATCTTTTTATGTCAACTTTTTATCACTAGCTATCAACGATTGGAGGAGACGAAAATGAGGGAGAAAAAAACAACAACAACAATATAGTAGCTATGCCGTAATGGTCTGCCGATTGTTGTATTAGGGTTAAGAATCTTTTTATACAATATTTCTTTATTTTAAAAACATAATTTTATATAGTACATGCATACAAACTTTCACATTTTTTGTTATCAAATAATTTTAAGTACATGCATACAAACTCCCTGCACGGGTGGACTTCCCGCCTTAGCCTCATGCAAATTATAACATACATACAATAAATAACCTGTCTTGCAAGGTCTTGATAGGTAGAGAGTAGAACCCTTGTGTACGCAAGAAAAATATTGATTCGAGATGATTATGCTGTCAAGACTTGAAACAAAGAATCTGGTGTAACGGTGGAGAAAGTTCGTTGGTTCACGTCACCGCTAAGCTCCCGTAGGATCTTGTATTTTATGTCCTTTCGGGGATTCATTCATTCATTCATTTCATTTTCCCGAACAGAAGTGAGTCGCCATATCCACATGGAGGATTTTACAAGGGCGGCGATAGTGGTAACACTTAATATAATAATACACACACACACACATATATATATATATATATATATATATATATATATATATATATATATATATATATATATATATATATATTCATGTAAGCGGAGTAGGAAACACAGGAGTCTTAGTCTAGAGTTTATTCCTGACTAGTTTCGCAGGTATGCTTTTTCAAAGGAATGATGTACAAACAGGCTGTGGGCATTTTATACATGGGGTGGACCTCACTACCTCCCCGTGGTACCATAGTTGGTGACAAGTGTGAACATTACATATTCATTGTGGCAAATGTAATAATAATGATAATGCTTAGCAAATGGTAAATATGATGACAGCGCTAATAATAACAATGAAAATATTAATAGTAATTGTAACAGAGTACACGGGTCACCATGTGACGTTTGAGACTAGCATTTTGCGAGAAAGCAGAATCACACAGGTCACACTAAAATGACTTCTCTCCCGTGTGGATCACCATGTGACTTTTGAGACCATTTCCTGAGAAAGCAGAATCACACAGGTCACACTGAAATGGCTTCTCCCGTGTGGGTCATCATGTGACTTTTGAGATGACCCTTACGTGAAAAAGCTTTATTGCACTGGTCACACTGGAATGGCTTCTCTCCTGTGTGGGTCATCATGTGAAGTTTGAGATCCGCCTTTCGTGGGAAAGCAGAATCACACAGGTCACACTGAAATGGCTTCTCTCCCGTGTGGGTCACCATGTGACTTTTGAGCTGACCCTTACGTGAAAAAGCTTTATTGCACTGGTCACACTGGAATGGCTTCTCACCTGTGTGGGTTATCATGTGAAGTTTGAGATCAGCCTTTCGTGCGAAAGCAGCATCACACAGGTCACACTGAAATGGCTTCTCTCCTGTGTGGGTCATCATGTGAACTTTGAGATTAGCCTTTCGTGGGAAAGCAGAATCACACAGGTCACACTGAAATGGCTTCTCTCCTGTGTGGGTCATCACGTGATGTTTGAGATTACCCTTTCGTAGAAAAGCTTTATTGCACTGGTCACACTGGAATGGCTTCTCTCCTGTGTGGGTCATCATGTGAACTTTGAGAACATCCTTTCGTGGGAAAGCAGAATCACACAGGTCACACTGAAATGGCTTCTCTCCCGTGTGGGTCACCATGTGACTTTTGAGATGATCCTTAAGTGAAAAAGCTTTATTGCACTGGTCACACTGGAATGGCTTCTCTCCTGTGTGGGTCATCATGTGATTTTTGAGATTAGTCTTTTGTGGGAAAGCAGAATCACACAGGTCACACTGAAATGGTTTCTCTCCTGTGTGGGTAATCATGTGAAGTTTGAGATCACCCTTTCGTGGGAAAGCAGAATCACACAGGTCACACTGAAATGGCTTCTCTCCTGTGTGGGTCTTCATGTGACTTTTGAGATGATCCTTACGTGAAAAAGCTTTATTGCACTGGTCACACTGGAATGGCTTCTCTCCTGTGTGGGTCATCATGTGAAGTTTGAGATTAGCCTTTTGTGGGAAAGCAGAATCACACAGGTCACACTGAAATGGCTTCTCTCCTGTGTGGGTCATCATGTGATGTTTGAGACTAGCCTTTCGTGGAAAAGCAGAATCACACAGGTCACACTGAAATGGCTTCTCTACTGTGTGGGTCATCATGTGATGTTTGAGATTACCCTTTAGTGAGAAAGCAGAATCACACAGGTCACACTGAAATTGCTTCTCTTTTGTGTGGGTCACCATGTGACTTTTGAGATGACCCTTACGTGAAAAGGCTTTATTGCACAGGTCACACTTGAATGGCTTCTCTCCTGTGTGGGTCTTCATGTGAAGTTTGCGATCACCCTTTCGTGAGAAAGCAGAATCACACAGATCACACGGAAATGGCTTCTCTCCTGTGTGGGTCACCATGTGATGTTTGAGATCATCTTTACGTGAGAAAGCAGAATCACACAGGTCACAATGAAATGGCCTCTCTCCTGTGTGGATTATCATGTGACGTTTCAGATAACTATTTAGTGAGAAAGCAGAATCACACAGGTCACACTGAAATGGCTTCTCTCCTGTGTGGTTCACCATGTGACATTTTAGATCACGCTTTCGTGGGAAAGCAGAATCACACAGGTCACACTGAAATGGCTTCTCTCCCGTGTGGGTCACCATGTGACCTTTGAGATTACTCTTACTTGAAAACGCTTTATTGCACTGGTCACACTGGAATGGCTTATCTCCTGTGTGGGTCATCATGTGAACTTTGAGATTAGCCTTTTGTGGGAAAGCAGAATCACACAGGTCACACTGAAATGGCTTCTCTCCCGTGTGGGTCCTCATGTGACTTTTGAGATCACCATTTAGCGAGAAAGCAGACTCACACAGGTCACACTGAAATGGCTTCTCTCCCGTGTGGGTCTTCATGTGACGTTTCAGATGACTATTTTGCGAGAAAGCAGAATCACACAGGTCACACTGAAATGGCTTCTGTCCTGTGTGGGTCTTCATGTGAAGTTTGAGATGATCCTTACGTGAAAAAGCTTTATTGCACTGGTCACACTGGAATGGCTTCTCTCCTGTGTGGGTCATCATGTGAAGTTTGATATCAGCCTTTCGTGGGAAAGCAGAATCACACAGGTCACACTGAAATGGCTTCTCTCCTGTGTGGGTCATCATGTGACATTTGAGATCAGCCTTACGTGAAAAAGCTTTATTGCACAGGTCACACTGGAATGGCTTCTCTTCTGTGTGGTTCATCATGTGACATTTGAGATTACCCTTATGTGAAAAAGCTTTATTGCACAGGTCACACTGGAATGGCTTCTCTCCTGTGTGCGCCATGTGTTGTTTGAGATCACCCTTTTGTGAGAAAGGGTAATCACACAGGTCACACTGAAATGGCTTCTCTCCTGACCTAAAAAAGAACAGTAAAATTGATTATTAAAATCACTCATGAAAATGGGATGTGTGCACATTACATCCACACCAGTTACATTGTTCCAGCCCTCGAATAGGTGCCCACCTACGTACCCAAACTGCTCGCCATCAACCACCACCGTTAACATTGGTCACGGAATACTTAGTTGGACATGTGGACTACACACTTGAACGAAAAAGGAAATAAATTAATTCATGTTTATACACACTGTGGCCTTTGTTCACCCTGTACCCTCTCACTTTTAGTTGAGTCTATCAATGTGTTCCTAGTGCCCAGGTATATTGGTCTATGCACCTTTTTACGCCCACCTATATATATATATATATACATATCTTTTAAATGTATAAATTTGCTGCCTAATCAATCGGTGGGAGAAAGTACTGGTAGTTTTGACGCAACAATAATAAAAATAATGATAATAAAACCGCGATTGTACATGTCACTTGGGTTTATTGTTCCAGAAAGAAGACAGATGTTTAGGTAAATCTTACAGGTCCAAGTTGTAAACTTACTTTTCTATTGCGAGGGTATTTCTAATGTTTAGGTAAATCTTACAGGTCCAAGTTGTAAACTTACTTTTCTATTGCGAGGGTATTTCTAATGTATATCCTAAGATGTCATGAAATGATAAACTCTTTTAAAAGGTAATCACAGCAAACCACGGGAGTGAATGAATAAATATTACGAAGAGAACTATGATATACAATAGCACACATAACTGGAAACAAAAAATCTTGGTGATATTTTCGACCATCCAATACTCAAGGATATCAAAAATCAATGTTTGTGTGATTCATGCGAATCCTTTATTAGTTTCAATTTGCCGGGATACACCCCCCCCCCACACACACACCCTACATGAAAAGCGAACAAACGAGTGAATTTTGGCAGAAATGGCACCAGGTGGAATTCATCATAAAAAGTTCAAACTTGTCGAAATACGCGGAAACACATCACGAGAAATCCACATGTTACATGAAGTACTGAGAAATAAACAAAATAACATGTGTGATCTCATTTGGCACATCCAACTGCCTCTTAACAAGTGCTTTCCAACACTTAGCAAACGGAGAGAGCCAATCCTGTTTGCTGTAATTTGGCATAATTATTATAATTAATCCATAAGTATAACGACCAATCTAGGTTCCAATTTTGGCAACGATTGGTTCCGTATCGTCGAAGTTTCGTGGCATACATACCATGGCACTCAAGCAGACAGACGGACAAGCACAATTTCTCAAATATTTATACTACACATGCGTGCATTGCCCCAGGTTTCGATACCAAAACCCAACACCGGTGTACGGACAGTTTCCCACATGAACATTTTCTCACATCCATCTTCCAAGATTGTCATTTTCCCACATGCAGGAGGACACCTTCCCACGTGGCATTTGAGATGCTCCTTTCGTGAGAAAGCTGCATCACACAGGTCACATTGCAAAGTTTTCTGTCCACTGTGGGTCACCACGTGACGTTTGAGATCACTCTTTCGTGAGAAAGCTGCATCACACCACACGTCACACTGGAAAGGCTTCTCTCCAGTGTGGGTCATTATGTGACATTTAAGAGCACTATTTTCTGAGTAAGCTGCATCACATGTCACATTTGAAAGGCTTCTCTCCAGTATGGGTCATTATGTGATACTTGAGAGCACTCTTTTCTGAGTAAGCTGCATCAAACAAGTCACACTTGAAAGGCTTCTCTCCACTATGGTTCATCACGTGACGTTTGAGATGATCCTCTCGTGAGAAAGCTGCATCACACAGATCACATTCAATTTTTTCTGTCCACTGTGGGTCATCACGTGACGTTTGAGAATTGTAGGACGTTTCGGACCTGATCATTCGGACCAAGACGTTTCGGTCAAATGACTCATTATCACTAAATGATCAACTTTAAATAATCTGAGAAGTCTATTGAGCCGATAAAATAATGATGATTTAATTTTAATAATTTTCATTACTTAAAATGTGGCAAATGTCACAATTCATATATTACACATTACCGAAAAATAATCATTAATATGCAAAGTCACAATATTGTTTACCATTTGTGCATCAGAGTCTGTTCATGTTTAGATGTTGGGTTGCCCACCACGAATATTATGGCTAAGCCCTCTGAGGAACTGAGGAATGGTCTTCTTGTGAGAGACCCTATCTTCACAAAGGTTGCGTAACCGAGACTGAAGCTCCATGCACACCTGCTTGGTACGCTTCCTTGGCCGGACACCCATTTCTAGTCTGGAGCAACACTGTGGTGACTCTGGCACATTCGGCTTTCAGGCACTCTACTAACTTCCAGATGGATGGATGATGGCGGCCAACAAGGGATGAAAACTTGTTGTTCCAGCCCTCCCTCACTGATGTTGTTGGTACGGGGTTGATTATCCAAAGTGACTTCATGCATGTTCCACAGTTCGGGCGGAAACATTGCAGGAACACGGCGAAAGGTGATGGGTGCAACACTGCCTACGCGGTCATTGGCAATCTTCCGTTGAAAAAGGGCATAGGCGAGGGGTAGGAAAACACTATCAACTCTTCCCTGGATAACATACAGTTGCATGAAGACTGACGGGGACATGGCCAAGTTGCCATCCATGCACCAAGTATCTGCTGCTGTTGCTGCTGCTGCTAGCTACTGGAGACGTTCTTCTGTGGCAAAGATGATGACACGCTCATCAGAATCGGGGCCACTTTCATGTAGGAGGAACTGAATTGCAGAGTCGCCTGCTGTCACAGCCCATTTACCACTAATGATAAGTTCATGAAGAGGCTGGGGCTCTTTGGGACGGTTACTGGCACGGGCCCTCCTCAGCACACGCTTGCATGTATCAGCGGCTGGTAAACGAGCGTTCACTGCATCAGCAACACTGGCACTCACAAAAGTAAAGATCTGGTTCGGTTTGTCAACTGCAACATCATTAGCTGGATGGCAATGGCCAATATGTGCAAAGGGAGACTAGTGATCCTTGGTGGTTATAACAATGCCTAGGTATCTAACAAGAGGATCACGTTTGACACATCGCCAAGTTAACTGTGGCAATGTTTCAGACCACCACGTTTGGTGTATAGAGAAACTCAAAGATAACACACCAGGACATGACGGTTGGCATCCAAGAATCTTAAAGGAAATGAAAAATGAGATTGCTGTTCCATTAGAAATTATTTTCTAGAAATCCATCATATCTGAAGGCAACAAAAAGAATCCAAATAACTAAAGGCCTATAAGTTTGACTTCAATAGTAGGAAAAATTAATGGAAATTATCATCAGAGATGCTATCAAACATCATTAAGAAAGTAACTGTTTGATAAATGATAGCCAGCATGGTTTCAGACGGAAACGTTCTTGCGTGACTAACTTACTTGAATTCTACAACACAGTTATCTCGAATTATGTCAAGAAACAATATAGATTTAATATATCTAGACTTTGCAAAAGCTTTTGATACCGTCCCACACGAAAGACTACTTACTAAATTAGCTTCACACGGAATAAATGGTAGCCTATTAAGTTGGACAAGTAATTGGTTCAATGATCGAGAGTTCTTTTGAATAGAAAATACTTCTGGTTGGAAAAATGTTACGAGTGGAGTTCCTCAGGGTTCCATTCTTTGGCCACTTCTATTCATAGTATGATATAGACCACGGACTAAAATCTATTGTTTCCAAATTTCCTGATGATACAAAATTAAGCGGAATGGCAAATGATCACTTAAACCAAATAGATATTCAAGATTTAGATAAATTACAGCAATGGTCTGATAAGTCACTAATGAAATTTAGCACAAGTAAATGCAAGGTAATGCACATAGGTAAAATAACTTGCTTTGACTGCCATAGATCGATATCATCCACTTTGGAGACCTCTGATCTTGTCAGTGCCTGACAAACATGTATCACGTTACTGCTGTCAATAGTTTTCCTCTACTGGCATTTAAACTTGAGTTCTTGGTGCCTAGGGAATCCATAAACTTCATCCTGTGACAGAAATACAGACCTTGTTATGAATAGAAGGTTCTTCTGGCAAATTTTTTGCTTGACACTGCAACTTCTGGCCATTCAATAGTTCATGCTACCCAAAGATATTGCTACATACCTCTCCTGATCATCATGTCTTGGTGATAGATATCAGTTTTATTGACATTTATGGGATGTCAGCCAAGACAATTACTTAGTGCAGTTTGGATAAAATACACATGGTAAACAGGATCCGCAATCCAATTAGATTCTAACCACAAATAAAATCACAATGAACATTTGCACTCATGTCATACCTGACTTCAGATATTATCTTACTGGTCTACAAGATCATCCCTCAATGAACTTGAGGTAAATTAGGTGGAAAAAACATATTGTATTATCCAAAGTTACATTGCATTCAGGGGTATAAATCCTAACATTCAGAAAATACCCAACAGGCAATTTTTTCCCAACAGTTTTCCTGTTGATTTGACCTCATCGGTGGTGCCATTTCAATTGGAAATCACTTGTCTGTACTAAACCCCTACCCCCATATGGAGGCTGCATTAGGAAATAAGTATTGCAATTTTGAGAAGCATGCAAAGTCAGAGATTAGTGAGATATATGACAACATTGTTCAAATAAAAGATAAATCAATCACAGTATTCTCCTGTTCTGACCATATCTAACCTATCCAGTCTCTCCCTCATGGGGAATAGATTTTTCGATGTTTACCCCGTCTGGGGTATTCCTTCACCCCATCTGGGGTATTGGCTGCATGTTATTGTTGCAAAGTAGCATGCAGTTGATATTTTAGGGTCTATATGGGGCGCCCCTATGGACCAGAGCCAAACATCATTTTGTCTGTGATGGAAGAAAACTCTGTTCATAGAGAAATGATGACACTTTTATACTACGACTATCCCTCCGTTATGCTGTCCCCCAACCCCTTGTTACTGTCCTGTACCATTTCTCTGAATATTCATTTCCTTTTTTTCGCCGACCCTGTGGTGGGGGAAGAGAATGCTACCACCAAGTCTTTCCACTTGAGTTGTAAAAGGCGACAAAAAAACGGGACGGGGATGGGTTTAGGAGTCATGCTACCTGTAGCCCCAAAAGGGGACATTCCTACAAAAGAAGGAAAGCCATAAGAGGGTCTGGAAGTTTTCTAACCAGTACCCTAAGGTTTGGGTTTTTTATTGTGTGTGGATGTGGTACAGATGAGAGTAAAAGGGAAGAGATAGGCAGTATGTTTGTGAAAAGAAAGATGTGCTGGTTTGAGTGAAACTAAAATGAAAGGAAAGGGCATCTGTGAGTTTGGGAGTGTAGCTGGGAGGTACTCAGGAGTGAAGAGGGGATGAGTGAGAAAAGGGGTGGCTATACTAGTAAGTGAAGAGATAAGTAAGCGGGTAGTGGAGTGGAAGGAGGTTTCATCAAGGTTGATGTGGATGAAGGTGAAGCTGGGAAGGGAGACGTGGGTTTTTGTAAGTGCGGATGGAGTTGGTAGTGAGAAGAGCGTAGAGGAAAGGGAGGCTTTTTGGGTAGATATAAATGAGTGCATAGAGGGATTAGGGAGAAATGTCAATGTAGTTGTATTGGGAGACCTTAATGCTTGGGTAGGAAAGGAACCAATAGACGGAGTGATTGGGAAGTATGGAGTTCCAGGTAAAAATCGTAGTGGAGAAACGATGGTGGAGATGTGTCTTGAAAGAGAGTTGATAATAGCATGTACATTGTTTAGGAAGAAAGTCAAGCATAAGTACACATGGGAGAGGGTAGTGCATAGAAGGGTGGCAGATAGAGTGTTAATGGACTGTATAGTGGTGACCTGGAGTACGGTAGGAAGAGTTAAGGATGTACATGCTCTAAGGGGAGGGGGGAATATCAGATCCTTTCCAGGTGGAAGGTAAATTGAGAGTGGAGAATAGGTGGAGAAAGAGGAAAAGGGCAGAAGGTGGGGAGGTACTTAGAGTGAACTGCTTAAATGAGGGGAAAAAAAGGAGAGTGAGTATAAAAAGAACCTGAAAGAGGAGTGGGAGGCAGTAAAGGATAGAGTAGAACTAGGATTGGAGGAATGGGGATGGTTCAAGGAGGGAGTCATAAGGTGTGCAAAGATGGTGTGTGGAACAAGGTGGGCGGGAGGAAATTGAAGGGTAGTGAGTGGTGGGATGAGGAAGCAAAGCAAAGAAATGAGTAGAAGAGAAGAAGCAGGCTTTCATAGATTGGCTGGAAAGTAGGACGAGGGAATCGTATGAGAGGTACAAAGTAAAGAGAAGGGAAGTTAAGCATAAGATAAAGGAAGCAAAGAACAGAGCAGATGTGAAATGGGGTAAGAGTATGACAGAAAGTTTTGAAAGCAATAAAAAGATATTTTGGAAGGAAAATAAAAGAGAAAGAGGAGGCGAATCAAGTAGAGAAGAAAAGGTAAAAGGTGCAGATGGAGAGATGATAATGGAAGAGAAGGCAGTGAGAGGAAGGTGGGCAGAGTATTTTAGGGAGTTGCTAAATGTGAAGGAGGATAGGGAGGGAAAGGTAGTTGCAGTGGGAATTGCCAAGAAAATGAGAGTGATGAGTGAGGAAAATGAAGGAGAAATAGGGAAGGATGAAGTGAAAGCAGCTGTTAAGATGATGAAAGCAGGTAAGGCACCTGGTCTGCATGGATGCCATGCAGAATGTCTGAAGAAAGGAGGTACAGCTATGGTGGACTGGCTGGTGAGGTTATCTAATGTTTGTTTAAGAGGGGGTAGAGTGCCGGAGGACTGGAGGAGTGCCTGTGTAGTTCCACTTTACAAAGGAAAGGGGGACAAGTGTGAGTGTAGTAGTTTCAGAGGGATCAGCTTGTTGAGTGTAGCTGGGGAGGCTTATGGGAGGCTCTTGATTGAGAGGATTAGGAGAGGAACAGAGGGAGTAATTGGTGAGGAACAGTGTGGGTTTAGGACAAGTAGGGGTTGTGTAGATCAGATTTTTGTGGTAAGACAGATATGTGAGAAAGCTATAGGGGAAGGTAAGGATGTTTTTTGGGCTTTTATGGATCTGGAAAAGGCTTATGACAGGGTAGGCAGAAAGGCACTGTAGGAGGTACTGCAGATATATGGGATAGGAGGAAAGCTGTTAACAGCAGTCAAGAAAGTAGTAGAGCTTGTGTTAGGATTAGAAATGGAGAGAATGAATGGTTTGAGGTAAAGGTGGGACTTCATCAGGGATGTGTTATGTTGCCCTGGCTGTTCAATCTTTATATGTACGGGGTGGTGCGAGAGGTAAATGCGAGGGTAGTAGGTCATGGGTTGGAGATGATTAAAGAAAATGGAGAAAAGTGGGAGGTGAGCCAGCTGTCGTTTGCTGAAGACACTGCGCTTGTAGCAGGATCAGAGGAGGGATTGAGGAAGTTAGTGACAGAGTTTGAGAAGGCATATGAAAGAAGGAAGCTGAAGATAAATGTGGGTAAAAGTAAGGTGATGAGATGTACAAGGGGAGAGAGTGACAGTAGGCTGGAAGTAAGCATTAAGGGTGAAAGACTGGAGAAAGTGGATAGTTTTAGATACTTGGGTGCGAATGTGGCAGGGAAGGGAGGAGTGGAGGTGGAGGAAGAATGTAGATTGAAAGAGGCAAATGCCTTGGTGGATTGAAAAGTGTAATGAGAGATAGACATCTGGGAATGGATGCTAAGAGGAGGTTATATGAAGGAGTGATTGTGCCAATAGCATTGTACGGGGCAGAAACATGGAACATGAGGGAGGAAGAGAGGAGTTTGAATGTGTTTGAGATGAAATGCCTAATAAATATGATAGGGGTTACTAGGCTGGATGGAGTGAGAAATGAGGCGGTGAGGAGGAGAACAGGGGTGGAAAGGGAACTGGGAGATAGGGTTGATGAAAGAGTATTAGGATGGTTTGGACAAATGGAAAGAATGAGTGAAGAAAGATTAGTAAAAGAGGTGTGGAAGGCAGAGGTGGAAGGAGTGAATATGAGGGGACGTCCTAGGATGAGATGGATGGATGGGGTGAAAGGGGCATTACAAAAGATAGGAATGTCTGTGGAGGAAGGACGGGAGAGGATAGAAGATAGGGGTGAATGGAGAGGGGTTGTGTATAGATGATGCTGTGATGCATGAGAGGGAGTGGGTGGGGGGATGGGGGGTGAGGAAGTATGTATGAGAAAAAATTTGATGTAGACCGAAGGGGTTTCTCCCCATCTTCACCTTTTCTGCATGAGGGGACGGAGAGGGGGGGGGGGTCGTCAAATTTATGAAGCTGCCTTGCTGTGTATGTGCTGTCTTGCAACACTACTTCTTACCCAGGGCAGTGGACAGGATACAGGGATCACCCGTCATCCAGGAGATGCCAAGAGGGGAGTGGAATTTAAGGAAATGGAATGGGTGGGAGTGGTTTCTATGCCTTTTCCTTTTTGGCTACCCCCCCGTGTAGGGGGAAAAATCCTTTGGTATATGTATGCCTGTATTTGAGACGAGATAATTTTATACAAGATAATTTTCATGACATTTTATTGAAAAAACTTCAGGCATTAGGAGTGGCGAATATTGGCTGGTTCAAGTCCTACCTTACAGGTCGCAAACAACTTGTACAGGTAAATGAAGCCTGCTCAGATGACAGAGAGATAACTTGTGCTGTACCACAAGGTTCAATTCTAGGATCGCTACTGTTCCTGGTCTTTATTAACGACATGCCAGGTGCGGTGAACTGTAAGTTACTGCTACAGTATTTGCAGACGACTCCGCACTAATTGTCTCAGGTAGAAGAAGAGGAGAAACTGAGTGTCGAACTGTCATTGGTCCAGGACTGGCTCATAGATAATAGGCTGTCTTTACACCTCGGTAAAACGGAAAGTATTGTCTACGCATCCAAACCCAACCCCAGGAAACACAGCGATGTACAGGTCAGATGTGGGGTTAATGTCTTGGAGTCAAAACAAGAGGTAACCTATCTTGGAATACCCTTAGATCAGTCCCTCTCAGGGAATGCTATAACGGATAAGATTGTATCCAAGTGTTCACATAAAGTCAAAGTTTTGTACAGAAAAGCCAGAAATTTTGATCTGGAAACAAAGAAGCTTCTGGTCTCAGCCTTGTTACAACATCACTTTGATTACGCTTGTAGCTCTTGGTACAGTAGTCTGAGCAGAAAAAACCAATCTCGGCTATAGGTTGCATAAAATAAGATCATTAGATTCATACTAAATTTACCTCATCATAGTCATATTGGTATAGAAGAATTTGGCAAGGTAGAATGTTACCTGTAAAATATCGTGTCCAGCAGCTGAAACTAAACCAGGTTTACAATGTCGTTCATAATTCAGCTCCCTCATATGTGAGCTTTAATTTTACATTATCAGCTGAGAACCGAACCCGGAACAGTCAAAAGTCTCTTATTGTACCTCATGCAGGTCCTTTCACCAAAAACAGCTTTCACTTCACAGGTGCTCAACTATGGAACTCACTACCTGTGTCCATTAAGAAGTTAAATAGCAAGGTTACCTTCAAGAAAAAAGTCAAGGGTTACTATATGTCTCAGCTATAGACAGAGAACAGCCTTTGATTTTATGCACTACTAGTTTAGTGAGGGATACCTGATTCCAACAGTAATACCATCCAAATCTGCTTTCACTCATAACTGTTCTGACCTCCCCCCTTTTATTGTCCTTCAGAAGTTTAGTTTAGTATAACAATGATTGATGTTACAAATTGGTTTACACCTTTGTTTTGCTAGTCATAATATGGTATATGTCTCAGGTAGGGTCCGAGAACAGATATAATCTGACCTTTTTCCTCATTCTCCTTCTTGTTTTACTCATATGAGTACTGGTCCCCTGTACCCTACCTCTGGTGCTTCAGGTTATAATATACTACTCCCTAATGCACATATTAATTGCCCACTCCGTCCTAAGATTCACGTAAAATGTTCCATTTAATTAATGGGTCACCCTAGCTGCAGTGTAGCTTTCACTATAACATGTTGATACAGCTGTAGAATATTGTAGTATATCATTAATGGTACTACTCTGATATAGTACACACTCATACATGTTCATACAGCTGTAGAATAATGCAGTATAATATTAATGGTACTACTCTGATATAGTACTCACTCATACTGTTTTGTTACAATTTAACATTATTTTGTTGTTCCTTTGCTTAATGCAATGTTCCTTTTTGTGATGGTGCTCAATTTTTGGTCTCAATATTCTATGTGTACAAACATTTTAGTAATATTAGCAAAACTATAACAATGTTTATATGTCATATGTGTACTGACTGGTATTACTCATGATTGTCTCTGGTCCCCTTAACCCCCTATGTATGTTGTCTGTGCGACTTAGTGTAGAATAACAATCTGATGAGGACCACAATGGAAATAAGCTTACATGCTTTTTGTGTTATCCTCGGCAATTTGCAATTATTATTCCGAGCCATGTGTTCTTGTCATTATTTGCACTTCATGGACATTGATTCAGTGTCAAATAAAGTCTATCTATCTATCTAATGATTCTATATCATCTGCTAGCCCATGTTTATATATAATAAATTCATAGTAACGTCGGCAACGATTTTTAAAACACTAAGACGAGCATCTTTAAGTTACCAAGAATTAGGTTAGGTTACTTTATGTTAGATCTCAAGGTTCCAATTTTTACCTGCATCATTAAGTAGCTTTTATCATTCTGAATATTTTCATCCCCAGATATAAGTACCACAAGTCTATAGTAACATCAGTGGCGATTTGAAATAAAGACAAGCAAACATCTTTACATATACCCAATTCTACACTTTCGTCAAAATGTTTATTTACAACTTGGAGTTGTTCTAAAACATCAGTATATACTGTTAACTACTTCCTAGTTCTTAAAGGGCTATTGTTATTTGAAATGCTTTCTTTGAATTTTGAGTATCTCAACCCAAAACAAAATTTAACGTCCCTGCAGACAGCCCCCTATACAATTTTTGAAATGCTGGTTTTCTTTGAATAGTTTCACCCAATCATACAATTTGATATGTGACTTATGTGTTTCTGGTGGGAAATGTTGTGATATGAACGATGGTGTACATCACTTCCGTCGCAAATCCGTACTTTTCAAGTAATCAAATATTAAAATTATGCACTTTAAACTTATTTTGAGTATTCAAGCCAATAATCATATAATGCATAAACTAACCCATCAATGCGATACCCTTCGAAAGCCTACTAGTTTGTGAATTTGCGTATAGTATTTGCACGTCTGATGTGATAGAATGTAAACAGTGACTAAAGAAGCATGTGTAATTCGCCTTCATTCTGTCTACGAATTTGGTAGCGGCGATTGGAACCCATTAAAAACCAGACCACATCTACCAATCTGGTGGCGGCACACTACGTATTTCTTAATAATATACAAGCTTGTAGTACTTGCTTTGCTATCAAACTCTTGCCTACCTGTCACATAGGGAGTGTTTTGCTTGATGATTTTTTGGCTGGCGGCAAACGATAACAATATCTAAGCTTGCGGCTTTGTTTTCGTTTATGTTTACAGTGACTCTACCTGAGGAAGTCAAATGAATATCAAAACGTTTTCATATTGCTTTTAATGTATTAATATGAGTATAGTGACATTTAAAGATAATAAATAAAGATATCATGCATAACCAATAATATGCAATTCTATTTATATTCTATACATACAGGAATGGAGGCTCATTTTTACACTCACCGGAATAGCAAAAATGGCCGTAGGTGTCGACACACCAAGCATTTCTGGCTAACATTGTACACGCATGTACTACTTGCTTGCGTATCCGTCACACTGGGAAAGTTTTTTTTTCTGACGATTTTTTGGCTGGCGGGTAGCTAAAGCAATAACCAAACTTCCCGCCAATTTTTTTCCTGTCGCCTTGTAGAAGATTACCAAACATACTTCGAAAGACTGGGTATAACTGCACTTCATTTACTAATAAGCGTACGAAAGCTGCGGAAACTGAAGAAGCAGAAGAAAGGTTTTGTCTCGGTCCTGGTTGGCAAGACGTAGTGGTAGATGTGTGTATGCCAACCGAGTGAAGAAAGTTTAGCGGGAAGGCACTTTTTTAGAACCACAGGCAGACATTCTACAAGTCGTCATGAAACTCGGGATACTGCCTTTTACCGCAATAAACGACTCTATTACTGCGGTAGTCAAATAAATAAAAAATGAGCACCGATATCATATAATTTTAATGCTTCAATAAATATATACTGACTATCAAAGATAAAGAAAAAAGCTCAAGTTTAATCAATAATTGTCACAGCTTTGGCATTCTGACACACTGCCTAGTGCTTCTAATTTTCTTTCGTCTTACCAATAATGGTTTCCAGGCAACTTATCGTAGTGGACACCTCTTCACTTGCCTGATCTCTGAACACAAAAGAACAGCTATCATTACGAACCTGGCGAGGGAAACTCGCACCACTTTCAATTGGCGGAGTGCTACATACAAGGGACCGTAAATAATTGAGTCATGTTCTACTTAACATTCTTTGTTTCTCTAGTGTTTTTTTAATCTTGTTTTATTTCATTATATACACTGGACCACTATATTCCATCAGTCTTATACAATAACATTTCCCATTTTATGTTACATACGACTCAAAACCAAGTGCTCAACCTCACAGGCCGTAATTGCCGTTACTTCGACGAAATACATCTCTTTACATGTACATCAATTATATACGCCATTACAATTACATTATACAATATTTCCATACATGGTGCAATCGGCACACACACACACACACACACTTGATCGGATGGACGGCGTAGAGGACGTTCTGAAGAAAAAGTGAAATTTTCGTGGATCCCAAAGGAAAGGAAGTACCTATTGTATTTACATGGGGGGTTGCTCGTGGTGTAGTGGGAGGGTGAGGAAAAGTGAGAAGGGGAGGGATAACTGAGGGAAATGGAAAGAAATGAGGAAGGAGAGGACTTGGTCCAGGCAGGCAGACGCCATGTAAACAAAAGAGGGCCGGACCAATTTAGTGACGACGAAATGTCTAACAAAAATGTAAAGATTAGAAAGATATGAGTAGCACAATAGAAGGTGAGGATGATAATTTCCATGGATTTAATGAGGGGGGGGGCGGATACCAACCTCCCTCGACTGGCAAGACTCGAAGAAAAACTTGAACAAATGACCGAACATTGGGAGAGTAGGTTCGGTAGAATGTCAAAAATGGCGGAAAGGGTTGAAAAATTGGAAGCACTCGAGAAGGCAAACAGAAAATTAACTAAGGAAATAGAAGAACTAAAAAGACAGTTAAAAGAAGTAAAAGAGGAGAATGAAGAATTAAAGAGGAATAACAAAGAAAACAAAAAGGCCATAGCTATAGAAGCTAAGGGTTGAAAGACAATCCAAGAAAACAGTAAAGTTGCATTTACTGACATAATTAAACAGCAAATGAAAGAACAAACTGAAGACTCAGTTATTAAAGTGATGAGACAAAAGGAGAATATAGTAAGAGACTTAGCAGATAAAAAGAAATGTATAATTATATTAGGAATGGAAGAGAAACACAACCCAGATAGAACCACAAGAATCAATGAGGAAAATGAAAAAGTAAGCAGATTACTAGAATTAGTTCAGGAAGATGAACCTGAAATTATGAAACAAATTGAAGAGAAGTTTAGACTCGGAAAGTATAGTACAGATAAGACCAGACCAATTAAGATTAAATTCAGGTCACAACGACGGCAGAGAACATCTTATCAAAAACAGGGAAACTAGCAGAAAGTGAACAATATAAAAAGGTATGGATAAAAAGGGAAATGAATAAAGAGGAAAGAGAGGAGGAAAAAATTAAAAGACAACAAGCTAAGGAAAAAAAAAACCGAGAACAGAACAGAGTCAGAAAAAGAGAATTCTATTGGAGAGTAGTGAATATGAAAGTAAGGAAATTCGACATACTAGAGAAAAACAAAAGGGAAACAGAGAATACAATGGAAGTGGCAGAAAACTAAGAGTGTCTTACACAAATATAGGTGGATTAATTACAGGATTGAATGAGCTGAATGATTATCTAAAGGAAAAAGAACCGGACATAATGGGAATTGAAGAAACGAAATTAAAAGGTCCACTACCACCCACCAGTGTAGGACATGACGCATATAATTATTGGATTAGAAACAGAGAGAAAAAGCAAGGGGGTGGAGTTATGTTCCTGACTAAGGATATAAACGTGAGGTGTGTCACATATGGAAAGAATACAGTAGAGATGATTATGATCGAAGTGGAAGATAGAGATAAGAAGAACAGAAAGTTTGTGATAAATTATGTGCCTCCAATAACAGCCTCATGAGAAGAGAGTGAACATAAAAGTATGTTAGACGACACAAAGATAACATTAAATAAGATAATGGAAGATGGAGGAAGAATAGTTATGGTGGGCGACTTTAATTGCAAAGAAGTCTGCTGGGAAGAGATGACAGTAAAGGGTGGAGACGGCTCATGGGAAAATGTTCTACTCGAGATGATTATTGACCATACAATGACGCAATGTATACAGGAGAACACCAGGTATAGAAATGAAGAACCATCGAGACTAGACCTAATAATCACATCTGAACCTAGAAGAGTAGAAAAGATTGAATATAAAACACCAATAAGTAAAAGTGACCATATAATGATTGAACTGGAACTAAATGAGGAAAAATACATGAAAAGAAATGAACAATATAGAAAAGGAAGAATGATGTATGAAAAAACAAACTTTGATAAAATAAGAGAATTCTTTCAAAAGGAAAAATGGGAAGGAATATACGAAGAAGAAACAACAGTGGAAGAGAAATGGAATATTTTGACAAAAATTTATAAAAAGAAAAAAGAAAGAAAAAAAAAGTGGAAAAGTATGTCCCAAGACAAAAACAAGAAAAAGAATATGTAAAATGCTGGTACAACAAAAGTTGTAGGGAGTTAAAAGACAAAAGAGACAAAGCTTGGACCAAATGGAAAAAAAGACAAAAAAAAAACTGAAAAATGGAAAATATATACTTGTTATAGAAATGAATATGTACAAGCGTGCAGAGAGGAAAAGAGAAAATATGAAAAAGATGTCATAGAAAAATGTAAAGATCAACCAAAACTATTCTACAGATTTATAAATAGCAAACTGAAAAACAAACAAGATTTGGAGAAATTAAGACAAGGAGGAGTTGAATACACAGAGGAAATTGAAATGGCGGAAATTATGAACAAGCATTTTAAATCAGTATTTCCAAGGGAGAACATACAACCTGAAGAGATCGAATGGAAAGAGAAAGCCCCCCCCCCATGAAAGAAATAGAAGTAACATAGAATGAAATATTTAAACACTTGAGTAATCTTGATGTCAGAAAATGGCATGGACCAGATGAAATAGCAAACTGGATTTTGAAAGAATGCAGAAATGAACTGGCAGACAAAATACATAGCATACTAAACAGTTCCTTGAAAGAAGGAAAAGTCCCAGAAGATTGGAAAAAGCAAATATAGTACCTATATACAAAGGGGGAAATAAAGAAGACCCTACCAACTACAGACCAGTCTCTCTAACAAGTACAATAGCAAAAATATGTGAAAGAATTGTCAAAAGTAGATGGGTAAAATATTTAGAAAAAAAAAACCGTGCTAAATCCAAGGCAATTTGGATTCAGACAAGGACGATCATACGTCACCAATTTAATATGTTTCTATTCAAGGCTAATAGATATCATACAAGAAAGAGATGGATGGGCTGATTGTGCATTTCTAGACCTAAAAAAAGCTTTTGACAAAGTACCACATAAGAAATTGCCTAAGAAATTAGAAACTGAGGGAAGAATACAGGGAAAACTGCTTAAATGGATGGAAGACTTTTTGCAAGAAAATAAAATGAGAGTAGTGATAAGAGACAAACACTCAAAATGGGATGAAGTAATAAGCGGTGTTCCACAAGGAACAGTTCTGGCCCCAATAATGTTTGCTATATATATTAATGATATGGATGACGGATTTGAAAGTTATATGAGCTTCTTTGCAGATGATGCAAAACTGTAAAAAAAAAAAAAAAAAAAAAAAAAAAAAGTGAACACGGAAGAAGATTGTGAGTCATTACAGAGTGATCTAAATAAAGTACAGGAATGGAATAGGAAGTGGGAGATGGAGTTCAACACTAAAAAGTGTAGTCTAATGGAATTTGGAAAAAGCAAAAACAGAATAACAGGAGCATATAAATTGGGAGAATAAAAAAAGTAGAAAATGAGAGGGACCTGGGAGTCATTGTTATGAACAATATGTCACCTGAGAAACATACAAGATTTTTGGAGAAACTTATAACTTAATAAGAACAATCAAAGTGGCATTTACATACCTGGATGAAGAAATGGTGAAGAAAATTCTAATCACTCTGATAAGACCAAGATTGGAATATGCAGCGACGATATGGTCACCAAGTACAAAAAAAAGAAATGTATAAAAAAAAATTGAAAGGATACAAAGAGCAATTACAAAATTGCCACCAACACTCTCAAAACTATCATATGAAGAGAGACTAGCAAAACTTGAACTACAGCCACTAGAGCAAAGAAGAAAGGAGATTTGATAGCTATTTACAGAATCATGAAAGGCATAGAAATTATTGATAGAGAAAATCTGATAAAATGGGATGATAGAAATACAAGACGACACGGGAAGAAAATCAAGAAAGACTGCTATAGAAGAGATTTCAAAAAGAACAGCTTTCCTCACAGAGCAATAGACAGTTGGAACAAGTTAGATGAGAAAGTAGTGTATGCAAAAACAATACATGAATTTAAAAATAGTTTAGATAAAGTGAGATATGAAGACGGGACCCCACGAGCATAGCTCCCTTTCCCGTAAAATACAACTAGGTAAATACACACACACACACACACATATATATATATATGTATGTATATATATAAATATATATATATAATACAGTACATATATATATATATATACATATATTCAAATATGTATATATACATATATATATATATATATATATATATATATATAGTTACCTGAAGGGACTACTGAAAAAGGACTTTGAGGAGGTCATTCAGGATTGGGTGAGAAGCATGCATAAGCTTATGAAAATAGTGTTTCTTTTGACATTTTCTCATTACTTATTGTAGGAGTATTTGTATATATATATATATACATATAAATATATATATGTATACACACACACACACACATATATATATATATATATATATATATATATATATACATGCAATAAAAACACTAGCAGCGTGTGTTCACAAATGCTTAAGTAACCACTAGGAAAAGTAAACTAAGCAGAGCGCTTTCATAATTCCTTCTTTGTATCTGCACTGAAGATGTAGTTATAGGAAAGCGCTCTGCTTCGTTAGTTTACTTTTCCTAGTGGTTACTTACGCATATAAATATATATGTATATATATATATATATGTATATACACATATATATATATTCATACTGATGACCCACTTTCGGAGAAGAATAAGCGAAGATATAGAGATCTGTATATTTCGATCACTTACTGTGATCCTCTTCAGCAGATATGTGTATTTATACTAAAACAGTGAGGTAAGCTAGAAGGGACGGGGGCTCAGGTCACTTGTCCGGCGCGCATTGTGTGGATCTTGGTGGTCACATGTCCAGCGTTGCATGGACCTTGGTGTCTTTTGTCCACCGCTAATGTAGATGATAACATTTTATTTATAGCAAAAGAAGAAATACAATCTGGTGACCATTGGCCATAGAAAATGTTATAATTTGGAAATTTGTTTATTAGGGAGGATTCTACCATTTTTCTTCTGAAACTACATTTGGATTTGTAAATTATTTCAGCATCGTCCCAATTTATCCGGTGGTTTTTGTTGGCGACGTGCTGAAATACCGCGGAATTTTCCTGCCGGTATTTTACAGAGTTCTTGTGCTCCTTGACCCTGGTAGTGAGATCTCGACCTGTCTGTCCCCAATATACATCCTTACAATCTAAACAAGGTAATTTGTAAACTGCAGGAATTGTATTACTCGTGGATCTGATGTATATTGACGACTTTACTGAACAAGTTGTTGGGATAATTGAAGATAAAATTGACCTTTTCCTTTAAAGGTATCAAATGAGACAAGTCATTAATTGATTTTGTAAAAAACACTATCCAACGTCGCAACATAACACCTCACCCACCATAACTTGCACCTCATTAACCATTCGCTCCCATTGCCAGACCACATCCAAACATCACGCGCGCGCCTGCTGTAAACATCTTAAGTGTTTGTATCTCTCGTTGCGAGGACTTACTGGTGGGTTTCTTTCATCAGTCACTTTTAAGTATAAATATTGTGTAAGTTACGAGAGTGTAATAATGATTTTCCAGCCACAACCACACCTTTCGCTGTCAAACATTATTAAGGCAAAAAAGTGTCCCAAATGCAACGCACGATCCAACGTCGCAACACAACACCTCGTCCACCTACTTGGTAGCGTGGAAGTAGAGATAAAAAGTTGTGAAGTACGAGAAATCGTTGCCAACGGCCATACAACTTTTGAACCCACCGCTTTTCGGCCGATGAGCGAAGTTAACCAGCGTTGGGTCTGGTTAGTACTTGGATGTGCGACCTCCTGGGAACACCAGGTGTTGTTATTTTCTCTTCTTCTCTTTCTGTCCTAGCATTCTTGCTTCGTCTATACCAACGTAACTGCAAACAAACGGCTGACATTTCACCTCCCCTGGCTGCCATGTCCTAGGACTCTTTGGCAATCTACTACATCAGCTTCAGTGCAAACACAGTCTCTATGAGGAACGTCTATCCAAACACAGAATGTGGGCTCATTTGATTGGACTTTTTTTCAAAATGTTCCATGGCTTCGTTAATATTAACATTGCAATGTCATAAAAGTGGTTACAACATAGCCTATACGAGATCTTTATATATTATGTATATGTATTAGGTTAGGTTAAGAATCTTTTCATGTCAACTTTTTATCACTAGCTATCAACGATTGGAGACGAAAATGAGGGAGAAAAAAACACAATATAGTAGCTATGCCGTAATGGTCTGCCGATTGTTGTATTAGGGTTAAGAATCTTTTTATACAATATTTTTTATTTTAAAAACATTATCTTATATAGTACATGCATACAAACTTTCACATTTTTTTTTATTTTATCAAATAATTCTATATAGTACATGTATACAAACTCCCTGCACGGGTGGACTTCCCGCCTTAGCCTCATGCAAAATATAATACATATAATAAATAACCTGTCTTGCAAGGTCTTGATAGGTAGAAAAGAGAGTAGAACCCTTGTGTAAGCAAGAAAAATATTGACTCGAGATTATTATGCCGTCAAGACTTGAAAGAAGGAATCTGGTGTAACGGCGGAGGAGAAAGTTCGTTGGTTCACGTCACCGCTAAGCTCCCGTAGGATCTTGTACAATATATGTCCTGTCGGGGATTCATTCATTTCATTTTCCCGAACAGAAGTGACTCGCTATATCCATATGGAGGATTTTATAAGGGCGGCGATAGTGGTAACGCTTTATATATATATATATATATATATACATATAAATATATATATATATATGCACACACACACACACACATATATATATATATATATATATATATATATATATATATATCGAGGAATGGACGACAAAATGAGTGGCAGGGTGGTGAGATAAACACCGAGAACCGTTGAAGTTTTATTAACTGACGTTTCGCTCTTAACAGAGCTTCTTCAGAGTGTACAAACATAATCGGGAAATCAACAATTATATATCTTACATCATTCCGCGTTCCTTCCTTAACCCACCCCCTCCCTCCCTCTCGCACCCTTCATATATATATATATATATATATATATATATATATATATATACAAATATATATATATATATGTAAGCGGAGTAGGAAACACAGGAGTCTTAGTCTAGAGTTTATTCCTGACTAGTTTCGCAGGTATGATTCTTCAAAGGAATGGTGTATAAACAGGCTGTGGGCATTATATACATGGGGTGGGCCTCTACCTCCCCGTGGTACCATAGTTGGTGACAAGTGTGAACATTAAAAATTCATTGTGGCAAATGTAATAATAATGATAATGCTTAGCAAGTGGTAAATATGATGACAATGCTAATGATAACAATGAAAATATTAATAGTAATTGTAACAGTGTACACGGGTCACCATGTGACGTTTGAGACTAGCATTTTGCGAGAAAGCAGAATCACACAGGTCACACTAAAATGGGTTCTCTCCCGTGTGGGTCATCATGTGACGTTTGAGACTAGAATTTCTTGAGAAAGCTGAATCACACTGGTCACACTGAAATGGCTTCTCTCCCGTGTGGGTCACCATGTGACTTTTGAGATGACTCTTTTGTGAAAAAGCTTTATTGCACAGGTCACACTGGAATGGCTTCTCTCCTGTGTGGGTCATCATGTGATCTTTGAGATTATCCTTACGTGAAAAAGCTTTATTGCACTGGTCACACTGGAATGGCTTCTCTCCTGTGTGGGTCATCATGTGATCTTTGAGTTTACAATTTAGCGAGAAAGCAGAATCACACAGGTCACACTGAAATGGCTTCTCTCCTGTGTGAGTCATCATGTGAAGTTTGAGATCACCCTTTCGTGGGAAAGCAGAATCACACAGGCCACACTGAAATGGATTCTCTCCTGTGTGGGTCATCATGTGAACTTTGAGATTAGCCTTACGTGTAAAAGCTTTATTGCACTGGTCACACTGGAATGGCTTCTCTCCTGTGTGGGTCATCATGTGATCTTTGAGACTAGTCTTTAGCGAGAAAGCTGAATCACACTGGTCACACTGAAATGGCTTCTCTCCCGTGTGGGTCACCATGTGACTTTTGAGATGACTCTTATGTGAAAAAGCTTTATTGCACAGGTCACACTGGAATGGCTTCTCTCCTGTGTGGGTCATCATGTGATCTTTGAGATTAGCCTTACGTGAAAAAGCTTTATTGCACTGGTCACACTGGAATAGCTTCTCCCCTGAGTGGGTCATCATGTGATCTTTGAGTTTACCCTTTAGCGAGAAAGCAGAATCACACAGGTCACACTGAAATGGCTTCTCTCCTGTGTGAGTCATCATGTGAACTTTGAGATTAGCCTTTTGTGGGAAAGCAGAATCACACAGGTCACACTGAAATGGCTTCTCTCCTGTGTGGGTCATCATGTGATCTTTAAGTTTACAATTTAGCGAGAAAGCAGAATCACACAGGTCACACTGAAATGGCTTCTCTCCTGTGTGAGTCATCATGTAAAGTTTGAGATCACCCTTTTGTGGGAAAGCAGAATCACACAGGCCACACTGAAATGGATTCTCTCCTGTGTGGGTCATCATGTGAACTTTGAGATTAGTCTTACGTGTAAAAGCTTTATTGCACTGGTCACACTGGAATGGCTTCTCTCCTGTGTGGGTCATCATGTGATCTTTGAGACTAGCCTTTAGCGAGAAAGCTGAATCACACTGGTCACACTGAAATGGCTTCTCTCCCGTGTGGGTCACCATGTGACTTTTGAGATGACTCTTATGTGAAAAAGCTTTATTGCACAGGTCACACTGGAATGGCTTCTCTCCTGTGTGGGTCATCATGTGATCTTTGAGATTAGCCTTACGTGAAAAAGCTTTATTGCACTGGTCACACTGGAATGGCTTCTCTCCTGTGTGGGTCATCATGTGATCTTTGAGTTTACCCTTTAGCGAGAAAGCAGAATCACACAGGTCACACTGAAATGGCTTCTCTCCTGTGTGAGTCATCATGTGAACTTTGAGACTAGCCTTTTGTGGGAAAGCAGAATCACACAGGTCACACTGAAATGGCTTCTCTCCTGTGTGGGTCATCATGTGAAGGTTGAGATTAGCCTTTCGGCGGAAAGCAGAATCACACAGGCCACACTGAAATGGCTTCTCTCCTGTGTGGGTCATCATGTGATCTTTGAGATTAGCCTTTCGTGGGAAAGCAGAATCACACAGGCCACACTGAAATGGCTTCTCTCCTGTGTGGGTCATGATGTGAAGTGTGAGATCACCCTTTAGTGGGAAAGCAGAATCACACAGGCCACACTGAAATGGCTTCTCTCCTGTGTGGGTCTTCATGTGACGATTGAGATGACCCCTTAGTGAGAAAGCAGAATCACACAGGTCACACTGAAATGGCTTCTCTCCTGTGTGGGTCATCATGTGAAGGTTGAGATTAGCCTTTCGGCGGAAAGCAGAATCACACAGGCCACACTGAAATGGTTTCTCTCCTGTGTGGGTCATCATGTGAAGTTTGAGATCACGCTTTCGTGGGAAAGCAGAATCACACTGGTCACATTGAAATGGCTTCTCTCCTGTGTGGGTCATCATGTGAAGTTTGAGATAACCCTTTCTTGGGAAAGCAGAATCACACAGGTCACACTGAAATGGCTTCTCTCCCGTATGGGTCTTCATGTGACGTTTGAGATCACCCTTTCGTGGGAAAGCAGAATCACACAGGTCACACTGAAATGGCTTCTCTCCCGTGTGGGTCATCATGTGACGTTTGAAATCACCCTTTCGTGGGAAAGCAGAATCACACAGGCCACACTGAAATGGTTTCTCTCCTGTGTGGGTCATCATGTGAAGGTTGAGATCACCCTTTTGTGGGAAAGCAGAATCACACTGGTCACATTGAAATGGCTTCTCTCCTGTGTGGGTCATCATGTGAAGTTTGAGACTGGCCTTTCGTGGGAAAGCAGAATCACACTGGTCACATTGAAATGGCTTCTCTCCTGTGTGGGTCATCATGTGAAGTTTGAGATCACCCTTTCGTGGGAAAGCAGAATCACACAGGTCACACTGAAATGGCTTCTCTCCCGTGTGGGTCATCATGTGACGTTTGAAATCACCCTTTCGTGGGAAAGCAGAATCACACAGGTCACATTGAAATGGCTTCTCTCCTGTGTGGGTCATCATGTGAAGGTTGAGATTAGCCTTTCGGCGGAAAGAAGAATCACACAGGCCACACTGAAATGGTTTCTCTCCTGTGTGGGTCATCATGTGACGTTTGAGATCACACTTTTGTGGGAAAGCAGAATCACACAGGTCACACTAAAATGGCTTCTCTCCCGTGTGGGTCATCATGTGACTTTTGAGATAATCCTTACGTGAAAAAGCTTTATTGCACTGGTCACACTGGAATGGCTTCTCTCCTGTGTGGGTCATGTGACATTTGAGATTACCCTTATGTGAAAAAGCTTTATTGCACAGGTCACACTGGAATGGTTTCTCTCCTGTGTGGGCCATGTGTTGTTTGAGATCACCCTTTTGTGAGAAAGGGTAATCACACAGGTCACACTTAAATGGCTTCTCTCCTGACCTAAAAAAGAACAGTAAAATTGATTATTAAAATCACTCATGAAAATGGGATGTGTGCACATTATATCCACACCAGTTACATTGTTCCAGCCCTCGAATAGGTGCCCACCTACGTACCCAAACTGCTCGCCATCAACCACCACCGTTAACATTGGTCACGGATTACTTAGTTGGACATGTGGACTACACACTTGAACGAAAAAGGAGATAAATTAAATCACGTTTATACACACTGTGGCCTTTGTTCACCCTGTACCCTCTCACTTTTTGTCGAGTCTATCAATGTGTTCCTAGTGCTCAGGTATATTGGTCTATGCACCTTTTTACACCACCTATATGTATATATATTATATATATATATATACATATCTTTTAAATATATAAATTTGCTGCCTAATCAATCGGTGGGAGAAAGTACTGGTAGTTTTGACGCAACAATAATAAAAATAATGATAATAAAACCGCGATTGTACATGTCACTTGGGTTTATTGTTCCAGAAAGAAGACAGATGTTTAGGTGAATCTTACAGGTCCAAGTTGTAAACTTACTTTTCTATTGCGAGGGTATTTCTAATGTATATCTTAAGATGTCATGAAATGATAAACTCTAGATTTTTTGTGAAAGAAAATATATACAATAAAAACACTCATTTCCACTTTAATCTTTTTTAAAAGGCAATCACCAATTTTATGTGGCCTAAGATTCAATATTCTAAGTTACTGGTAAAGTGAAAAACAGCAAACCACGGGAGTGAATGAATAAATATTACTAAGAGAACTATGATATACAATAGCACACATAACTGGAAACAAAAAATCTTGGTGATATTTTCGCCCATCCAATACTCAAGGATATCAAAAATCAATGTTTGTGTGATTCATGCGAATCCTTTATTAGTTTCAATTTGCCGGGATACACCCCCCCCACACACACACACCCTACATGAAAAGCGAACAAACAAGTGAATTTGGGCAGAAATGGCACCAGGTGGAATTCATCATAAAAAATTCAAACTTGTCGAAATACGCGGAAACACATCACGAGAAATCCACATGTTACATGAAGTACTGAGAAATAAACAAAATAACATGTATGATCTCATTTGGCACATCCAACTGCCTCTTAACAAGTGCTTTCCAACACTTAGCAAACGGAGAGAGCCAATCCTGTTTGCTGTAATTTGGCATGATTATTATAATTAATCCACAAGTATAACGACCAATCTAGGTTCCAATTTTGGCAACGATTGGTTCCATATCGTCGAAGTTTCGTGGCATACATACCATGGCACTCAAGCAGACAGACGGACAAGCACAATTTCTCAAATATTTATACTACACATGCGTGCATTGCCCCAGGTTTCGATACCAAAACCCAACACCGGTGTAGGCTTCTCTCCAGTGTGGGTCATTATGTGACATTTAAGAGCACTATTTTCTGAGTAAGCTGCATCACATGTCACATTTGAAAGGCTTTTCTCCAGTGTGGGTCATTATGTGATATTTGAGAGCACTCTTTTCTGAGTAAGCTGCATCAAACAAGTCACACTTGAAAGGCTTCTCTCCACTATGGTTCATCACGTGACATTTGAGATGATCCTCTCGGGAGAAAACTGCATCACACAGGTCACATTCAATTTTTTCTGTCCACTGTGGGTCATCACGTGACGTTTGAGAATTGTAGGGCGTTTCGGACCGGATCATTCGGACCTAGACGTTTCGGTCAAATGACTCATTATCACTAAATGATCAACTTTAAATAATCTGGGAAGTTTATTGAGCCGATAAAATAATGATGATTTAATTTTAATAATTTTCATTACTTAAAATGTGGCAAATGTCACAATTCATATATCACACATTACCGAAAAATAATCATTAATATGCAAAGTCACAATATTGTTTACCATTTCTGCATCAGAGTCTGTTCATGTTTAGATGTTGGGTTGCCCACCACGAATATTATGGCTAAGCCCTCTGAGGAACTGAGGAATGGTCTTCTTGTCAGAGACCCTATCTTCACAAAGGTTGCGTAACCGAGACTGAAGCTCCATGCACACCTGCTTGGTACGCTTCCTTGGCCGGACACCCATTTCTAGTCTGGAGCAACACTGTGGTGACTCTGGCACATTCGGCTTTCAGGCACTCTACTAACTTCCAGATGGATGGATGATGGTGGCCAACAAGGGATGAAAACTTGTTCCAGCCCTCCCTCACTGATGTTGTTGGTACGGGGTTGATTATCCAAAGTGACTTCATGCATGTTCCACAGTTCGGGCGGAAACATTGCAGGAACACGGCGAAAGGTGATGGGTGCAACACTGCCTACGCGGTCATTGGCAATCTTCCGTTGAAGAAGGGCATAGGCGAGGGGTAGGAAAACACTATCAACTCTTCCCTGGATAACATACAGTTGCATGAAGACTGACGGGCACATGGCCAAGTTGCCATCCATGCACCAAGTATCTGCTGCTGTTGCTGCTGCTGCTAGCTACTGGAGACGTTCTTCTGTGGCAAAGATGATGACACGCTCATCAGAATCGGGGTCACTTTCATGTAGGAGGAACTGAATTGGAGAGTCGCCTGCTGTCACAGCCCATTTACCACTAATGATAAGTTCATGAAGAGGCTGGGGCTCTTTGGGACGGTTACTGGCACGGGCCCTCCTCAGCACACGCTTGCATGTATCAGCGGCTGGTAAACGAGCGTTCACTGCATCAGCAACACTGGCACTCACAAAAGTGAAGATCTGGTTCGGTTTGTCAACTGCAACATCATTAGCTGGATGGCAATGGCCAATATGTGCAAAGGGAGACTAGTGATCCTTGGTGGTTATAACAATGCCTAGGTATCTAACAAGAGGATCACGTTTGACACATCGCCAAGTTAACTGTGGCAAAGTTTCAGACCACCACGTTTGGTGTATAGAGAAACTCAAAGATAACACACCAGGACATGACGGTTGGCATCCAAGAATCTTAAAGGAAATGAAAAATGAGATTGCTGTTCCATTAGAAATTATTTTCTAGAAATCCATCATATCTGAAGGCAACAAAAAGAATCCAAATAACTAAAGGCCTATAAGTTTGACTTCAATAGTAGGAAAAATTAATGGAAATTATCATCAGAGATGCTATCAAACATCATTAAGAAAGTAACTGTTTGATAAATGATAGCCAGCATGGTTTCAGACGGCAACTTTCTTGCGTGACTAACTTGAATTCTACAACACAGTTATCTCCAATCATGACAAAAACAATATAGATTTAATATATCTATACTTTGCAAAAGCTTTTGATACCGTCCCCCACGAAAGACAACTTACTAAATTAGCTTCACATGGAATAAGTGGTAGCCTATTAAGTTGGACTAGTAATTGGTTGAATGATCGAGAGTTCTTTTGAATAGAAAATACTTCTGGTTGGAAAAATGTTACGAGTGGAGTTCCTCAGGGTTCCATTCTTTGGCCACTTCTATTCATAGTATGATATAGACCACGGACTAAAATCTATTGTTTCCAAATTTGCTGATGATACAAAATTAAGCGGAATGGCAAATGATCACTTAAACCAATTAGATATTCAAGATTTAGATAAATTACAGCAATGGTCTGATAAGTCACTAATGAAATTTAGCACAAGTAAATGCAAGGTAATGCACATAGGTAAAATAACTTGCTTTGACTGCCATAGATTGATATCAACCACTTTGGAGACCTCTGATCTTGTCAGTGCCTGACAAGCATGTATCACGTTACTGCTGTCAATAGTTTTCCTCTACTGGCATTTAAACTTGAGTTCTTGGTGCCTAGGGAATCCATAAACTTCATCCTGTGACAGAAATACAGACCTTGTTATGAATAGAAGGTTCTCCTGGCAATTTTTTTGCTTGACACTGCAACTTCTGGCCATTCAATAGTTCATGCTACCCAAAGATATTGCTACATACCTCTCCTGATCATCATGTCTTGGTGATAGATACCAGTTTTATTGACATTTATGGGATGTCAGCCAAGACAATTACTTAGTGCAGTTTGGATAAAATACACATGGTAAACAGGATCCGCAATCCAATTAGATTCTAACCACGAATAAAATCACAATGAACATTTGCACTCATGTCATACCTGACTTCAGATATTATCTTACTGGTCTACAAGATCATCCCTCAATGAACTTGAGGTAAATTAGGTGGAAAAAACATATTGTATTATCCAAAGTTACACTGCATTCAGGGGTATAAATCCTAACATTCAGAAAATACCCAACAGGCAATTTTTTCCCAACAGTTTTCCTGTTGATTTGACCTCATCGGGGGTGCCATTTCAATTGGAAATAACTTGTCTGTACTAAACCCCCACCCCCATATGGAGGCTGCATTAGGAAATAAGTATTGCGATTTAGAGAAGCATGCAAAGCCAGTTATTAATGAGAGATATGACAACAACATTTTTCAAATAAAAGATAAATCAAGCACAGTATTCTCCTATTCTGACGATATCTAACCTACCCAGTCTCTCCCTCATGGGGAATAGATTTTTCGATGTTTACCCCGTCTGGGGTATTCCTTCACCCCATCTGGGGTATTGGCTGCATGTTATTGTGGCAAAGTAGCATGCAGTTCATACTTTAGGATCTATATGGGGTGCCCCTATGGACCAGAGCCACACATCATTTTGTCTGTGATGGAGGAAAACTCTGTTCATAGAGAAATGATGACACTTTTATACTACGACTATCCCTCCGTTATGCTGTCCCCCAACCCCTTGTTACTGTCCTGTACCATTTCTCTGAATATTCATTTCCTTTTTTTCGCCGACCCTGTGGTGGGGGAAGAGAATGCTACCACCAAATCTTTCCACTTGAGTCGTAAAAGGCGACAAAAAACGGGACGGGGATGGGTTTAGGAGTCATGCTACCTGTAGCCCCAAAAGGGGACATTCCTAAAAAAGAAGGAAAGCCACAAGAGGGTCTGGAAGTTTTCTAACCAGTACCCTAAGGTTTGGGTTTTTTTATGTGTGTGGATGTGGTACAGATGAGAGTAAAAGGGAAGAGATAGGCAGAATGTTTGTGAGAAGAAAGATGTGCTGGCTTTGAGTGAAACTAAAATGAAAGGAAAAGGCATCTGTGAGTTTGGGAGTGTAGCTGGGAGGTACTCAGGAGTGAAGAGGGGATGAGTGAGAAAAGGGGTGGCTATACTAGTAAGTGAAGAGATAAGTAAGCGGGTAGTGGAGTGGAAGGAGGTTTCATCAAGGTTGATGTGGATGAAGGTGAAGCTGGGAAGGGAGACGTGGGTTTTTTGTAAGTGCGTATGGAGTTGGTAGTGAGAGGAGCATAGAGGAAATGGAGGCTTTTTGGGTAGATATAAATGAGTGCATGGAGGGATTAGGGAGAAATGTCAATGTAGTTGTATTGGGAGACCTTAATGCTTGGGTAGGAAAGGAACCAATAGATGGAGTGATTGGGAAGTATGGAGTTCCAGGTAAAAATCGTAGTGGAGAAACGATGGTGGAGATGTGTCTTGAAAGAGAGTTGATAATAGCATGTACAGTGTTTAGGAAGAAAGTCAAGCATAAGTACACATGGGAGAGGGTAGTGCATAGAAGGGTGGCAGATAGAGTGTTAATGGACTGTATAGTGGTGACCAGGAGTATGGTAGGAAGAGTTAAGGATGTACATGCTCTAAGGGGAGGGGGGAATATCAGATCCTTTCCTGGTGGAAGGTAAATTGAGAGTGGAGAATAGGTGGAGAAAGAGGAAAAGGGCAGAAGGTGGGGAGGTACTTAGAGTGAACTGCTTAAATGAGGGGAAAAAAAGGAGAGTGAGTATAAAAAGAACCTGAAAGAGGAGTGGGAGGCACTAAAGGATAGAGTAGAACTAGGAGTGGAGGAGGAATGGGGATGGTTCAAGGAGGGAGTCATAAGGTGTGCAAAGATGGTGTGTGGAACAAGGTGGGCGGGAGGAAATAGAAGGGTAGTGAGTGGTGGGATGAGGAAGCAAAGAAATGTGTAGAAGAGAAGCAGGCTTTCATAGATTGGCTGGAAAGTAGGACGAGGGAATCGTATGAGAGGTACAAAGTAAAGAGAAGGAAAGTTAAGCATAAGATAAAGGAGGCAAAGAACAGAGCAGATGTGAAATGGGGTACGAGTATGACAAAAAAAATTGAAAGCAATAAAAAGATATTTTGGAAGGAAAATAAAAGAGAAAGAGGAGGCGAATCAAGTAGAGAAGAAAAGGTAAAAGGTGCAGATGGAGAGATGATAATGGAAGAGAAGGCAGTGAGAGGAAGGTGGGCAGAGTATTTTAGGGAGTTGCTAAATGTGAAGGAGGATAGGGAGGGAAAGGTAGTTGCAGTGGGAATTGCCAAGAAAATGAGAGTGATGAGTGAGGAAAATGAAGGAGAAATAGGGAAGGATGAAGTGAAAGCAGCTGTTAAGATGATGAAAGCAGGTAAGGCACCTGGTCTGCATGGATGCCATGCAGAATGTCTGAAGAAAGGAGGTACAGCTATGGTGAACTGGCTCGTGAGGTTGTTTAATGTTTGTTTAAGAGAGGGTAGAGTGCCTGAGGATTGGAGGAGTGCCTGTGTAGTTCCACTTTACAAAGGAAAGGGGGACAAGTGTCAGTGTAGTAGTTTCAGAGGCATCAGTTTTGTTAGGTGTAGTTGGGAAGGCTTATGGGAGGGTCTTGATTGAGAGGATTAGGAGAGGAATAGAGGGAGTAATTGGTGAGGAACAGTGTGGGTTTAGGACAAGTAGGGGTTGTGTAGATCAGATTTTTGTGGTAAGACAGATATGTGAGAAAGCTATAGGGGAAGGTAAGGATGTTTTTTGGGCTTTTATGGATCTGGAAAAGGCTTATGACAGGGTAGGCAGAAAGGCACTGTAGGAGGTACTGCAGATATATGGGATAGGAGGAAAGCTGTTAACAGCAGTCAAGAAAGTAGTAGAGCTTGTGTTAGGATTAGAAATGGAGAGAATGAATGGTTTGAGGTAAAGGTGGGACTTCATCAGGGATGTGTTATGTTGCCCTGGCTGTTCAATCTTTACATGTACGGGGTGGTGCGAGAGGTAAATGCGAGGGTAGTAGGTCATGGGTTGGAGATGATTAAAGAAAATGGAGAAAAGTGGGAGGTGAGCCAGCTGTCGTTTGCTGAAGACACTGCGCTTGTAGCAGGATCAGAGGAGGGATTGAGGAAGTTAGTGACAGAGTTTGAGAAGGCATATGAAAGAAGGAAGCTGAAGATAAATGTGGGTAAAAGTAAGGTGATGAGATGTACAAGGGGAGAGAGTGACAGTAGGCTGGAAGTAAGCATTAAGGGTGAAAGACTGGAGAAAGTGGATAGTTTTAGATACTTGGGTGCGAATGTGGCAGGGAAGGGAGGAGTGGAGGTGGAGGAAGAATGTAGATTGAAAGAGGCAAGTAAATGCCTTGGTGGATTGAAAAGTTTAATGAGAGATAGACATCTGGGAATGGATGCTAAGAGGAGGTTATATGAAGGAGTGATTGTGCCAATAGCATTGTACGGGGCAGAAACATGGAACATGAGAGAGGAAGAGAGGAGTTTGAATGTGTTTGAGATGAAATGCCTAAGAAATATGATAGGGGTTACTAGGCTGGAGTGAGAAATGAGGCGGTGAGGAGGAGAACAGGGGTGGAAAGGGAACTGGGAGATAGGGTTGATGAAAGAGTATTAAAATGGTTTGGACAAATGGAAAGAATGAGTGAAGAAAGATTAGTAAAAGAGGTGTGGAAGGCAGAGGTGGAAGGAGTGAATATGAGGGGACGTCCTAGGATGAGATGGATGGATGGGGTGAAAGGGGCATTACAAAAGAGAGGAATGTCTGTGGAGGAAGGACAGGAGAGGATAGAAGATAGGGGTGAATGGAGAGGGGTTGTGTATAGATGATGCTGTGATGCATGAGAGAGAGTGGGTGGGGGGATGGGGGGTGAGGAAGTATGTATGAGAAAAAATTTGATGTAGACCGAAGGGGTTTCTCCCCATCTTCTCCTTTTCTGCATGAGGGGACGGAGAGGGGGGGGTCGTCAAATTTATGAAGCTGCCTTGCTGTATATGTGCTGTCTTGCAACACTACTTCTTACCCAGGGCAGTGGACAGGATACAGGGATCACCCGTCATCCAGGAGATGCCAAGAGGGGAGTGGAATATAAAGGAAATGGAATGGGTGGGAGTGGTTTCTATGCCTTTTTCTTTTTGGCTACACCCCCGTGTAGGGGGAAAAATAATTTGGTATATGTATGCCTGTATTTGAGACAAGATAATTGTATAAAAGATAATTTTCATGACATTTTATTGAAAAAACTTCAGGCATTAGGAGTGGCGAATATTGGCTGGTTCAAGTCCTACCTTACAGGTCGCAAACAACTTGTACAGGTAAATGAAGCCTGCTCAGATGACAGAGAGATAACTTGTGGTGTACCACAAGGTTCAATTCTAGGATCGCTACTGTTCCTGGTCTATATTAACGACATGCCAGGTGTGGTGAACTGTAAGTTACTGCTATTTGCAGATGACTCCGCACTAATTGTCTCAGGTAGAAGAAGAGGAGAAATTGAGTGTCGAACTGTCATCGGTCCAGGACTGGCTCATAGATAATAGGCTGTCTTTACACCTCGGTAAAACGGAAAGTATTGTCTTCGCATCAAAACCCAACCTCAGGAAACACAGCGATGTACAGGTCAGATGTGGGGTTAATGTCTTGGAGTCAAAACAAGAGGTAACCTATCTTGGAAAGCTTCTGGTATCAGCCTTGTTACAACATCACTTTGATTACGCTTGTAGCTCTTGGTACAGTAGTCTGAGCAGAAAAAACCAATCTCGGCTATAGGTTGCATAAAATAAGATCATTAGATTCATACTAAATTTACCTCATCATAGTCATATTGGTATAGAAGAATTTGGCAAGGTAGAATGTTACCTGTAAAATATCGTGTCCAGCAGCTGAAACTAAACCAGGTTTACAATGTCGTTCATAATTCTGCTCCCTCATATGTGAGCTTTAATTTTACATTATCAGCTGAGAACCGAACCCGGAACAGTCGAAAGTCTCTTATTGTACCTCATGCAGGTCCCTTCACCAAAAACAGCTTTCACTTCACAGGTGCTCAACTATGGAACTCACTACCTGTGTCCATTAAGAAGTCAAATAGCAAGGTTACCTTCAAGAGAAAAGTCAAGGGTTACTATATGTCTCAGCTATGGACAGAGAACAGCCTTTGATTTTATGCACTACTAGCTTAGTGAGGGATACCTGATTCCATGAGTAATACCATCCAAATCTGCTTTCACTCATAACTGTTCTGACCTCCCCACTTTTTTTGTCCTTCAGAAGTTTAGTTTAGTATAACAATGATTGATGTTACAAATTGGTTTCCACCTTTGTTTTGCTAGTCATAATATGGTATATGTCTCAGGTAGGGTCCGAGAACAGATATAATCTGACCTTTTTCCTCATTCTCCTTCTTGTTTTACTTATATGAGTACTGGTCCCCTGTACCCTACCTCTGGCGCTTCAGGTTATAATATACTACTCCCTAATGCACATATTAATTGCCCACTCCGTCCTAAGATTCACGTAAAATGTTCCATTTAATTAATGGGTCACCCTAGCTGCAGTGTAGCTTTCACTATAACATGATGATACAGCTGTAGAATATTGTAGTATATCATTAATGGTACTACTCTGATATAGTACACACTCATACATGTTCATACAGCTGTAGAATAATGCAGTATAATATTAATGGTACTACTCTGATTTAGTACTCACTCATACTGTTTTGTTACAATTTAGCATTATTTTGTTGTTCCTTTGCTTAATGCAATGTTCCTTTTTGTGATGGTGCTCAATTTTTGGTCTCAACATTCTATGTGTACAAACATTTTAGTAATATTAGCAAAACTATAACAATGTTTATATGTCATATGTGTACTGACTGGTATTACTCATGATTGTCTCTGGTCCCCTTAACCCACTATGTATGTTGTCTGTGCGACTTAGTGTAGAATAACAATCTGATGAGGACCACAATGGAAATAAGCGTACATGCTTTTTGTGTTATCCTCGGCAATTTGCAATTATTATTCTGAACCATGTGTTCTTGTCATTATTTGCACTTCATGGACATTGATTCAGTGTCAAATAAAGTCTATCTATCTATCTAATGATTCTACATAAGATGTTTGCCAATTCTACATTAAGATGTTTGACAATCTGCAACCCTTCCCTATATCATCTGCTAGCCCATGTTTATATATAATAAATTCATAGTAACGTCGGCAACGATTTTTAAAACACTAAGACGAGCATCTTTAAGTTACCAAGAATTAGGTTAGGTTACTTTATGTTAGATCTCAAGGTTCCAATTTTTACCTGCATCATTAAGTAGCTTTTATCATTCTGAATATTTTTAACCCCAGATATAAGTACCACAAGTCTATAGTAACATCAGTGGCGATTTGAAATAAAGACAAGCAAACATCTTTACATATACCCAATTCTACACTTACGTCAAAATGTTTATTTACAACTTGGAGTTGTTCTAAAACATCAGTATATACTGTTAACTACTTCCTAGTTCTTAAAGGGCTATTGTTATTTGAAATGCTTTCTTTGAATTTTGAGTATCCGAACCCAAAACAAAATTTAACGTCCCTGCAGACAGCCCCCTATACAATTTTTGAAATGCTGGTTTTCTTTGAATAGTTTCACCCAACCATAGAATTTGATATGTGGTTTATGTGTTTCTGGTGGGAAATGTTGTGATATGAACGATGGTGTACATCACTTCCGTCGCAAATCCGTACTTTTCAAGTAATTAAATATTAAAATTATGCACTTTAAACTTATTTTGAGTATTCAAGCCAATAATCATATAATGCATAAACTAACCCATCAATGCGATACCCTTCGAAAGCCTACTAGTTTGTGAATTTGCGTATAGTATTTGCACGTCTGATGTGATAGAATGTAAACAGTGACTAAAGAAGCATGTGTAATTCGCCTTCATTCTGTCTACGAATTTGGTAGCGGCGATTGGAACCCATGAAAAACCAGACCACATCTACCAATCTGGTGGCGGCACACTACGCATTTCTTAATAACATACTAGCTTGTGGTACTTGCTTTGCTATCAAACTCTTGCCTACCTGTCACATAGGGAGTGTTTTGCTTGATGATTTTTTGGCTGGCGGCAAACGATAACAATATCTAAGCTTGCGGCTATGTTTTCGTTTATGTTAACAGTGACTCTACCTGAGGAAGTCAAATGAATATCAAAACGTTTTCATATTGCTTTTAATGTATTAATATGAGTATAGTGACATTTAAAGATAATAAATAAATATATCATGCATAACCAATAATATGCCATTCTATTTATATTCTATACATAGACCGCAGGAATGGAGGCTCATTTTTACACTTGTAGTGACGCAGCCACAGGCGGTCACACACTTCCCATAGTTGGCAAGAGGTGAATATGAGCTAGCCAATCAGGAGCCAGCAAATGGTTCTCGAGCGGCTAGCGACCTCTCTTGCCAACTACGCTGAGCCGCGAGCGACCCTTAAATAGGGCAGCGGCGGCTAGTCAGGGGAGAATGGTAATAGCCACGGCAGCAGCAACAACATCTCGTCCAGTCTTGTAGCAGTTCCATCGAGCCTCGCCGTCATCAGCCGCCACCGCCTCTGACGTTAGGCTCACCGTCCAGCTACGACTGATCAGATCCACTAACCAGTGGCTATTACTTGTGGTTTTACCAAAGAGATTAGAATAAGAGACCAAAGTGAATTTCATTTTCCCTGGCTTGTTCGAACCAAACCACTACAAATTGGTGACCCCGGTGAAAGACAACCAGGATTATGGAAAATTCACAAGTGAAACTTCCCAGTTTCTCCCGTGACTTGGAGAGCTGGCTACTTCACACAGAAGCCTATTTAGCCACTCAAGGTGACGTTCCAGACCACCAAGCCTTCGGCGCGTACATCGCCGCTCTACCAACGGACGTCATCGCCCTTGTCCGTAACGCGGTCTCTTCTCCTCCGGAAGAAGGCAAGTGTGCCGCCCTCAAGACTGCCTTACGGAAGCTATGCGCCAGGCCTGACGACCAGCTCTACCGAGATATCCAGCAGAGCGAACTCGGCGACACCACCCCCTCACAGCTATACACCCGTATGGCCAACCTCAACACCCGTGCAAAGGTGGCATTGCCCAAGGAACTCCTCCGCTCCATTCACCTCTCCAAGATGCCGGACGCCCTCCACTTACACCTGGAAGCTTTAGCCGGCGATAAGGACGACGAACAATACTGCGAAATAGCAGATAGGTTGTTCCAGCGACATACCTCGGTACACAAACCAGTGCATAGTGTTCGCGCAAAGTGTAGTGACAACCCAGGTGTTACCGACCATAGTGCTGTGAGTGAAAACATTCCCATGTCATATAGTGCCAGTGACCAAAGTATGCAGCAACTACGGCAGGAAGTCGCCGACATGAAGACCTTGCTCAACCAGTTGCTTGCCGAGAAGGGAACCCCCCCTCAACCACCACCTAGCCCCGCTCCACGACAGGATACTGCCTCCTGTTGGTACCATACCCGCTTCGGAGCCAAGGCGCTCAGATGCACACAACCATGCAGCTGGTCGCAGGGAAACGCCAAACGCGGGGGTCGGTAAGCACTCCTACCCCCGCTAACCATACTCACACCCTCCTCTCAGTGCGTGATCGCCACTCTGGCCTCTCTTTTCTGGTAGACACGGGCTCAGCCGTCAGCATCATACCCCCGACGGAAGAACCCAACCACGGTACACGGTGGCCATCCTACGACCTGCTTGCAGCCAACGGTACGCCCATTGCAACGTACGGCAGCCACCACAGCGTCCTGGACCTCCACGATGTCAAGTTCCCTTGGACATTCGTCATAGCAGCGGTCCAGCACCCCATTCTTGGCTACGACTTCCTCCAGCATTACAATATGGTAGTAAACGCCAAGGATAACTGCTTGTACCACGGCACGACAAGCATACCGGGAACCACCACTAACGCCAAATCCCACCAGATATCGTCCCTCCAGTCCGCTGGCGATTATGTACGCATCCTGCAGGAGTTTCCCCAGCTAACATCGCCAGACAAGACCAACACCACCACCACCCCTCACAACATCATGCACCACATCCAGACATTTGGACCGCCAGTACACAGCAAGCCTCGACGACTTTCCCCAGAGAAGTTGGCCGCTGCCAAACAGGAGTTCCAAGAACTCCTAGACCAGGACATCATCCAACCATCGGAGAGTGCTTGGGCATCACCACTCCACATGGTTCCCAAGCCACCCCCACCGCCCACCCAATGGCGGGCTTGCGGTGACTACCGTCAACTTAACCGCATCACGAAGCCCGACCGCTACCCCATCCCTCACGCTCAAGACTTCCACTTCAAGCTTCACGGGAAGCAGGTCTTCTCCAAAATTGACCTGGTCAGGGCGTTTCATCAAATCCCTGTAGCGCCGGAAGACGTCCAGAAGACAGCCATAGCCACTCCGTTCGGCCTCTTCGAGTGGAAGATGATGGCCTTTGGCCTCCGGAATGCCGCCCAGACGTTCCAGAGGTTCATAGACTATGCCCTCAGAGACTTCGACTTCATCACCGTTTACATCGACGACATCCTCGTAGCCTCCGATACCCACGACCAACACCGCCAACACCTCCGCCTCCTCTTCCGCCGCCTCCAAGATTATGGCCTCCGGGTACATCCGTCCAAGTGTCTCCTCGGAGTTTCATCTCTCGACTTCCTCGGACACCGCATCTCAACAGCAGGTCTGTATCCTCTCCCTCAGAAAGTAGACACAATCCAAGATTTCCCACAGCAAACAACCATCAAGATGCTCCGACGATTCCTAGGAATCGTCAATTATTACCACAGATTCATCCCCAACGCAGCTGCAAAACTCGCTCCCTTGAACGACCTCACCAAGAACCATTCCAAGCGGTCGGTCAAACCTGTGAGATGGTCTTCCGAAGCGACCCAGGCATTCGAACAAGCCAAGGCGGCAATCGCTGAAGCCGCCCGCTTGTCCTACCCAGTAGCTCACGCACCCACATTCCTTACCACTGATGCCTCCTCCACAGCAATTGGCGCCGTCCTCCAACAGAAGATCAACGGCCAGCTCCAGCCTATCGCCTTTTTCTCCAAACGTCTGGACCCTCCTCAAATTCGCTACAGCGCCTTTGACAGGGAACTGCTAGCCATAGTCTCGGCTGTCAAGCACTTCCTTTACTTCCTGGAAGGCCGGCCTTTCGTTATCCTTACAGACCACAAGCCACTCGCCCATGCCCTAGACAGAGTCTCCGACCATCACTCCCCAAGAGTCTCCCGGCAGCTGTCCTTCCTCTCCCAATTTGATACTCGCATTGAATACATCAAGGGAGAGGATAACCAGGTAGCCGATGCCTTGTCTAGAATCACCTCCAGCATCCTCCCTAACCACAACATAGACTACGCACGCACGCATCGCCGCATCTCAGAACAACGACGGTGAACTCCGCCTCCTACGTATGCACGACACCTCGTCCCTACAGCTAAGACAGCTTCCCAACAACCCCGTACCATTGTGGTGTGACATCTCCACAGGCAAACCCCGTCCGTACATCCCCGCCTGTCACCGTAAGGACGTCTTCTCCTCCTTCCATGACCACAGTCATCCGGGCATCCGCGCGACACAACGCCTCATCACGGATCGAGTCGTCTGGCCAGGCATCAACAAGGATGTCAGACAATGGACCCGGACCTGCCTCCCCTGCCAGACGGCCAAGGTTACGCGCCACGTCCACGCACCACTCCAGCGTTTTCCTGCACCAACGGCACGTTTCCAGTCAGTTCATGTGGACATTGTGGGCCCCCTTCCGCCTTCTCGCGGCATGCGTTACCTCCTTACGTGTATCGACAGGTACACCAGGTGGCCAGAAGCGATCCCCCTTCCGGATATATCCGCCGAGACGACCGCCCGTGCTTTCCTCTCTGGATGGGTATCCAGATTCGGCGCACCTCACATCATTGTCACCGATAGGGGCTCCCAGTTCGAATCTGACCTATGGTCCAGCCTCCTCAAGTTCCTTGGCACCAAACGTAACCGGACCACCGCTTACCACCCCCAAGCCAATGGACTCGTGGAACGGTTCCACCGCCAACTGAAAGGAGTCGCTGAAGGCACAACCCTCATGCGACTGGGTCGACGCCCTTCCCCTGGTGCTTCTCACGATCCGCGTCACACCTAAGGTCGACAATGACATTTCCCCATCGCAGCTACTTTACGCTGAGAACCTTCGCCTCCCTGGGGAAATTGCCACGCCTGCCGTCGGCGATCCGGATCGTCACGCCCTCCTCCAACTCATCAAGGACACATTCGCCAACACCCGTCCAACACCCCCTCGTCCACCACAACCACAGCCGGAGCACCTTCCCCCGGCCCTGTCTACAAGTGACTACGTCTTCGTCAGGAAAGACTCCACACGAGCTCCTCTTCAGCGCCCATACGACGGCCCCTTCCGAGTCCTCAGCAGATCACCAAAGTACTTCGTGATCAACCGAGGTGCCAAACCGGATAGCGTCTCCATCGACAGGCTCAAGCCGGCCCATCTCCCCATCAATCCCCCTACCAAACCTCCAGGGCCACTACAATACCTCTTACAGCATGGTCCTAACCCCATCCTCACCACCGAACCAAGTCATTCCTCACCCCCCGAAACACTCTCCCTTCCAAACCAACACTCCCCTCCAGGGCCACTACAATACATCTTACAACATGGTCCTAACCCCATCCTCACCACCGAACCAAGTCATTCCTCACCCCCCGAAACACTCTCCCTTCCAAACCAACACTCCCCTCCTGCCCCTGAATCTTCACCATACACAGATCACACGCACACGACAGCGAACCCTTCTCCTTCTCCCACCCCGCAACCACATCCTTCTACAACTGTTCCCGGCACCCCGCAAGATCCTCCCCACCCTACGCCCCCACTCTACCATGCAATGCAACAATTCTCACCCAACCTTATGTCTCCACAGCTCCATACTCAACCGACCCCACCTCGCCAGGCATCTGACTTCGACCACACCACCCTGCATTCGAGCCCCCCTCCATCAAGGCCCTCCTCGCCAGACATGCCCCCTGATGGAATGACCACACGTTTTGGGCGAGTGATACGAAGGCCACACCGATTCAACCACGTCGCGCGCGTCGCTCCCTATCTCCCTCGACGCCCGCTCTCGAAGAGAGGGGGAGTGGTGTAGTGACGCAGCCACAGGCGGTCACACACTTCCCATAGTTGGCAAGAGGTGAATATGAGCTAGCCAATCAGGAGCCAGCAAATGGTTCTCGAGCGGCTAGCGACCTCTCTTGCCAACTACGCTGAGCCGCGAGCGACCCTTAAATAGGGCAGCGGCGGCTAGTCAGGGGAGAATGGTAATAGCCACGGCAGCAGCAACAACATCTCGTCCAGTCTTGTAGCAGTTCCATCGAGCCTCGCCGTCATCAGCCGCCACCGCCTCTGACGTTAGGCTCACCGTCCAGCTACGACTGATCAGATCCACTAACCAGTGGCTATTACTTGTGGTTTTACCAAAGAGATTAGAATAAGAGACCAAAGTGAATTTCATTTTCCCTGGCTTGTTCGAACCAAACCACTACACACTCACCTGACTAGCAAAAATTGCCGTAGGTGTCGACACACCAGGCATTTCTGGCTAATCAAAACGTTTTCATATTGCTTTTGTTTCAATATGAGTATAGTGACATTTAAAGATAATAAATAAAGATATCATGCATAACCAATAATATGCAATTCTATTTATATTCTATACATAAACCGCAGGAATGGTGGCTCATTTTTACGCTCACCTGACTAGCAAAAATTGCCGTAGGTGTCGACACACCAGGCATTTCTGGCTAACATTGTACACGCATGTACTACTTGCTTGCGTGTCCGTCACACAGGGAAAGTGTTTTTCTGACGACTTTTTGGCTGGCGGGTAGCTAAAGCAATAATCAAACTTCCCGCCAATTTTTCTCCTGCCGCTTTGTAGAAGATTAGCACATATACGCCGAAAGACTGGGTATAACTGTACTTCGTTTACTAATAAGCGTACGAAAGCTACGGAAACTGGAGAAGCAGAAGAAAAGGTTTTGCCTCGGTCCTGGTTGGCAAGACGTAGTGATAGATGTGTGTATGCCAACCGAGTGAATAAAGTTTAGCGGGAAGGCACTTTTTTAGAACCACAGGCAGACATTCTACAAGTCGTCATGAAACTCGGGATACTGCCTTTTACCGCAGTAAACGACTCTATTACTGCGGTAGTCAAATAAATAAAAAAATGAGGACCGATATCATACCATTTTAATGCTTCAATAGGTTTATACTGACTATCAAAGATAAAGAAAAAAACTCACGTTTAAACAATAACTGTCACAGCTTTGGCATTCTGACACACTGCCTAGTGCTTCCCATTTTCGTTTTGTCTCTTTTCAGCCCTTCGTCTACTACTATTCCTTCGCTCTATGGAATCGCTGAAAGTCTTAATGGCTCTAGTAACTACTTCTTGGTATTTTCCCGGCAACTGTTTTGGGAGTTGAGCGCTAATTGGTTGCAGTGCCTTATCAAGTTTAAGTGTCTTCTATTTACTTATAGGAACTTCCCTGTCTTCCAAGATATCTTTGTGTGCTCATGATCGAAGTCATCACAGATGTTATAATGTTAAGATTGAATTGTTTCAACTTCTCAATTAGTTAAATCAATTCACCCTATTACAATATTGTGTCCTTGTAATTTGTGATTATGATTGGTATAATTTACGTATGCATTGCCATTTTATTTTGTTTCTCATTTGTTTTGGTTGGAGGGTCCGCTGCATTTCGTACCCCCCCCCACCCCCCACCTGCGCGTTTGCCGCCTCTCGCCATTGCTAATCACGTTGCAGTGACTCGTGTTCAGTGTATCGGAAACTTAGCGAAACAAGAAATGTGTTTCGTGACGTGCCCCGAAATCAGAATCTGCAAGTTTAGTCGAGGTTCATTGACAAACCCAATCCAGTGATTCAATACATGGAACTTACGTGTTCAAGAAAACAAACTTCTACAGAGTGTATGAAGCGGAAAGATCGACGAAATCGGGGAAAATTAAATCCTTGGGCGCGATTCCCCTACCCTACCACGTGTCCAGTGCTATCGACTAAGGACAGGCATAGTTCCCGCCGCCCCTATGTGACGCATGAATCTACGAATATCGACAGCATCCTGTTCAATTGAGGGCATCCACTCATTTGAAGACATCACCAGTCAGTGCACTATTACAGGAGAGAATAATCAGAGGTATTATCTTTATATTTAGCTAGGTCTTAGAGCGCGCAGGGCTAGCCGGGTAGGAAGTCTCCAACCATATACGTATGTTGTATCTTGCCCATTTAGTTGATAAGTGAATTACTGTGAAATAATGTTCATGCTACAAAGATAAAACCTGAATATTAATTGCATGCCACTGACTGTGGATATATCTTGAATTATAGTCAAATCAGTGTGATAAATTCTGTTTAATTAGCCCTAGGACTGTGATTTACATGAGTTTACTCCTCTCTTTTGAGAAACATTTCTCTGGTCCTTCGAAATACACGCTGGAATTGAAGGGAACGTGTGTGGTTCGAGCGGGGTCTCAAATTTCCTGGACTTTGGCTCCCAACTGCAGCTATCCTCCTTCATCAATTACCAATTTCCCAGTGTGTGAGAATTCTCATGCCCCTCAACCACCCCCTTCTCCAGGGATTTCGGGACAACACTCATGTTAACATAATGATTGAAGTGTGCCTAAATAAAACTTTACATGGAAAAGTAGCTTAGACCAGAGGTTCCCAAACTTGACCATACCAAGGACCCCCAGACACGATGAGTCTCAACCAAGGACCCCAACCAAACCAAATTTATCAATACCAAACCGGGATACCCAGTATTATCCAGTACAGCATAGTACATTTAATATTTACTTATTGCTGCACATTGCATAAATCAAAAATATGATGATAGAGTTGCAGTGATATCATTTTTTTTTTGTTATAAGCTATATATATTTTTCATGAGTTACAAAAAATACTTTCCTTCATTGTGTTGCGGACCCTAGGGTCACACCGTATTATCTTCGTTGTTTGTCAAATAGATGGAATCTATGGATGACTTTCTTAAAGAAATTTTGATAGTTACCTTCTGGTGAAAAATGTACAAGATTGACATCTAACTCTTTGAGATGAGTAATAACAGGATTGTGGATGTTTTGTACTCAAACCATTTCATACTCAAGTACCTTTGTACCTAAAGAGACCATATGTACACGCCATCATCTGACAGATATACCATATCTGTTATGATATATTGCATTCTACTTTTCATTAGAAATATACTGAAAATCGCCAAATAGGCAAATACATATTCGCGCCACCCTGACTAGAATGACTTCAATTTCGCTCTAGTTTTTTCATCTGGCCATGATATTTGGGGGTGGGGGTGGGATGGCCTATATCAATCACATCTTAATATAACTCGATAACATTCCAAGTTTGGACTAACAAGACCTGAATCTATACATGACCTACTCTAGGAAGGTTTATATAGTTCCTCTCACTCATTTGACTGAAATAAGTGATGTTTGGCAAATAGAAAAAATCTATCCGCAATATCTACTTAAAAGAATAAACCAATGTATTCTCAGGCAGGAACTGCTATCAACGAACTCTAGAAAACGTGGAAGTAGCTAGATGACAAAGTATAATGGGAGAAGTAGTGCTTTAACATCTTCGACCTACAGCTCGTTGAAACACAGACATTATATACACATACCCAGTCATCCTCCAGGAACCCTGTGACACTTGTGCGGTAATGCTTTGTGGAAATTCTATTTGATATCAGTATAAAGTTGGACATTTTGTTAGCTTTGGTCTCATTTGCGCATTTCCCACACTAGTTTCTCAAATGGGCGCGCTCTTCCCATATAAACTTTTTATACAAGAACATATTACTAGTGCAAAATATATATACTATAGCCAGCACTCATACCCGGTACACTTTGTATTTGTTTAGATTTTAGTGAAATAATATCAGAGAACACACTTATTATAACTATCAGTTTACCATTTGCGGATTTTTCACTATATTTAAAGTTGTTGATGCTTCTGAAATTTTAGTTCCTAATAACCATGAAAATATTTTTACTAAGGGACCCTGAGTGAATTGAACTTGGCGGTATTTAACGCCTTTTAACACTATGCTTAACAGCATAGACCTACAATTAAATAGAATTGTTTAAAAACACCCATAAAAATGGAAGGCATGCACATCACATCCACGCCATTGACAGTGTCCTAGCCCTGTGCCTCTTTCATATTTTTTCTACCATAACAAAATTCTGCTTTACATGCCTAACCCCGAGAAGGTGCTCATCTCGCGGCGTCCACTCAATAACACACTTGCTCCATCGCTCATCAGTTGTTCGCACTAACTTACCTGCCCAATTCCACTTCCTCTCTTTTACCACCTCCACAATATATTTCACTCTAGTCTGCTCTCTCACCCAACTCAATAAGTAATGAGAAAATGTCAGGAGAGACACCATCTATTTTTATAAGCTTGCAAAACTTTGTCTCCTTCAAAATAATTGCCTCTCGCACCTACACACTTCTGCATGCGTCTTTCCCAATCCTGGAAGACGTCCTCAAAGTCCTTTTTCAGTTGTAGAGAGGATTATGTCCGTGGCGCTCCGTGGGGTGCTTGGAAGGCCATTTGTCCACCCAGGGAAGCTAGAGCCACGGAGGTTGTACCTCCCTGTACATTTATTGTTGGAGCCTTCTCTCGAATATGGAAGGCCTCCAGGATCTCCAAACGATGAAAGTTGTGTGCGGTGTCGATGATCTTTGTATTCTCCACCAGGATATTTCTAGTCAGGAGGAGTTGTTGTTGTTGTTGTTGTTTCGAAAAATGTTTCTTCGGGGCTCCAGCTCGTAGATGACACGTTAATTCTTCTGGAGAGAGAAGTCGTCGTCATTCCTATATAAAACATAGGACGAAGCTTACAGTCTTCGTGCGGGCAGATGAATTCATAGACGACATTTCTCCTCCGTAGTGGGTTGAGTTACGGGTCGGGTTATTTCGCAGGATGAGGTTTGACGTTTTGAAATTCTTATAATAAATCCGAAGCTCCAGCTTTTCTCCAGGGTCGGATGGTTGTACACCGCGTTCAACAATTTCTCTGGGGATTCTTTCGTTCGTCCGTTCGGTAAGCTGTACTCATGATAGATAATTGAGAATAATTGAGGGGCTTTTCTTGGGAGGGACGGTGTCATGATTTAGGTAGTTCTCCATATTTCGTCGGATGACTCCTTATTGGGAAATCCATTGTTAACCAGGACTTGCTGCAAGCGTTGAAGCTCTTGGTGTAAAAGAGGCCATGTGGAGCAATGCGTGAATGCCCTGTTCACGTATGAACATATGACGCTAAAAAGGGCAAAGAACCATCAGCATGGTGTTCACTTGTGAAGTTTAGACAAGAGTACTGTTCTTGTGCTTTAGAATCAAAACAGTATTCTGTTACTGTACTTCAAAGGTAGAAGTGATAGTATAAGTTAAGTAGATTAAGCGTCGTGTACTCAATTTATTTAGTAACTGTTTTTATTCTCTTTTGTTGTTTTATATTTTCTCTTTACCGTTTGTATTGGCGAAGGAGCGAAATGGCTTGTGAAGGTTGTGTGAACCTGGAGGACAGTCTTAGGAAGTGCGAGGAGAAATTCGTCTTCTCACGAGTGCGCTATGTGAGAAGAGTGAATTCTCCCCACAACCCAAAGAGCGTTCCACCTCTTCCACTTCTGCTACTGCCGTGAGCGAGTGGCGCTCCGTGGGATCCCGTTTGTCGAGCCCACGTTCGGTAAGCGGGCGCTCTGCGGAGCAACCGCTGGCTGTAGCCAATCGTTCTGCTTTGCTGGAGGATGAGGTGGCTGAAAATCAGGAGTTCTTGGTGGTGGGGGACTCAATGGTGCGAGGCTGTGACGGCATCCTGCAGCGGAAGATCAAACGACATTGCAAGCTTGTGTGTCAACCGGCCGTTGGATCGTCGATTGTACCCAGACCATCAGGGAGCAAAGGCGGACGAACACGATTACGATTGTGCATACGGAAAGTAACGATGTGGGTAGGGTGAGATCAGAGGAACTTGTTCGGAATTACAAGGTCCTCCTTCAGGAGATGAAGGAACGTGGGAGCCGTCACGTAGTCTGTGGGATCCTTTCGAGGATCTACACTGGCATGTTTTGGAACAGTAGAACCATAGGGACCAATGAGAGTATATCGCGATTGTACACGCAACTGGGATGCCGTTTTCTTGATCCTTGGTATCTCTTTTCCAGGCGTCATGACCTTTATGCTTCTGATGTGATCCACCTTACTCGGAGAGGCAAATATTCTTACAAACCTCATTGTGGGAGTTTGTAATTAGTTCCTTTTTTTAGGAACTCAAAGGGAAGGGGAAATAGTGTATTGGGGGTAAACAGATTAGAGTATAACAATAATGTAGAGCAATATGTCAGTGTTGGACAAAATCTTTTTTTATGATATAATGTCGGTAGAGGACGAAATATTACATTGGGATGTAATGTCAAAGGACAAAATATCACGATGGAATGTAATGATAGTGGAGGACAACATATCACGACGGGATGAAATAAAAGTGGAGGACAAAATATGATTTTAGGAAGGGATGCCGGACAGAATGTCAGCGAACAAAGGGTGGCCGGTGTGGAACGCAGTGACGTAGGGGGGCAAGGTATGCATAAGAGATCGGATGACCGTGAGGGACAAGATGTCTGTGATAGGGCAAATGTCCATGAGGCACTGAATGTCAATGAAGGACTAAATGTCAAAATTGAGTAAGGTGTCAATAAAGAACAAAATTATAATGTAAGGTATGATGCTAAAATACAAAACGTGCCAAAAGGAAATAATCACGAGTTTCTACCATGTATCTAGAATACCCGATTTTAGTAAAGCACATTTAATAGGACTACGTCAGCTTACAGATTGGGAGGCAAAATTAAGCAAAAGACCTGTAGATCAGCTATGGAAATTATTTCAACATACGCTCACTAAGATGATTCATACTTACATCCCGTTTAAGGACAGACGCCCCCCCCCCCCCAATCAGGCTCGCCCAAAATGGTTCGACAAAGACACTGAAAAAGTATTGCTAAAAAGAGATAGGCTTATAAGAAATACAAGTACTCAGGTGCACCTAATAACTATCAAAGTTATGTAATAATACAGATTTAAAAAAGACAATAGAAATACGAGAACGACAATATGAAATTAATATCACTGATAAAATCAAAGAAAATTCCAAAGAAACCCATAGCTACATTAGATACAAAAGTTATTAGGAATCACATTGGCCCACTATTCTAAACAACTATTTTAGCTCAGTATTCGTAAACGAAACACCTCAAAGTGAACTTCAAACTGAAACCTGTGAAAAGTCTAGGGTGAACTTACTACGGTAAATATAACAAAAGGAAAAAGTAAAAGATGTATAGAAAAACCCAAAATTGATAAAACACAAGAGCCTGACGATTGGCATCTAAGAATATTTAAAAAATGAGACTGTTCTTCCATTAGAAATTATTTGCAAATAATCCATCATATCCGAAGATATTCCAAGAGAATAGAAGGTATCTAACGTTACTCACCCCATTCGAAAAAGGTGACAAATATCAACCAAATAACTACAGGCTTATAAGCTTGACTTAAATCGTAAAAAAAATTATGGAAGTTATCATCAGAGATGCTATCGAACACTATTTAGAAAGTAACTGTTTGATAAATGATAGCCAGCATGGATTCAGACGGAAACGTTCTTGTATGACTAACTTACTCAAATTCTACAACACAGTCATCTCGATTTATGGCAAAAGAAACAATATAGAGGCGATGCAATGGAAGCAGTCTTTTAAAAAAGCACGATAATATCCTGCCAATCCTAGGAAAGGGCGTACTTGTTCAACCGTCTTAGGTGTAGGAAAACTTCTAACAGCTTTGATCTTATCATCTGTAGTATGAACGCCGTCTTTGTCTACCACATGACCTACGGATTGGATGCTGGACTTAAAAAATGAATGTTGCAAGACTAAGGACAACATATGGAAGTGAATTTTTACATCCTTGTAAACTAGAATCAAGTCATCCAACTACACATAAAGTCCAATACCCACTAGTCCATGAGTTAATAAGGCGCTGGCATGTTAAAGGAGCATTCCGTAAAGCCATGGGGCAACGGAGCCATTCCTAACGACCTGATGGAGTTGAGAAGGCCGTCATCTTACGAGGCTTTTCTTCCAAAGGAATCTGCCAAAAGCCAGCCTTTGGGTCCAAGGTGGTGAACATTGTGTTACCTGTTCCTATGGACTGAAGATCACACAACACAGGCAAAGGGTAATGACCTGGAACTGTGACATCGCTGACACGCCTATAATCCAAAACAAGGCGAAATGACCCACTCCTCATATGCACACAAGGAACGGGGAGTTCCAGTAGGAACGAGACTCTTGGATGACACCCCCACTCAACAACTCGTCAGTTAGAGATTGAGGTACAAGTCTACGAGAATGAGGCAACCTGTAAGAAGATACGTACCCTGAGCGCACCCCTGGTTTAAGATCAATGTTATAGACAACACAATCCGTAATTCCTAGTCGTTCCCCGGCTAAGGCCAGAGATTGACGATGTGTCGCTAACAGTTCAATGAGACAGTCTCTTACCTCAGGGAAATCAGCGTTACTTACATATGTCTCATACTGAGAGGCTAAATGAGCTGTGTCACTTGCGTGTGTAGACAATTGAATTGAAGCTGCTATGATAGGAGATAAATCCTGGATAATGTCACCATTAACGACTGGCCTATGCATTGCAGAAATTGCATTGTTGTCGAAAGTAACTATACGGTGTCGAGGAGATATATCTATAACATGAGTTGCTAAAGTATCAACGACTTAGAGACAGTGCAAATAAATCCAAGAATAGACTAGGGAGAGCCTTGTGCAGCTTGCAAAGCACTACAAGAAGGTAGGTATGGTACCTTGTACAAATTCTTGAGAGCAGAATATGCTTTATTACTTATTACACATTCTGCCCCAGTGCCTACCGCTACAGAGATAGGTAATTGGTCCATATAATACTGAAAGGTAAGGAGTTGGGAAGAGAAAGCAGCCAGTAAAGGGGCAATCTTGGACTGGTCACTATTAGTCAGTCTTTGGGCTTTTGATACGGGCGCTTGTGAAAATGGGACTAAGTGTGCCTGGGGATTTAAACAATTTCCTGCTTTCAGCTTCAAAATGTTGGAACACTGAGGACGCACAGGTCGATGAGCGAAGTTAACCAGCGTTGGGTCTGGTTAGTACTTGGATGTGTGACCTCCTGGGAACACCAGGTGCTATTGGTATTTTAGCTTCTTCTCTTTCTGTCCTAGTATTCTTGCTTCATTTATATCAACGTAACTGCAATCAAACGGCTGCCATGTCATAGGACCCTAGGTCAATCTACTATATCAGCTTCAGTGCAAACACCGTCCTCGTAGTATGATACCCTATGAGGAACGTCTATCCTAACGTAGAATGCGGGCTCATTTAATTTGACTTTTTTTCAAAATGTTCTATGGCCTCGTTAATATTAACATAGTGATGTCACAAAAATGGTTACAAAATATCGTATAAGAGATCTTTATATATTATGTATATGTATTAGGGGTTTAAGAGTCTTTTCATATCAACCTTTTTATCAATAGCTATCAACGATTCGAGATGAAAATGAGGGAGGAGAGAAAAACAACACAATACAGTAGCTATGCCGTAATGGTCTGCCGACTGTTGTATTAGGGTTAAGAATCTTTGTATACAATGTATTTCATTCTAAAAGCATTATTTTATATAGTACATGCATACAAACTTTCACATTTCTTATCTTATCAAATTATCTTGTATAGTACATACGTACAGTACATACACACCTGGACTGCCTGCATGGGTGGAATTCCCGTCTTAGTCTCATGTAAAACATAACATACATGTAGTTACCTGTCACTACCTTCTTGCAAGAGGTAGGTAGAAAAGAGAGCAGAAGCCTTGTGTAAGCAACAAAAATATTGATTAAATACGAGTCTGGGAGTTCGCGTGTATTGCGGAGATGACATTCCTTTGTGTGAGAATTATGCAGACTCGAGGTCATTATGCCGTAAAGACTTGAAAAAAAGAATCTGGTGTAACGGTGGAGGAGAAAGTTCGTTGGTTCACGTAAGATCACGTCACTACTAAGCTCCCGTAGGATCTTGTATTTTATGTCCTTTCGGGGATTCATTCATTCAGTTCATTTTCCCGAACAGAAGTGAGTCGCCACATCCATATGGTGGATTTTATAAGGCCGGCGACAGTGGCAACACTTACACACACACACACACACACACACATATATATATATATATATATATATATATATATATATTCATGTAAGCGTAGGAAACACGGGAGTCTTAGTCTAGAGTTTATTCCTGACTAATTTCGCAGCTATGCCTTTTCAAAGGAATTTTGTACAAACAGGCTGTGGGCATTTTATACATGGGGAGGACTTCACTACCTCCCTGTGTTACCATAGTTGGTGACAAGTGTGAACATTACATATTCATTGTGGCAAATGTGATCATAATGCTAATGCTTGGCAAGTGGTACATATGATGACAACACTAATAATAACAATGAAAATACTAATAGTATTTGTAACAGTGATAACAATAACAAAAATAATTAGGATAATAATAAATGTTGAAAATAAATACTGATTAATAATATTTGGAATACAACAAAATAGTCATGATAAAAAGAAGAGAATAGTGAGGGTTATGATGAAAACATTAAGTGGTGAAGGAACAAAGTAGAAATAATGGAGGATACGTGAACTGGTGGCATGTGAAATAAGGTATAGTAGCATGGCATAAGAGGAAAGCTGGAAAGGGTAGGCAGAAGTGGGAAATAGGTGTCTACTTAGAGTCTGGGAAGCCATTCTCGGAGGGCAAGTGTCGCGGTAGATTTTGTCCATTTTAAGTCACCAGTTCTCTTGTTTGTGTTTTTGTGGTTGGCAATGTAAAGTGATTCAATTATTTTCCATTGTTTCTTGTGTAGTCCTTTGGCTAGAATGGTGGATCCCGCACAGTTTGGTAGGTGTCCCTCTGTGTCTATGTGGATAATTAGAGCGTTTGTTTCTCGGTGGTGTCTAATGTCCGATTTGTGTTCCCAGAGCCTGTTGTCCTCTGTATGTTTCTCCGTAGTATGCAGTGTCGCAGTCATTGCAGTGAATTTTGTATATGATGTTATTGTCACGGTTCGTCTTGGTTTTGTATGTGACCAAGTGTCCTATTTTCTTCCCTGTGAGAGAAGTCCTGCCTGTCTCGACGTTTTGGAAAGCATGTGAGAGAGGCCAGAGTAAGGAACCACAACGTATCGTAAATCTGCCCTCTCTTCACTTTCTTTCCTCCGTCTGATTTTAGTGGCTTTCCGTAGTGACGTCCCTAACATGCCCTCGGGGTACCTTTGGTTCCTGAATGCAGCGATTATGTATATAATTTCATCTTGTAAATACTCTTCGCTGCATATTATAAGAACCCTAAGATAAAACCCAATGATAATTCCTGATTTGGTATTTTCGTCATGTGCGCTAAAATAGAGAACACCCTTTCGTGGGAAAGGAGAATCAGACAGGTCTCAATAAAGTGGCTTCTCTCCTTCGTGGGTCATCATGTGACGTTTCAGATCACCCTTTCGTGGGAAAGCAGAATCACACAGGTCACACTGAAACGGCGTCTCTCCTGTGTGGGAGATCATGTGACATTTGAGATCACCCTTTCGTGAGGAAGCATAATCACACATACCACAATGGAATGGCTTTTCTCCTGTGTGAGTCATCATGTGACGTTTGTGATCAACCTTTCGTTGGAAAGCAGAATCACACAGGTCACACCGGAATGGCTTCTCTCCTGTGTGGATCATCGTGTGAATTCTGAGATCAGACTTTCGTAGGAAAGCAGAATCACACAGGTCACATCGGAATGGCTTCTCTCCTGTGTGGGTCATCATGTGAATTATGAGATGACCCTTTTGTCGGAAAGCAGAATCACACAGGTCACACTGGAATGGTTTCTCTCCTGTGTGGGAGATCATGTGACATTTGAGATCAGCCTTTCGTGAGGAAGCATAATCACACAGGTTACACTAAAATGGCATCTCTCCTGTGTGGTTCATCATGTGACATTTGAGATCAGAATCTCGTCGGAAAGCAGAATCACACAGGTCACACTGAAATGGCGTCTCTCCTGTGTGGGTCATCATGTGAAGTTTGAGAGCCTTTCGTGAGGAAGCATAATCACACATACCACACTGGAATGGTTTCTCTCCCGTGTGGGTCATCAAGTGACGTCTGAGATCAGCCTTTCGTGAGGAAGCAGAATCACACAGGTAACACTGAAATGGCCTCTCTCCTGTGTGGGTCATGATGTGAAGTGTGAGATCACCCTTTTGTGGGAAAGCAGAATCACACAGGTCACACTGAAAGGGCTTCTCTCCTGTGTGGGTCATCATGTGATGTTTGAGACAAGCCTTTCGCCGGAAAGCAGAATCACACAGGCCACAGTGAAATGGCTTCTCTCCTGTGTGGATCATCATGTGACGTCTGAGACCATCCTTCCCTGAGAAAGCAGAATCACACAGGTAACACTGAAATGGTTTCTCTCCCGTGTGGGTCATCATGTGACGTTTGAGATCAACCTTTCATGGGAAAGCAGAATCACACAGGTCACACTGAAATGGCTTCTCTCCCGTGTGGGTCACCATGTGACTTTTGAGATGACCCTTACTTGAAAAAGCTTTATTGCACTGGTAACACTGGAATGGCTTCTCTCCTGTGTGGGTCATCATGTGAACTTTAAGATTAGCATTTTGTGGGAAAGGAGAATCACACAGGTCACACTGAAATGGTTTCTCTCCTGTGTGGGTCATCATGTGAAGTTTGAGATCAGCGTTTCGTGGGAAAGCAGAATCACACAGGTCACACTGAAATGGCTTCTCTCCCGTGTGCGTCATCATGTGAACTTTGAGATCACATTTTCGTGGGAAAGCAGAATCACACAGGTCACACTGAAATGGCTTCTCTCCTGTGTGGGTCTTCATGTGAAAATTGAGATGATCCTTACGTGAAAAAGCTTTATTGCACTGGTCACACTGGAATGGCTTCTCTCCTGTGTGGGTCATGATGTGAAGTTTGAGATCAGCCTTTCGTGGGAAAGCAGAATCACACAGGTCACACTGAAATGGCTTCTCTCCTGTGTGGGTCATGATGTGAAGTTTGAGATCAGCCTTTCGTGGGAAAGCAGAATCACACAGGTCACACTGAAATGGCTTCTCTCCCGTGTGGGTCATCATGTGAACTTTGAGATGACCCTTACGTGAAAAAGCTTTATTGCACAGGTCACACTGGAATGGCTTCTCTCCTGTGTGGGTCATCACGTGAAGGTTGAGATTAGCCTTTCGGCGGAAAGCAGAATCACACAGGTCACACTGAAATGGCTTCTCTCCTGTGTGGGTCATCATGTGAAGGTTGAGATCAGCGTTTCGTGGGAAAGCAGAATCACACAGGTCACACTGAAATGGCTTCTCTCCCGTGTGCGTCATCATGTGAACTTTGAGATCACATTTTCGTGGGAAAGCAGAATCACACAGGTCACACTGAAATGGCTTTTCTCCTGTGTGGGTCTTCATGTGAAAATTGAAATGACCCTTACTTGAAAAAGCTTTATTGCACGGGTCACACTGGAATGGCTTCTCTCCTGTGTGGGTCATCATGTGAAGTTTGAGATCACCCTTTCGTGGGAAAGCAGAATCACACAGGTCACACTGAAATGGTTTCTCTCCTGTGTGGGTCTTCATGTGAAGTTTGAGATCACATTTTCGTGGGAAAGCAGAATCACACAGGTCACACTGAAATGGCTTCTCTCCTGTGTGGGTCATCATGTGAACTTTGAGACTACCCTTACGTGAAAAATCTTTATTGCACTGTTCACACTGGAATGGCTTCTCTCCTGTGTGGGTCATGATGTGAAGTTTGATATCAGCCTTTCGTGGGAAAGCAGAATCACACAGGTCACACTGAAATGGCTTCTCTCCCGTGTGGGTCATCATGTGTACTTTGAGACTACCCTTACGTGAAAAAGCTTCATTGCACTGGTCACACTGGAAAGGCTTCTCTCCTGAGTTGGTCATCACGTGAAGGTTGAGATTACCCTTTCGGCGGAAAGCAGAATCACACAGGTCACACTGAAATGGCTTCTCTCCTGTGTGGGTCATCATGTGAAGTTTGAGATCAGCCTTTCGTGGGAAAGCAGAATCACACAGGTCACACTGAAATGGTTTCTCTCCTGTGTGGGTCATCATGTGAAGTTTGAGATCAGCCTTTCGTGGGAAAGCAGAATCACACAGGTCACACTGAAATGGTTTCTCTCCTGTGTGGGTCATCATGTGAAGTTTGAGATCACCCTTTAGCGAGAAAGCAGAATCACACAGGTCACACTGAAATGGCTTCTCTCCCGTGTGGGTCATCATGTGACGTTTCAGATGACTATTTAGTGAGAAAGCTGAATCACACAGGTCACACTGAAATGGCTTCTCTCCCGTGTGGATCATCATGTGACGTTTGAGATCAGCCTTATGTGAAAAAGCTTTATTGCACAGGTCACACTGGAATGGCTTCTCTCCTATGTGGGTCTTCATGTGAAAATTGAGATGACCCTTACGTGAAAAAGCTTTATTGCACTGGTCACACTGGAATGGCTTCTCTCCTGTGTGGGTCATCATGTGAAGTTTGATATCAGCCTTTCGTGGGAAAGCAGAATCACACAGGTCACACTGAAATGGCTTCTCTCCTGTGTGGGTCATCATGTCACATTTGAGATCAGCCTTACGTGAAAAAGCTTTAATGCACAGGTCACACTGGAATGGCTTCTCTCATGTGTGGTTCATCATGTGACATTTGAGATTACCCTTGTGAAAAAGCTTTATTGCACAGGTCACACTGGAATGGCTTCTCTCCTGTGTGCGCCATGTGTTGTTTGAGATCACCCTTTTGTGAGAAAGGGTAATCACACAGGTCACACTGAAATGGTTTCTCTCCTGACCTAAAAAAGAACAGTAAAATTGATTATTAAAATCACTCATGAAAATGGGATATGTGCACATTACATCCACACCGGTTACATTGTCCCAGCCCTCGAATAGGTGCCCACCTACGTATCCAAACTGCTCGCCATCAACCACCACCGTTAACATTGGTCACGGATTACTTAGTTGGACATGTGGACTACACACTTGAACGAAAAAGGAGATAAATTAAATCACGTTTATACACACTGTGGCCTTTGTTCACCCTGTACCCTCTCACTTTTTGTCGAGTCTATCAATGTGCTCCTAGTGCCCAGGTATATTGGTCTATGCACCTTTTTACACCACCTATATGTATATATATTATATATATACATATCTTTTAAATATATAAATTTGCTGCCTAATCAATCGGTGGGAGAAAGTACTGGTAGTTTTGACGCAACAATAATAAAAATAATTATAATAAAACCGCGATTGTACATGTCACTTGGGTTTATTGTTCCAGAAAGAAGACAGATGTTTAGGTGAATCTTACAGGTCCAAGTTGTAAACTTACTTTTCTATTGCGAGGGTATTTCTAATGTATATCCTAAGATGTCATGAAATGATAAACTCTAGATTTTTTGTGAAAGAAAATATATACAATAAAAACACTCATTTCCACTTTTATCTTTTTTAAAAGGCAATCACCAATTTTATGTGGCCTAAGATTCAATATTCTAAGTTACTGGTAAAGTGAAAAACAGCAAACCACGGGAGTGAATGAATAAATATTACGAAGAGAACTATGATATACAATAGCACACATAACTGGAAACAAAAAATCTTGGTGATATTTTCGCCCATCCAATACTCAAGGATATCAAAAATCAATGTTTGTGTGATTCATGCGAATCCTTTATTAGTTTCAATTTGCCGGGATACACCCCCCCCACACACACACCCTACATGAAAAGCGAACAAACGAGTGAATTTGGGCAGAAATGGCACCAGGTGGAATTCATCATAAAAAATTCAGACTTGTCGAAATACACGGAAACACATCACGAGAAATCCACATGTTACATGAAGTACTGAGAAATAAACAAAATAACATGTATGATCTCATTTGGCTCATCCAACTGCCTCTTAACAAGTGCTTTCCAACACTTAGCAAACGGAGAGAGCCAATCCTGTTTGCTGTAATTTGGCATGATTATTATAATTAATCCACAAGTATAACGACCAATCTAGGTTCCAATTTTGGCAACGATTGGTTCCATATCGTCGAAGTTTCGAGGCATACATACCATGGCACTCAAGCAGACAGACGGACAAGCACAATTTCTCAAATATTTATACTACACATGCGTGCATTGCCCCAGGTTTCGATACCAAAACCCAACACCGGTGTAGGCTTCTCTCCAGTGTGGGTCATTATGTGACATTTAAGAGCACTATTTTCTGAGTAAGCTGCATCACATGTCACATTTGAAAGGCTTTTCTCCAGTGTGGGTCATTATGTGATACTTGAGAGCACTCTTTTCTGAGTAAGCTGCATCAAACAAGTCACACTTGAAAGGCTTCTCTCCACTATGGTTCATCACGTGACATTTGAGATGATCCTCTCGGGAGAAAACTGCATCACACAGGTCACATTCAATTTTTTCTGTCCACTGTGGGTCATCACGTGACGTTTGAGAATTGTAGGGCGTTTCGGACCGGATCATTCGGACCTAGACGTTTCGGTCAAATGACTCATTATCACTAAATGATCAACTTTAAATAATCTGGGAAGTTTATTGAGCCGATAAAATAATGATGATTTAATTTGAATAATTTTCATTACTTAAAATGTGGCAAATGTCACAATTCATATATCACACATTACCGAAAAATAATCATTAATATGCAAAGTCACAATATTGTTTACCATTTGTGCATCAGAGTCTGTTCATGTTTAGATGTTGGGTTGCCCACCACGAATATTATGGCTAAGCCCTCTGAGGAACTGAGGAATGGTCTTCTTGTGAGAGACCCTATCTTCACAAAGGTTGCGTAACCGAGACTGAAGCTCCATGCACACCTGCTTGGTACGCTTCCTTGGCCGGACACCCATTTCTAGTCTGGAGCAACACTGTGGTGACTCTGGCACATTCGGCTTTCAGGCACTCTACTAACTTCCAGATGGATGGATGATGGTGGCCAACAAGGGATGAAAACTTGTTGTTCCAGCCCTCCCTCACTGATGTTGTTGGTACAGGCTTGATTATCCAAAGTGACTTCATGCATGTTCCACAGTTCGGGCGGAAACATTGCAGGAACACGGCGAAAGGTGATGGGTGCAACACTGCCTACGCGGTCATTGGCAATCTTCCGTTGAAGAAGGGCATAGGCGAGGGGTAGGAAAACACTATCAACTCTTCCCTGGATAACATACAGTTGCATGAAGACTGACGGGGACATGGCCAAGTTGCCATCCATGCACCAAGTATCTGCTGCTGTTGCTGCTGCTGCTAGCTACTGGAGATGTTCTTCTGTGGCAAAGATGATGACACGCTCATCAGAATCGGGGCCACTTTCATGTAGGAGGAACTGAATTGGAGAGTCGCCTGCTGTCACAGCCCATTTACCACTAATGATAAGTTCATGAAGAGGCTGGGGCTCTTTGGGACGGTTACTGGCACGGGCCCTCCTCAGCACACGCTTGCATGTATCAGCGGCTGGTAAACGAGCGTTCACTGCATCAGCAACACTGGCACTCACAAAAGTGAAGATCTGGTTCGGTTTGTCAACTGCAACATCATTAGCTGGATGGCAATGGCCAATATGTGCAAAGGGAGACTAGTGATCCTTGGTGGTTATAACAATGCCTAGGTATCTAACAAGAGGATCACGTTTGACACATCGCCAAGTTAACTGTGGCAAAGTTTCAGACCACCACGTTTGGTGTATAGAGAAACTCAAAGTTAATAACACACCAGGACATGACGGTTGGCATCCAAGAATCTTAAAGGAAATGAAAAATGAGATTGCTGTTCCATTAGAAATTATTTTCTAGAAATCCATCATATCTGAAGGCAACAAAAAGAATCCAAATAACTAAAGGCCTATAAGTTTGACTTCAATAGTAGGAAAAATTAATGGAAATTATCATCAGAGATGCTATCAAACATCATTAAGAAAGTAACTGTTTGATAAATGATAGCCAGCATGGTTTCAGACGGTATCCCACTTACTTGAATTCTACAACACAGTTATCTCGAATTATGTCAAGAAACAATATAGATTTAATATATCTAGACTTTGCAAAAGCTTTTGATACCGTCCCACACGAAAGACTACTTACTAAATTAGCTTCACACGGAATAAATGGTAGCCTATTAAGTTGGACAAGTAATTGGTTCAATGATCGAGAGTTCTTTTGAATAGAAAATACTTCTGGTTGGAAAAATGTTACGAGTGGAGTTCCTCAGGGTTCCATTCTTTGGCCACTTCTATTCATAGTATGATATAGACCACGGACTAAAATCTATTGTTTCCAAATTTCCTGATGATACAAAATTAAGCGGAATGGCAAATGATCACTTAAACCAATTAGATATTCAAGATTTAGATAAATTACAGCAATGGTCTGATAAGTCACTAATGAAATTTAGCACAAGTAAATGCAAGGTAATGCACATAGGTAAAATAACTTGCTTTGACTGCCATAGATTGATATCAACCACTTTGGAGACCTCTGATCTTGTCAGTGCCTGACAAGCATGTATCACGTTACTGCTGTCAATAGTTTTCCTCTACTGGCATTTAAACTTGAGTTCTTGGTGCCTAGGGAATCCATAAACTTCATCCTGTGACAGAAATACAGACCTTGTTATGAATAGAAGGTTCTCCTGGCAATTTTTTTGCTTGACACTGCAACTTCTGGCCATTCAATAGTTCATGCTACCCAAAGATATTGCTACATACCTCTCCTGATCATCATGTCCTGGTGATAGATATCAGTTTTATTGACATTTATGGGATGTCAGCCAAGACAATTACTTAGTGCAGTTTGGATAAAATACACATGGTAAACAGGATCCGCAATCCAATTAGATTCTAACCACGAATAAAATCACAATGAACATTTGCACTCATGTCATACCTGACTTCAGATATTATCTTACTGGTCTACAAGATCATCCCTCAATGAACTTGAGGTAAATTAGGTGGAAAAAACATATTGTATTATCCAAAGTTACACTGCATTCAGGGGTATAAATCCTAACATTCAGAAAATACCCAACAGGCAATTTTTTCCCAACAGTTTTCCTGTTGATTTGACCTCATCGGGGGTGCCATTTCAATTGGAAATCACTTGTCTGTACTAAACCCCCACCCCCATATGGAGGCTGCATTAGGAAATAAGTATTGCGATTTAGAGAAGCATGCAAAGCCAGTTATTAATGAGAGATATGACAACAACATTTTTCAAATAAAAGATAAATCAAGCACAGTATTCTCCTATTCTGACGATATCTAACCTACCCAGTCTCTCCCTCATGGGGAATAGATTTTTCGATGTTTACCCCGTCTGGGGTATTCCTTCACCCCATCTGGGGTATTGGCTGCATGTTATTGTGGCAAAGTAGCATGCAGTTCATACTTTAGGGTATATATGGGGTGCCCCTATGGACCAGAGCCACACATCATTTTGTCTGTGATAGAGGAAAACTCTGTTCATAGAGAAATGATGACACTTTTATACTACGACTATCCCTCCGTTATGCTGTCCCCCAACCCCTTGTTACTGTCCTGTACCATTTCTCTGAATATTCATTTCCTTTTTTTCGCCGACCCTGTGGTGGGGGAAGAGAATGCTACCACCAAATCTTTCCACTTGAGTCGTAAAAGGCGACAAAAAACGGGACGGGGATGGGTTTAGGAGTCATGCTACCTGTAGCCCCAAAAGGGGACATTCCTAAAAAAGAAGGAAAGCCATAAGAGGGTCTGGAAGTTTTCTAACCAGTACCCTAAGGTTTGGGTTTTTTATTGTGTGTGGATGTGGTACAGATGAGAGTAAAAGGGAAGAGATAGGCAGAATGTTTGTGAGAAGAAAGATGTGCTGGCTTTGAGTGAAACTAAAATGAAAGGAAAAGGCATCTGTGAGTTTGGGAGTGTAGCTGGGAGGTACTCAGGAGTGAAGAGGGGATGAGTGAGAAAAGGGGTGGCTATACTAGTAAGTGAAGAGATAAGTAAGCGGGTAGTGGAGTGGAAGGAGGTTTCATCAAGGTTGATGTGGATGAAGGTGAAGCTGGGAAGGGAGACGTGGGTTTTTTGTAAGTGCGTATGAAGTTGGTAGTGAGAGGAGCATAGAGGAAATGGAGGCTTTTTGGGTAGATATAAATGAGTGCATGGAGGGATTAGGGAGAAATGTCAATGTAGTTGTATTGGGAGACCTTAATGCTTGGGTAGGAAAGGAACCAATAGATGGAGTGATTGGGAAGTATGGAGTTCCAGGTAAAAATTGTAGTGGAGAAACAATGGTGGAGATGTGTCTTGAAAGAGAGTTGATAATAGCATGTACAGTGTTTAGGAAGAAAGTCAAGCATAAGTACACATGGGAGAGGGTAGTGCATAGAAGGGTGGCAGATAGAGTGTTAATGGACTGTATAGTGGTGACCAGGAGTATGGTAGGAAGAGTTAAGGATGTACATGCTCTAAGGGGAGGGGGGAATATCAGATCCTTTCCTGGTGGAAGGTAAATTGAGAGTGGAGAATAGGTGGAGAAAGAGGAAAAGGGCAGAAGGTGGGGAGGTACTTAGAGTGAACTGCTTAAATGAGGGGAAAAAAAGGAGAGTGAGTATAAAAAGAACCTGAAAGAGGAGTGGGAGGCAGTAAAGGATAGAGTAGAACTAGGAGTGGAGGAGGAATGGGGATGGTTCAAGGAGGGAGTCATAAGGTGTGCAAAGATGGTGTGTGGAACAAGGTGGGCGGGAGGAAATAGAAGGGTAGTGAGTGGTGGGATGAGGAAGCAAAGAAATGTGTAGAAGAGAAGAAGCAGGCTTTCATAGATTGGCTGGAAAGTAGGACGAGGGAATCGTATGAGAGGTACAAAGTAAAGAGAAGTGAAGTTAAACATGAGATAAAGGAAGCAAAGAGAGAGCAGATGTGAAATGGTGTAAGAGTATGACAAAAAAAAATTGAAAGCAATAAAAATATATTTTGGAAGTAAATTAAAAGAGAAAGAGGAGGCGAATCAAGTAGAGAAGAAAAGGTAAAAGGTGCAGATGGAGAGATGATAATGGAAGAGAAGGCAGTGAGAGGAAGGTGGGCAGAGTATTTTAGGGAGTTGCTAAATGTGAAGGAGGATAGGGAGGGAAAGGTAGTTGCAGTGGGAATTGCCAAGAAAATGAGAGTGATGAGTGAGGAAAATGAAGGAGAAATAGGGAAGGATGAAGTGAAAGCAGCTGTTAAGATGATGAAAGCAGGTAAGGCACCTGGTCTGGATGGATGCCATGCAGAATGTCTGAAGAAAGGAGGTACAGCTATGGTGGACTGGCTGGTGAGGTTATCTAATGTTTGTTTAAGAGGGGGTAGAGTGCCGGAGGACTGGAGGAGTGCCTGTGTAGTTCCACTTTACAAAGGAAAGGGGGACAAGTGTGAGTGTAGTAGTTTCAGAGGGATCAGCTTGTTGAGTGTAGTTGGGGAGGCTTATGGGAGGGTCTTGATTGAGAGGATTAGGAGAGGAACAGAGGGAGTAATTGGTGAGGAACAGTGTGGGTTTAGGACAAGTAGGGGTTGTGTAGATCAGATCGTTGTGGTAAGACAGATGTGTGAGAAAGCTATAGGGAAAGGTAAGGATGTTTTTTGGGCTTTTATGGATCTGGAAAAGGCTTATGACAGGGTAGGCAGAAAGGCACTGTAGGAGGTACTGCAGATATATGGGATAGGAGGAAAGCTGTTAACAGCAGTCAAGAAAGTAGTAGAGCTTGTGTTAGGATTAGAAATGGAGAGAATGAATGGTTTGAGGTAAAGGTGGGACTTCATCAGGGATGTGTTATGTTGCCCTGGCTGTTCAATCTTTACATGTACGGGGTGGTGCGAGAGGTAAATGTGAGGGTAGTAGGTCATGGGTTGGAGATGATTAAAGAAAATGGAGAAAAGTGGGAGGTGAGCCAGCTGTCGTTTGCTGAAGACACTGCGCTTGTAGCAGGATCAGAGGAGGGATTGAGGAAGTTAGTGACAGAGTTTGAGAAGGCATATGAAAGAAGGAAGCTGAAGATAAATGTGGGTAAAAGTAAGGTGATGAGATGTACAAGGGGAGAGAGTGACAGTAGGCTGGAAGTAAGCATTAAGGGTGAAAGACTGGAGAGAGTGGATAGTTTTAGATACTTGGGTGCGAATGTGGCAGGGAAGGGAGGAGTGGAGGTGGAGGAAGAATGTAGATTGAAAGAGGCAAGTAAATGCCTTGGTGGATTGAAAAGTGTAATGAGAGATAGACATCTGGGAATGGATGCTAAGAGGAGGTTATATGAAGGAGTGATTGTGCCAATAGCATTGTACGGGGCAGAAACATGGAACATGAGAGAGGAAGAGAGGAGTTTGAATGTGTTTGAGATGAAATGTCTAAGAAATATGATAGGGGTTACTAGGCTGGATGGAGTGAGAAATGAGGCGGTGAGGAGGAGAACAGGGGTGGAAAGGGAACTGGGAGATAGGGTTGATGAAAGAGTATTAAAATGGTTTGGACAAATGGAAAGAATGAGTGAAGAAAGATTAGTAAAAGAAGTGTGGAAGGCAGAGGTGGAAGGAGTGAATATGAGGGGACGTCCTAGGATGAGATGGATGGATGGGGTGAAAGGGGCATTACAAAAGAGAGGAATGTCTGTGGAGGAAGGACGGGAGAGGATAGAAGATAGGGGTGAATGGAGAGGGGTTGTGTATAGATGATGCTGTGATGCATGAGAGGGAGTGGGTGGGGGGATGGGGGGTGAGGAAGTATGTATGAGAAAATATTTGATGCAGACCGAAGGGGTTTCTCCCCGTCTTCTCCTTTTCTGCATGAGGGGATGGAGAGGGGGGAGGTCGTCAAATTTATGAAGCTGCATTGCTGTGTATGTGCTGTCTTGCAACACTACTTCTTACCCAGGGCAGTGGACAGGATACAGGGATCACCCGTCATCCAGGAGATGCCAAGAGGGGAGTGGAATATAAAGGAAATGGAATGGGTGGGAGTGGTTTCTATGCCTTTTTCTTTTTGGCTACCCCCCGTGTAGGGGGAAAAATCCTTTGGTATATGTATGCCTGTATTTGAGACAAGATAATTTTATACAAGATAATTTTCATGACATTTTATTGAAAAAACTTCAGGCATTAGGAGTGGCGAATATTGGCTGGTTCAAGTCCTACCTTACAGGTCGCAAACAACTTGTACAGGTAAATGAAGCCTGCTCAGATGACAGAGAGATAACTTGTGCTGTACCACAAGGTTCAATTCTAGGATCGCTACTGTTCCTGGTCTTTATTAACGACATGCCAGGTGCGGTGAACTGTAAGTTACTGCTATTTGCAGACGACTCCGCACTAATTGTCTCAGGTAGAAGAAGAGGAGAAACTGAGTGTCGAACTGTCATCGGTTCAGGACTGGCTCATAGAAAATAGGCTGTCTTTACACCTCGGTAAAAGTATTGTCTTCGCATCAAAACCCAACCTCAGGAAACACAGCGATGTACAGGTCAGATGTGGGGTTAATGTCTTGGAGTCAAAACAAGAGGTAACCTATCTTGGAAACCTTCTGGTCTCAGCCTTGTTACAACATCACTTTGATTACGCTTGTAGCTCTTGGTACAGTAGTCTGAGCAGAAAAAAACAATCTCGGCTATAGGTTGCAGCACAAAATAAGATCATTAGATTCATACTAAATTTACCTCATCATAGTCATATTGGTATAGAAGAATTTGGCAAGGTAGAATGTTACCTGTAAAATATCGTGTCCAGCAGCTGAAACTAAACCAGGTTTACAATGTCATTCATAATTCTGCTCCCTCATATGTGAGCTGTAATTTTACATTATCAGCTGAGAACCGAACCCGGAACAGTCAAAAGTCTCTTATTGTACCTCATGCAGGTCCCTTCACCAAAAACAGCTTTCACTTCACAGGTGCTCAACTATGGAACTCACTACCTGTGTCCATTAAGAAGTCAAATAGCAAGGTTACCTTCAAGAGAAAAGTCAAGGGTTACTATATGTCTCAGCTATGGACAGAGAACAGCCTTTGATTTTATGCACTACTAGCTTAGTGAGGGATACCTGATTCCAACAGTAATACCATCCAAATCTGCTTTCACTCATAACTGTTCTGACCTCCCCACTTTTTTTGTCCTTCAGAAGTTTAGTTTAGTATAACAATGATTGATGTTACAAATTGGTTTCCACCTTTGTTTTGCTAGTCATAATATGGTATATGTCTCAGGTAGGGTCCGAGAACAGATATAATCTGACCTTTTTCCTCATTCTCCTTCTTGTTTTACTCATATGAGTACTGGTCCCCTTTACCCTACCTCTGGTGCTTCAGGTTATAATATACTACTCCCTAATGCACATATTAATTGCCCACTCCGTCCTAAGATTCACGTAAAATGTTCCATTTAATTAATGGGTCACCCTAGCTGCAGTGTAGCTTTCACTATAACATGTTGATACAGCTGTAGAATATTGTAGTATATCATTAATGGTACTACTCTGATATAGTACACACTCATACATGTTCATACAGCTGTAGAATAATGCAGTATAATATTAATGGTACTACTCTGATATAGTACTCACTCATACTGTTTTGTTACAATTTAACATTATTTTGTTGTTCCTTTGCTTAATGCAATGTTCCTTTTTGTGATGGTGCTCAATTTTTGGTCTCAATATTCTATGTGTACAAACATTTTAGTAATATTAGCAAAACTATAACAATGTTTATGTGTCATATGTGTACTGACTGGTATTACTCATGATTGTCTCTGGTCCCCTTAACCCCCTATGTATGTTGTCTGTGCGACTTAGTGTAGAATAACAATCTGATGAGGACCACAATGGAAATAAGCGTACATGCTTTTTGTGTTATCCTCGGCAATTTGCAATTATTATTCCGAACCATGTGTTCTTGTCATTATTTGCACTTCATGGACATTGATTCAGTGCCAAATAAAGTCTATCTATCTATCTAATGATTCTACATAATTTTAAGTATTCACAAAGATGTTTGCCAATCTGCAACCCTTCCCTATATCATCTGCTAGCCCATGTTTATATATAATAAATTCATAGTAATGTCGGCAACGATTTTTTAAAACACTAAGACGAGCATCTTTAAGTTACCAAGAATTAGGTTAGGTTACTTTATGTTAGATCTCAAGGTTCCAATTTTTACCTGCATCATTAAGTAGCTTTTATCATTCTGAATATTTTCATCCCCAGATATAAGTACCACAAGTCTATAGTAACATCAGTGGCGATTTGAAATAAAGACAAGCAAACATCTTTACATATACCCAATTCTACACTTACGTCAAAATGTTTATTTACAACTTGGAGTTGTTCTAAAACATCAGTATATACTGTTAACTACTCCCTAGTTCTTAAAGGGCTATTGTTATTTGAAATGCTTTCTTTGAATTTTGAGTTTCTCAACCCAAAACAAAATTTAACGTCCCTGCAGACAGCCCCCTATACAATTTTTGAAATGCTGGTTTTCTTTGAATAGTTTCACCCAAACATAGAATTTAATATGTGACTTATGTGTTTCTGGTGGGAAATGTTGTGATATGAACGATGGTGTACATCACTTCCGTCGCAAATCCGTACTTTTCAAGTAATTAAATATTAAAATTATGCACTTTAAACTTATTTTGAGTATTCAAGCCAATAATCATATAATGCATAAACTAACCCATCAATGCGATACCCTTCGAAAGCCTACTAGTTTGTGAATTTGCGTATAGTATTTGCACGTCTGATGTGATAGAATGTAAACAGTGACTAAAGAAGCATGTGTAATTCGCCTTCATTCTGTCTACGAATTTGGTAGCGGCGATTGGAACCCATGAAAAACCAGACCACATCTACCAATCTGGTGGCGGCACACTACGCATTTCTTAATAACATACTAGCTTGTGGTACTTGCTTTGCTATCAAACTCTTGCCTACCTGTCACATAGGGAGTGTTTTGCTTGATGATTTTTTGGCTGGCGGCAAACGATAACAATATCTAAGCTTGCGGCTATGTTTTCGTTTATGTTTACAGTGACTCTACCTGAGGAAGTCAAATGAATATCAAAACGTTTTCATATTGCTTTTAATGTATTAATATGAGTATAGTGACATTTAAAGATAATAAATAAATATATCATGCATAACCAATAATATGCCATTCTATTTATATTCTATACATAAACCGCAGGAATGGAGGCTCATTTTTACACTCACCTGACTAGCAAAAATTGCCGTAGGTGTCGACACACCATGCATTTCTGGCTAATCAAAACGTTTTCATATTGCTTTTGTTTCAATATGAGTATAGTGACATTTAAAGATAATAAATAAAGATATCATGCATAACCAATAATATGCAATTCTATTTATATTCTATACATAAACCGCAGGAATGGTGGCTCATTTTTACGCTCACCTGACTAGCAAAAATTGCCGTAGGTGTCGACGCACCAGGCATTTCTGGCTAACATTGTACACGCATGTACTACTTGCTTGCGTGTCCGTCACACAGGGAAAGTGTTTTTCTGACGACTTTTTGGCTGGCGGGTAGCTAAAGCAATAACCAAACTTCCCGCCAATTTTTCTCCTGCCGCTTTGTAGAAGATTAGCACATATACTCCGAAAGACTGGGTATAACTGTACTTCGTTTACTAATAAGCGTACGAAAGCTACGGAAACTGGAGAAGCAGAAGTAAAGGTTTTGCCTCGGTCCTGGTTGGCAAGACGTAGTGATAGATGTGTGTATGCCAACCGAGTGAAGAAAGTTTAGCGGGAAGGCACTTTTTCAGAACCACAGGCAGACATTCTACAAGTCGTCATGAAACTCGGGATACTGCCTTTTACCGCAGTAAACGACTCTATTACTGCGGTAGTCAAATAAATAAAAAAATGAGGACCGATATCATACCATTTTAATGCTTCAATAGGTTTATACTGACTATCAAAGATAAAGAAAAAAACTCACGTTTAAACAATAACTGTCACAGCTTTGGCATTCTGACACACTGCCTAGTGCTTCCCATTTTCGTTTTGTCTCTTTTCAGCCCTTCGTCTACTACTATTCCTTCGCTCTATGGAATCGCTGAAAGTCTTAATGGCTCTAGTAACTACTTCTTGGTATTTTCCCGGCAACTGTTTTGGGAGTTGAGCGCTAATTGGTTGCAGTGCCTTATCAAGTTTAAGTGTCTTCTATTTACTTATAGGAACTTCCCTGTCTTCCAAGATATCTTTGTGTGCTCATGATCGAAGTCATCACAGATGCTATAATGTTAAGATTGAATTGTTTCAACTTCTCAATTAGTTAAATCAATTCACCCTATTACAATATTGTGTCCTTGTAATTTGTGATTATGATTGGTATAATTTACGTATGCATTGCCATTTTATTTTGTTTCTCATTTGTTTTGGTTGGAGGGTCCGCTGCATTTCGTACCCCCCCCCCCACCTGCGCGTTTGCCGCCTCTCGCCATTGCTAATCACGTTGCAGTGACTCGTGTTCAGTGTATCGGAAACTTAGCGAAACAAGAAATGTGTTTCGTGACGTGCCCCGAAATCAGAATCTGCAAGTTTAGTCGAGGTTCATTGACAAACCCAATCCAGTGATTCAATACATGGAACTTACGTGTTCAAGAAAACAAACTTCTACAGAGTGTATGAAGCGGAAAGATCGACGAAATCGGGGAAAATTAAATCCTTGGGCGCGATTCCCCTACCCTACCACGTGTCCAGTGCTATCGACTAAGGACAGGCATAGTTCCCGCCGCCCCTATGTGACGCATGAATCTACGAATATCGACAGCATCCTGTTCAATTGAGGGCATCCACTCATTTGAAGACATCACCAGTCAGTGCACTATTACAGGAGAGAATAATCAGAGGTATTATCTTTATATTTAGCTAGGTCTTAGAGCGCGCAGGGCTAGCCGGGTAGGAAGTCTCCAACCATATACGTATGTTGTATCTTGCCCATTTAGTTGATAAGTGAATTACTGTGAAATAATGTTCATGCTACAAAGATAAAACCTGAATATTAATTGCATGCCACTGACTGTGGATATATCTTGAATTATAGTCAAATCAGTGTGATAAATTCTGTTTAATTAGCCCTAGGACTGTGATTTACATGAGTTTACTCCTCTCTTTTGAGAAACATTTCTCTGGTCCTTCGAAATACACGCTGGAATTGAAGGGAACGTGTGTGGTTCGAGCGGGGTCTCAAATTTCCTGGACTTTGGCTCCCAACTGCAGCTATGATCCTTCATCAATTACCAATTTCCCAGTGTGTGAGAATTCTCATGCCCCTCAACCACCCCCTTCTCCAGGGATTTCGGGACAACACTCATGTTAACATAATGATTGAAGTGTGCCTAAATAAAACTTTACATGGAAAAGTAGCTTAGACCAGAGGTTCCCAAACTTGACCATACCAAGGACCCCCAGACACGATGAGTCTCAACCAAGGACCCCAACCAAACCAAATTTATCAATACCAAACCGGGATACCCAGTATTATCCAGTACAGCATAGTACATTTAATATTTACTTATTGCTGCACATTGCATAAATCAAAAATATGATGATAGAGTTGCAGTGATATCATTTTTTTTTTTGTTATAAGCTATATATATTTTTCATGAGTTACAAAAAATACTTTCCTTCATTGTGTTGCGGACCCTAGGGTCACACCGTATTATCTTCGTTGTTTGTCAAATAGATGGAATCTATGGATGACTTTCTTAAAGAAATTTTGATAGTTACCTTCTGGTGAAAAATGTACAAGATTGACATCTAACTCTGAGATGAGTAATAACAGGATTGTGGATGTTTTGTACTCAAACCATTTCATACTCAAGTACCTTTGTACCTAAAGAGACCATATGTACACGCCATCATCTGACAGATATACCATATCTGTTATGATATATTGCATTCTACTTTTCATTAGAAATATACTGAAAATCGCCAAATAGGCAAATACATATTCGCGCCACCCTGACTAGAATGACTTCAATTTCGCTCTAGTTTTTTCATCTGGCCATGATATTTGGGGGTGGGGGTGGGATGGCCTATATCAATCACATCTTAATATAACTCGATAACATTCCAAGTTTGGACTAACAAGACCTGAATCTATACATGACCTACTCTAGGAAGGTTTATATAGTTCCTCTCACTCATTTGACTGAAATAAGTGATGTGAGTCACATTGTTTATGATACACTGTGCATTTAGCAAAATACTTGTTTGGCAAATAGAAAAATCTATCCGCAATATCTACTTAAAAGAATAAACCAATGTATTCTCAGGCAGGAACTGCTATCAACGAACTCTAGAAAACGTGGAAGTAGCTAGATGACAAAGTATAATGGGAGAAGTAGTGCTTTAACATCTTCGACCTACAGCTCGTTGAAACACAGACATTATATACACATACCCAGTCATCCTCCAGGAACCCTGTGACACTTGTGCGGTAATGCTTTGTGGAAATTCTATTTGATATCAGTATAAAGTTGGACATTTTGTTAGCTTTGGTCTCATTTGCGCATTTCCCACACTAGTTTCTCAAATGGGCGCGCTCTTCCCATATAAACTTTTTATACAAGAACATATTACTAGTGCAAAATATATATACTATAGCCAGCACTCATACCCGGTACACTTTGTATTTGTTTAGATTTTAGTGAAATAATATCAGAGAACACACTTATTATAACTATCAGTTTACCATTTGCGGATTTTTCACTATATTTAAAGTTGTTGATGCTTCTGAAATTTTAGTTCCTAATAACCATGAAAATATTTTTACTAAGGGACCCTGAGTGAATTGAACTTGGCGGTGTTTAACGCCTTTTAACACTATGCTTAACAGCATAGACCTACAATTAAATAGAATTGTTTAAAAACACCCATAAAAATGGAAGGCATGCACATCACATCCACGCCATTGACAGTGTCCTAGCCCTGTGCCTCTTTCATATTTTTTCTACCATAACAAAATTCTGCTTTACATGCCTAACTCCGAGAAGGTGCTCATCTCGCGGCGTCCACTCAATCGCTCCATCGCTCATCAGTTGTTCGCACTAACTTACCTGCCCAATTCCACTTCCTCTCTTTTACCACCTCCACAATATATTTCACTCTAGTCTGCTCTCTCACCCAACTCAATAAGTAATGAGAAAATGTCAGGAGAGACACCATCTATTTTTATAAGCTTGCAAAACTTTGTCTCCTTCAAAATAATTGCCTCTCGCACCTACACACTTCTGCATGCGTCTTTCCCAATCCTGGAAGACGTCCTCAAAGTCCTTTTTCAGTTGTAGAGAGGATTATGTCCGTGGCGCTCCGTGGGGTGCTTGGAAGGCCATTTGTCCACCCAGGGAAGCTAGAGCCACGGAGGTTGTACCTCCCTGTACATTTATTGTTGGAGCCTTCTCTCGAATATGGAAGGCCTCCAGGATCTCCAAACGATGAAAGTTGTGTGCGGTGTCGATGATCTTTGTATTCTCCACCAGGATATTTCTAGTCAGGAGGAGTTGTTGTTGTTGTTGTTGTTTCGAAAAAAATTCTTTGGGGCTCCAGCTCGTAGATGACACGTTAATTCTTCTGGAGAGAGAAGTCGTCGTCATTCCTATATAAAACATAGGACGAAGCTTACAGTCTTCGTGCGGGCAGATGAATTCATAGACGACATTTCTCCTCCGTAGTGGGTTGAGTTACGGGTCGGGATATTTCGCAGGATGAGTTTTGAGGTTTTGAAATTCTTATGATAAATCCGAAGCTCCAGCTTTTCTCCAGGGTCGGATGGTTGTACACCGCGTTCAACAATTTCTCTGGGGATTCTTTCGTTCGTCCGTTCGGTAAGCTGTACTCATGATAGATAATTGAGAATAATTGAGGGGCTTTTCTTGGGAGGGACGGTGTCATGATTTAGGTAGTTCTCTATATTTCGTCGGATGACTTCTTGTACGTCCTTATTGGGAAATCCATTGTTAACCAGGACTTGCTGCAAGCGTTGAAGCTCTTGGTGTAAAAGAGGCCATGTGGAGCAATGCGTGAATGCCCTGTTCACGTATGAACATATGACGCTAAAAAGGGCAAAGAACCATCAGCATGGTGTTCACTTGTGAAGTTTAGACAAGAGTACTGTTCTTGTGCTTTAGAATCAAAACAGTATTCTGTTACTGTACTTCAAAGGTAGAAGTGATAGTATAAGTTAAGTAGATTGAGCGTCGTGTATTCAATTTATTTAGTAACTGTTTTTATTCTCTTTTGTTGTTTTATATTTTCTCTTTACCGTTTGTATTGGCGAAGGAGCGAAATGGCTTGTGAAGGTTGTGTGAACCTGGAGGACAGTCTTAGGAAGTGCGAGGAGAAATTCGTCTTCTCACGAGTGCGCTATGTGAGAAGAGTGAATTCTCCCCACAACCCAAAGAGCGTTCCACCTCTTCCACTTCTGCTACTGCCGTGAGCGAGTGGCGCTCCGTGGGATCCCGTTTGTCGAGCCCACGTTCGGTAAGCGGGCGCTCTGCGGAGCAACCGCTGGCTGTAGCCAATCGTTCTGCTTTGCTGGAGGATGAGGTGGCTGAAAATCAGGAGTTCTTGGTGGTGGGGGACTCAATGGTGCGAGGCTGTGACGGCATCCTGCAGCGGAAGATCAAACGACATTTCAAGCTTGTGTGTCAACCGGCCGTTGGATCGTCGATTGTACCCAGACCATTAGGCAGCAAAGGCGGACGAACACGATTACGATTGTGCATACGGAAAGTAACGATGTGGGTAGGGTGAGATCAGAGGAACTTGTTCGGAATTACAAGGTCCTCCTTCAGGAGATGAAGGAACGTGGGAGCCGTCACGTTGTCTGTGGGATCCTTTCGAGGATCTACACTGGCATGTTTTGGAACAGTAGAACCATAGGGACCAATGAGAGTATATAGCGATTGTACACGCAACTGGGATGCCATTTTCTTGATCCTTGGTATCTCTTTTCCAGGCGTCATGACCTTTATGCTTCTGATGTGATCCACCTTACTCGGAGAGGCAAATATTCTTACAAACCTCATTGTGGGAGTTTGTAATTAGTTCCTTTTTTTAGGAACTCAAAGGGAAGGGGAAATAGTGTATTGGGGGTAAACAGAGTAAGGTATAGCAATAATGTAGAGCAATATGTCAGTGTAGGACAAAATATCATTTTAGGATATAATGTCTGCAGAGGACGAAATATTACATTGGGATGTAATGTCAAAGGACAAAATATCACGATGGGATGAAATAATAGTGGAGGACAAAATGTCACGACGGGATGAAATAAAAGTGGAGGACAAAATATGATTTTAGGAAGGGATGCCGGACAGAATGTCAGCGAACAAAGGGTGGCCGGTGTGGAACGCAGTGACGTAGGGGGGCAAGGTATGCATAAGAGATCGGATGACCGTGAGGGACAAGATGTCTGTGATAGGGCAAATGTCCATGAGGCACTGAATGTCAATGAAGGACTAAATGTCAAAATTGAGTAAGGTGTCAATAAAGAACAAAATTATAATGTAAGGTATGATGCTAAAATACAAAACGTGCCAAAAGGAAATAATCACGAGTTTCTACCATGTATCTAGAATACCCGATTTTAGTAAAGCACATTTAATAGGACTACGTCAGCTTACAGATTGGGAGGCAAAATTAAGCAAAAGACCTGTAGATCAGCTATGGAAATTATTTCAACATACGCTCACTAAGATGATTCATACTTACATCCCGTTTAAGGACAGACGCCCCCCCCCCCCAAATCAGGCTCGCCCAATATGGTTCGACAAAGACACTGAAAAAGTATTGCTAAAAAGAGATAGGCTTATAAGAAATACAAGTACTCAGGTGCACCTAATAACTATCAAAGTTATGTAATAATACAGATTTAAAAAAGACAATAGAAATACGAGAACGACAATATGAAATTAATATCACTGATAAAATCAAAGAAAATTCCAAAGAAACCCATAGCTACATTAGATACAAAAGTTATTAGGAATCACATTGGCCCACTATTCTAAACAACTATTTTAGCTCAGTATTCGTAAACGAAACACCTCAAAGTGAACTTCAAACTGAAACCTGTGAAAAGTCTAGGGTGAACTTACTACGGTAAATATAACAAAAGGAAAAAGTAAAAGATGTATAGAAAAACCCAAAATTGATAAAACACAAGAGCCTGACGATTGGCATCTAAGAATATTTAAAAAATGAGACTGTTCTTCCATTAGAAATTATTTGCAAATAATCCATCATATCCGAAGATATTCCAAGAGAATAGAAGGTATCTAACGTTACTCACCCCATTCGAAAAAGGTGACAAATATCAACCAAATAACTACAGGCTTATAAGCTTGACTTAAATCGTAAAAAAAATTATGGAAGTTATCATCAGAGATGCTATCGAACACTATTTAGAAAGTAACTGTTTGATAAATGATAGCCAGCATGGATTCAGACGGAAACGTTCTTGTATGACTAACTTACTCAAATTCTACAACACAGTCATCTCGATTTATGGCAAAAGAAACAATATAGAGGCGATGCAATGGAAGCAGTCTTTTAAAAAAGCGCGATAATATCCTGCCAATCCTAGGAAAGGGCGTACTTGTTCAACCGTCTTAGGTGTAGGAAAACTTCTAACAGCTTTGATCTTATCATCTGTAGTATGAACGCCGTCTTTGTCTACCACATGACCTACGGATTGGATGCTGGACTTAAAAAATGAATGTTGCAAGACTAAGGACAACATATGGAAGTGAATTTTTACATCCTTGTAAACTAGAATCAAGTCATCCAAATACACAAAAAGTCCAATACCCACTAGTCCATGAGTTAATAAGGCGCTGGCATGTTAAAGGAGCATTCCGTAAAGCCATGGGGCAACGGAGCCATTCCTAACGACCTGACGGAGTTGAGAAGGCCGTCATCTTACGAGGCTTTTCTTCCAAAGGAATCTGCCAAAAGCCAGCCTTTGGGTCCAAGGGTGGTGAACATTGTGTTACCTGTTCCTATGGACTGAAGATCACACAACACAGGCAAAGGGTAATGACCTGGAACTGTGACATCGCTGACACGACTACAATCCAAAACAAGGCGAAATGACCCACTCCTCATATGCACAACAAGGAGCGGGGAGTTCCAGTAGGAACGAGACTCTTGGATGACACCCCCACTCAACAACTCGTCAATTAGAGACTGAGGTACAAGTCTACGAGAATGAGGCAACCTGTAAGAAGATACGTACCCTGAGCGCACCCCTGGTTTAAGATCGATGTTATAGACAACACAATCCGTAATTCCCAGTCGTTCCCCGGCTAAGGCCAGAGATTGACGATGTGTCGCTAACAGTTCAATGAGACAGTCTCTTACCTCAGGGAAATCAGCGTTACTTACATATGTCTCATACTGAGAGGCTAAATGAGCTGTGTCACTTGCGTGTGTAGACGATTGAATTGAAGCTGCTATGATAGGAGATAAATCCTGGATAATGTCACCATTAACGACTGGCCTGTCCATTGCAGAAATTGCATTGTTGTCGAAAGTAACCATACGGTGTCGAGGAGATATATCTATAACATGAGTTGCTAAAGTATCAACGACTTAGAGACAGTGCAAATAAATCCAAGAATAGACTAGGGAGAGCCTTGTGCAGCTTGCAAAGCACTACAAGAAGGTAGGTATGGTACCTTGTACAAATTCTTGAGAGCAGAATATGCTTTATTAATTATTACACATTCTGCCCCAGTGCCTACCGCTACAGAGATAGGTAATTGGTCCATATAATACTGAAAGGTAAGGAGTTGGGAAGAGAAAGCAGCCAGTAAAGGGGCAATCTTGGACTGGTCACTATTAGTCAGTCTTTGGGCTTTTGATACGGGCGCTTGTGAAAATGGGACTAAGTGTGCCTGGGGATTAAACAATTTCCTGCTTTCAGCTTCAAAATGTTGGAACACTGAGGACGCACAGGTCGATGAGCGAAGTTAACCAGCGTTGGGTCTGGTTAGTACTTGGATGTGTGACCTCCTGGGAACACCAGGTGCTATTGGTATTTTAGCTTCTTCTCTTTCTGTCCTAGTATTCTTGCTTCATTTATATCGACGTAACTGCAATCAAACGGCTGACAATTCACCTCCCCTGGCTGCCATGTCATAGGACCCTAGGTCAATCTACTATATCAGCTTCAGTGCAAACACCGTCCTCGTAGTATGATACCCTATGAGGAACGTCTATCCTAACGTAGAATTCGGGCTCATTTAATTGGACTTTTTTTTCAAAATGTTCTATGGCTTCGTTAATATTAACATAGTGATGTCACAAAAATGGTTACAAAATATCGTATAAGAGATCTTTATATATTATGTATATGTATTAGGGGTTTAAGAGTCTTTTCATATCAACCTTTTTATCAATAGCTATCAACGATTCGAGATGAAAATGAGGGAGGAGAGAAAAACAACACAATACAGTAGCTATGCCGTAATGGTCTGCCGACTGTTGTATTAGGGTTAAGAATCTTTGTATACAATGTATTTCATTCTAAAAGCATTATTTTATATAGTACATGCATACAAACTTTCACATTTTTTATCTTATCAAATTATCTTGTATAGTACATACGTACAGTACATACACACCTGGACTGCCTGCATGGGTGGAATTCCCGTCTTAGTCTCATGTAAAACATAACATACATGTAGTAACCTGTCACTACCTTCTTGCAAGAGGTAGGTAGAAAAGAGAGCAGAAGCCTTGTGTAAGCAACAAAAATATTGATTAAATACGAGTCTGGGAGTTCGCGTGTATTGCGGAGATGACATTCCTTTGTGTGAGAATTATGCAGACTCGAGGTCATTATGCCGTAAAGACTTGAAAAAAAGAATCTGGTGTAACGGTGGAGGAGAAAGTTCGTTGGTTCACGTAAGATCACGTCACTACTAAGCTCCCGTAGGATCTTGTATTTTATGTCCTTTCGGGGATTCATTCATTCAGTTCATTTTCCCGAACAGAAGTGAGTCGCCACATCCATATGGTGGATTTTATAAGGCCGGCGACAGTGGCAACACTTACACACACACACACACACACATATATATATATATATATATATATATATATATATATATATATATTCATGTAAGCGTAGGAAACACGGGAGTCTTAGTCTAGAGTTTATTCCTGACTAATTTCGCAGCTATGCCTTTTCAAAGGAATTTTGTACAAACAGGCTGTGGGCATTTTATACATGGGGTGGACTTCACTACCTCCCCGTGTTACCATAGTTGGTGACAAGTGTGAACATTACATATTCATTGTGGCAAATGTGATCATAATGCTAATGCTTGGCAAGTGGTACATATGATGACAACACTAATAATAACAATGAAAATACTAATAGTATTTGTAACAGTGATAACAATAACAAAAATAATTAGGATAATAATAAATGTTGAAAATAAATACTGATTAATAATATTTGGAATACAACAAAATAGTCATGATAAAAAGAAGAGAATAGTGAGGGTTATGATGAAAACATTAAGTGGTGAAGGAACAAAGTAGAAATAATGGAGGATACGTGAACTGGTGGCATGTGAAATAAGGTATAGTAGCATGGCATAAGAGGAAAGCTGGAAAGGGTAGGCAGAAGTGGGAAATAGGTGTCTACTTAGAGTCTGGGAAGCCATTCTCGGAGGGCAAGTGTCGCGGTAGATTTTGTCCATTTTAAGTCACCAGTTCTCTTGTTTGTGTTTTTGTGGTTGGCAATGTAAAGTGATTCAATTATTTTCCATTGTTTCTTGTGTAGTCCTTTGGCTAGAATGGTGGATCCCGCACAGTTTGGTAGGTGTCCCTCTGTGTCTATGTGGATAATTAGAGCGTTTGTTTCTCGGTGGTGTCTAATGTCCGATTTGTGTTCCCAGAGCCTGTTGTCCTCTGTATGTTTCTCCGTAGTATGCAGTGTCGCAGTCATTGCAGTGAATTTTGTATATGATGTTATTGTCACGGTTCGTCTTGGTTTTGTATGTGACCAAGTGTCCTATTTTCTTCCCTGTGAGAGAAGTCCTGCCTGTCTCAACGTTTTGGAAAGCATGTGAGAGAGGCCAGAGTAAGGAACCACAACGTATCGTAAATCTGCCCTCTCTTCACTTTCTTTCCTCCGTCTGATTTTAGTGGCTTTCCGTAGTGACGTCCCTAACATGCCCTCGGGGTACCTTTGGTTCCTGAATGCAGCGATTATGTATATAATTTCATCTTGTAAATACTCTTCGCTGCATATTATAAGAACCCTAAGATAAAACCCAATGATAATTCCTGATTTGGTATTTTCGTCATGTGCGCTAAAATAGAGAACACCCTTTCGTGGGAAAGGAGAATCAGACAGGTCTCAATAAAGTGGCTTCTCTCCTTCGTGGGTCATCATGTGACGTTTCAGATCACCCTTTCGTGGGAAAGCAGAATCACACAGGTCACACTGAAACGGCGTCTCTCCTGTGTGGGAGATCATGTGACATTTGAGATCACCCTTTCGTGAGGAAGCATAATCACACATACCACAATGGAATGGCTTTTCTCCTGTGTGAGTCATCATGTGACGTTTGTGATCAACCTTTCGTTGGAAAGCAGAATCACACAGGTCACACCGGAATGGCTTCTCTCCTGTGTGGATCATCGTGTGAATTCTGAGATCAGCCTTTCGTAGGAAAGCAGAATCACACAGGTCACATCGGAATGGCTTCTCTCCTGTGTGGGTCATCATGTGAATTATGAGATGACCCTTTTGTCGGAAAGCAGAATCACACAGGTCACACTGAAATGGCGTCTCTCCTGTGTGGGTCATCATGTGAAGTTTGAGATCACCCTTTCGTGAGGAAGCATAATCACACATACCACACTGGAATGGTTTCTCTCCCGTGTGGGTCATCAAGTGACGTCTGAGATCAGCCTTTCGTGAGGAAGCAGAATCACACAGGTAACACTGAAATGGCCTCTCTCCTGTGTGGGTCATCATGTGAAGTGTGAGATCACCCTTTTGTGGGAAAGCAGAATCACACAGGTCACACTGAAAGGGCTTCTCTCCTGTGTGGGTCATCATGTAATGTTTGAGACAAGCCTTTCGCCGGAAAGCAGAATCACACAGGCCACAGTGAAATGGCTTCTCTCCTGTGTGGATCATCATGTGACGTCTGAGACCATCCTTTCCTGAGAAAGCAGAATCACACAGGTAACACTGAAATGGTTTCTCTCCCGTGTGGGTCATCATGTGACGTTTGAGATCAACCTTTCATGGGAAAGCAGAATCACACAGGTCACACTGAAATGGCTTCTCTCCCGTGTGGGTCACCATGTGACTTTTCAGATGACCCTTACTTGAAAAAGCTTTATTGCACTGGTCACACTGGAATGGCTTCTCTCCTGTGTGGGTCATCATGTGAACTTTGAGATTAGCATTTTGTGGGAAAGGAGAATCACACAGGTCACACTGAAATGGTTTCTCTCCTGTGTGGGTCATCATGTGAAGTTTGAGATCAGCGTTTCGTGGGAAAGCAGAATCACACAGGTCACACTGAAATGGCTTCTCTCCCGTGTGCGTCATAATGTGAACTTTGAGATCACATTTTCGTGGGAAAGCAGAATCACACAGGTCACACTGAAATGGCTTCTCTCCTGTGTGGGTCTTCATGTGAAAATTGAGATGACCCTTACGTGAAAAAGCTTTATTGCACTGGTCACACTGGAATGGCTTCTCTCCTGTGTGGGTCATGATGTGAAGTTTGAGATCAGCCTTTCGTGGGAAAGCAGAATCACACAGGTCACACTGAAATGGCTTCTCTCCTGTGTGGGTCATGATGTGAAGTTTGAGATCAGCCTTTCGTGGGAAAGCAGAATCACACAGGTCACACTGAAATGGCTTCTCTCCCGTGTGGGTCATCATGTGAACTTTGAGATGACCCTTACGTGAAAAAGCTTTATTGCACAGGTCACACTGGAATGGCTTCTCTCCTGTGTGGGTCATCACGTGAAGGTTGAGATTAGCCTTTCGGCGGAAAGCAGAATCACACAGGTCACACTGAAATGGCTTCTCTCCTGTGTGGGTCATCATGTGAAGGTTGAGATCAGCGTTTCGTGGGAAAGCAGAATCACACAGGTCACACTGAAATGGCTTCTCTCCCGTGTGCGTCATCATGTGAACTTTGAGATCACATTTTCGTGGGAAAGCAGAATCACACAGGTCACACTGAAATGGCTTTTCTCCTGTGTGGGTCTTCATGTGAAAATTGAAATGACCCTTACTTGAAAAAGCTTTATTGCACGGGTCACACTGGAATGGCTTCTCTCCTGTGTGGGTCATCATGTGAAGTTTGAGATCACCCTTTCGTGGGAAAGCAGAATCACACAGGTCACACTGAAATGGTTTCTCTCCTGTGTGGGTCTTCATGTGAAGTTTGAGATCACATTTTCGTGGGAAAGCAGAATCACACAGGTCACACTGAAATGGCTTCTCTCCTGTGTGGGTCATCATGTGAACTTTGAGACTACCCTTACGTGAAAAATCTTTATTGCACTGTTCACACTGGAATGGCTTCTCTCCTGTGTGGGTCATGATGTGAAGTTTGATATCAGCCTTTCGTGGGAAAGCAGAATCACACAGGTCACACTGAAATGGCTTCTCTCCCGTGTGGGTCATCATGTGTACTTTGAGACTACCCTTACGTGAAAAAGCTTCATTGCACTGGTCACACTGGAATGGCTTCTCTCCTGTGTGGGTCATCACGTGAAGGTTGAGATTACCCTTTCGGCGGAAAGCAGAATCACACAGGTCACACTGAAATGGCTTCTCTCCTGTGTGGGTCATCATGTGAAGTTTGAGATCAGCCTTTCGTGGGAAAGCAGAATCACACAGGTCACACTGAAATGGCTTCTCTCCTGTGTGGGTCATCATGTGAAGTTTGAGATCAGCCTTTCGTGGGAAAGCAGAATCACACAGGTCACACTGAAATGGTTTCTCTCCTGTGTGGGTCATCATGTGAAGTTTGAGATCACCCTTTAGCGAGAAAGCAGAATCACACAGGTCACACTGAAATGGCTTCTCTCCCGTGTGGGTCATCATGTGACGTTTCAGATGACTATTTAGTGAGAAAGCTGAATCACACAGGTCACACTGAAATGGCTTCTCTCCCGTGTGGATCATCATGTGACGTTTGAGATCAGCCTTATGTGAAAAAGCTTTATTGCACAGGTCACACTGGAATGGCTTCTCTCCTATGTGGGTCTTCATGTGAAAATTGAGATGACCCTTACGTGAAAAAGCTTTATTGCACTGGTCACACTGGAATGGCTTCTCTCCTGTGTGGGTCATCATGTGAAGTTTGATATCAGCCTTTCGTGGGAAAGCAGAATCACACAGGTCACACTGAAATGGCTTCTCTCCTGTGTGGGTCATCATGTCACATTTGAGATCAGCCTTACGTGAAAAAGCTTTAATGCACAGGTCACACTGGAATGGCTTCTCTCATGTGTGGTTCATCATGTGACATTTGAGATTACCCTTGTGAAAAAGCTTTATTGCACAGGTCACACTGGAATGGCTTCTCTCCTGTGTGCGCCATGTGTTGTTTGAGATCACCCTTTTGTGAGAAAGGGTAATCACACAGGTCACACTGAAATGGTTTCTCTCCTGACCTAAAAAAGAACAGTAAAATTGATTATTAAAATCACTCATGAAAATGGGATATGTGCACATTACATCCACACCGGTTACATTGTCCCAGCCCTCGAATAGGTGCCCACCTATGTATCCAAACTGCTCGCCATCAACCACCACCGTTAACATTGGTCACGGATTACTTAGTTGGACATGTGGACTACACACTTGAACGAAAAAGGAGATAAATTAAATCACGTTTATACACACTGTGGCCTTTGTTCACCCAGTACCCTCTCACTTTTTGTCGAGTCTATCAATGTGCTCCTAGTGCCCAGGTATATTGGTCTATGCACCTTTTTACACCACCTATATGTATATATATTATATATATACATATCTTTTAAATATATAAATTTGCTGCCTAATCAATCGGTGGGAGAAAGTACTGGTAGTTTTGACGCAACAATAATAAGAATAATGATAATAAAACCGCGATTGTACATGTCACTTGGGTTTATTGTTCCAGAAAGAAGACAGATGTTTAGGTGAATCTTACAGGTCCAAGTTGTAAACTTACTTTTCTATTGCGAGGGTATTTCTAATGTATATCCTAAGATGTCATGAAATGATAAACTCTAGATTTTTTGTGAAAGAAAATATATACAATAAAAACACTCATTTCCACTTTTATCTTTTTTAAAAGGCAATCACCAATTTTATGTGGCCTAAGATTCAATATTCTAAGTTACTGGTAAAGTGAAAAACAGCAAACCACGGGAGTGAATGAATAAATATTACGAAGAGAACTATGATATACAATAGCACACATAACTGGAAACAAAAAATCTTGGTGATATTTTCGCCCATCCAATACTCAAGGATATCAAAAATCAATGTTTGTGTGATTCATGCGAATCCTTTATTAGTTTCAATTTGCCGGGATACACCCCCCCCCACACACACACACCCTACATGAAAAGCGAACAAACGAGTGAATTTGGGCAGAAATGGCACCAGGTGGAATTCATCATAAAAAATTCAAACTTGTCGAAATACGCGGAAACACATCACGAGAAATCCACATGTTACATGAAGTACTGAGAAATAAACAAAATAACATGTATGATCTCATTTGGCACATCCAACTGCCTCTTAACAAGTGCTTTCCAACACTTAGCAAACGGAGAGAGCCAATCCTGTTTGCTGTAATTTGGCATGATTATTATAATTAATCCATAAGTATAACGACCAATCTAGGTTCCAATTTTGGCAACGATTGGTTCCATATCGTCGAAGTTTCGTGGCATACATACCATGGCACTCAAGCAGACAGACGGACAAGCACAATTTCTCAAATATTTATACTACACATGCGTGCATTGCCCCAGGTTTCGATACCAAAACCCAACACCGGTGTAGGCTTCTCTCCAGTGTGGGTCATTATGTGACATTTAAGAGCACTATTTTCTGAGTAAGCTGCATCACATGTCACATTTGAAAGGCTTTTCTCCAGTGTGGGTCATTATGTGATATTTGAGAGCACTCTTTTCTGAGTAAGCTGCATCAAACAAGTCACACTTGAAAGGCTTCTCTCCACTATGGTTCATCACGTGACATTTGAGATGATCCTCTCGGGAGAAAACTGCATCACACAGGTCACATTCAATTTTTTCTGTCCACTGTGGGTCATCACGTGACGTTTGAGAATTGTAGGGCGTTTCGGACCGGATCATTCGGACCAAGACGTTTCGGTCAAATGACTCATTATCACTAAATGATCAACTTTAAATAATCTGGGAAGTTTATTGAGCCGATAAAATAATGATGATTTAATTTGAATAATTTTCATTACTTAAAATGTGGCAAATGTCACAATTCATATATCACACATTACCGAAAAATAATCATTAATATGCAAAGTCACAATATTGTTTACCATTTGTGCATCAGAGTCTGTTCATGTTTAGATGTTGGGTTGCCCACCACGAATATTATGGCTAAGCCCTCTGAGGAACTGAGGAATGGTCTTCTTGTGAGAGACCCTATCTTCACAAAGGTTGCGTAACCGAGACTGAAGCTCCATGCACACCTGCTTGGTACGCTTCCTTGGCCGGACACCCATTTCTAGTCTGGAGCAACACTGTGGTGACTCTGGCACATTCGGCTTTCAGGCACTCTACTAACTTCCAGATGGATGGATGATGGTGGCCAACAAGGGATGAAAACTTGTTGTTCCAGCCCTCCCTCACTGATGTTGTTGGTACGGGGTTGATTATCCAAAGTGACTTCATGCATGTTCCACAGTTCGGGCGGAAACATTGCAGGAACACGGCGAAAGGTGATGGGTGCAACACTGCCTACGCGGTCATTGGCAATCTTCCGTTGAAGAAGGGCATAGGCGAGGGGTAGGAAAACACTATCAACTCTTCCCTGGATAACATACAGTTGCATGAAGACTGACGGGGACATGGCCAAGTTGCCATCCATGCACCAAGTATCTGCTGCTGTTGCTGCTGCTGCTAGCTACTGGAGATGTTCTTCTGTGGCAAAGATGATGACACGCTCATCAGAATCGGGGCCACTTTCATGTAGGAGGAACTGAATTGCAGAGTCGCCTGCTGTCACAGCCCATTTACCACTAATGATAAGTTCATGAAGAGGCTGGGGCTCTTTGGGACGGTTACTGGCACGGGCCCTCCTCAGCACACGCTTGCATGTATCAGCGGCTGGTAAACGAGCGTTCACTGCATCAGCAACACTGGCACTCACAAAAGTGAAGATCTGGTTCGGTTTGTCAACTGCAACATCATTAGCTGGATGGCAATGGCCAATATGTGCAAAGGGAGACTAGTGATCCTTGGTGGTTATAACAATGCCTAGGTATCTAACAAGAGGATCACGTTTGACACATCGCCAAGTTAATTGTGGCAAAGTTTCAGACCACTACGTTTGGTGTATAGAGACACTCAAAGATAACACACCAGGACATGACGGTTGGCATCCAAGAATCTTAAAGGAAATGAAAAATGAGATTGCTGTTCCATTAGAAATTATTTTCTAGAAATCCATCATATCTGAAGGCAACAAAAAGAATCCAAATAACTAAAGGCCTATAAGTTTGACTTCAATAGTAGGAAAAATTAATGGAAATTATCATCAGAGATGCTATCAAACATCATTAAGAAAGTAACTGTTTGATAAATGATAGCCAGCATGGTTTCAGACGGAAACGTTCTTGCGTGACTAACTTACTTGAATTCTACAACACAGTTATCTCGAATTATGTCAAGAAACAATATAGATTTAATATATCTAGACTTTGCAAAAGCTTTTGATACCGTCCCACACGAAAGACTACTTACTAAATTAGCTTCACACGGAATAAATGGTAGCCTATTAAGTTGGACAAGTAATTGGTTCAATGATCGAGAGTTCTTTTGAATAGAAAATACTTCTGGTTGGAAAAATGTTACGAGTGGAGTTCCTCAGGGTTCCATTCTTTGGCCACTTCTATTCATAGTATGATATAGACCACGGACTAAAATCTATTGTTTCCAAATTTGCTGATGATACAAAATTAAGCGGAATGGCAAATGATCACTTAAACCAATTAGATATTCAAGATTTAGATAAATTACAGCAATGGTCTGATAAGTCACTAATGAAATTTAGCACAAGTAAATGCAAGGTAATGCACATAGGTAAAATAACTTGCTTTGACTGCCATAGATTGATATCAACCACTTTGGAGACCTCTGATCTTGTCAGTGCCTGACAAGCATGTATCACGTTACTGCTGTCAATAGTTTTCCTCTACTGGCATTTAAACTTGAGTTCTTGGTGCCTAGGGAATCCATAAACTTCATCCTGTGACAGAAATACAGACCTTGTTATGAATAGAAGGTTCTCCTGGCAATTTTTTTGCTTGACACTGCAACTTCTGGCCATTCAATAGTTCATGCTACCCAAAGATATTGCTACATACCTCTCCTGATCATCATGTCTTGGTGATAGATATCAGTTTTATTTACATTTATGGGATGTCAGCCAAGACAATTACTTAGTGCAGTTTGGATAAAATACACATGGTAAACAGGATCCGCAATCCAATTAGATTCTAACCACGAATAAAATCACAATGAACATTTGCACTCATGTCATACCTGACTTCAGATATTATCTTACTGGTCTACAAGATCATCCCTCAATGAACTTGAGGTAAATTAGGTGGAAAAAACATATTGTATTATCCAAAGTTACACTGCATTCAGGGGTATAAATCCTAACATTCAGAAAATACCCAACAGGCAATTTTTTCCCAACAGTTTTCCTGTTGATTTGACCTCATCGGGGGTGCCATTTCAATTGGAAATCACTTGTCTGTACTAAACCCCCACCCCCATATGGAGGCTGCATTAGGAAATAAGTATTGCGATTTAGAGAAGCATGCAAAGCCAGTTATTAATGAGAGATATGACAACAACATTTTTCAAATAAAAGATAAATCAAGCACAGTACAGGCACACCTCGACTTACGTCGTTTCGACTTACGTCGTTTTCGAAGATACGTCGGTTTTCAAAAATAATATGGAAAAAAATTCAAGTTGTCGTTTTACTTGACTTTACGTCGGTCAGCCAATAATGGAATCGCATAAACACCAAAAAACGTTTCAAGCATTTCAAGCAATTCATGTTACAATAAATAAGAATAAAAGCATGTAAAATTATATAAAGATTCAGTAACTGCTAAAATATATACCATAAAATAGTATGGCCTAGTCCACTAGAACATGAAATCGCAACGGTACTTCCAATACGTATTTACCGTAAGCGGCGTCTCGACTCCCGCAATTCTTTTGGATTATTATCTGTTTACTGAATTTTTGTAAATTTTCTCATTAACATTCACTTGTAACTGTAATATTTGCCCCCATGCCTCCTAAGAAAAGTTCTAGTGAAAGTGCTAAGCGTCATGCTATTTCGCTGGAGGAGAAAATGGCTATGATAAAACGTCATTGTAATGGTGAAAAAGTTGTATCGATTGCACGATGTTTTGGAGTAAGTCGGACAACTGTATCAACGATTGTGCATAATAAAGACAAGATTTTAACACATGTCACATCTGAAGCCCCATTGATGAAGAACACGATCATCAACAAGAAAAGAGGTAAGATATTTGAAGAAATGGAAAATCTTCTTTCGATTTGGGTTGATAGGAGGAATCGTCAGAATGCGAATCTTAGTCAAGAGCTCATTCAGGAAAAAGCGTTGTCTTTGTTTGAGGACCTAAAGGAAAAATATCCAGATGAGAAAGATGTAGATTTCAAAGCAAGTCCTGGATGGTTTATGAGATATAAAAACAGGAGAAATTATCACTTCCTTAAAAGACAAGGTCAAATCGCATCAGCTGATGAACAAGCAGCAGCGCAATTTCCTGCTACACTCAAGAAAATCATCCAAGAAAACGGGTTTCTTCCTGAGCAAATTTTCAACGTAGACCAAACAGGATTATATTGCAAGAAATTACCAGATCGTTCATTTCTTTCCAAGGAAGAGAAAACCATTCCAGGTTACAAGGTCTCAAAAGAACGTGTGACCATAATGTTGGGAGGTAACTGTGCAGGAGATTTTAAATTAAAGCCTGTTTGTTTAGCATGTACACAACCCCCGTGCCCTGAAGAATATACCCAAAGCATCTCTCCCTGTTATATGGATGGCTAACTCAAAAGCTTGGGTCACTGTTGTTATTTTCGAAGATTGGTTTTTCAATAATTTTGTCCCAGCAGCAGAGAAGTATTGTAAGGAGAAGGGGATTCCTTTAAGGTTTTACTTATCTTAGATAATGCTCCTGGCCACCCACAAAACATCGCAGATTTTCACCCCAACATTACCGTCATATACCTCCCCCCAAACACTACGTCTATTCTCCAGCCAATGGATCAGGGGATAATTGCTATCTTCAAACGTTATTATAAGAAGCGTACGCTACGGCAAGCAATAGCTGCAATTGAGATGGATGAGTCTATCACACTTCGCGACTTTTGGAAGGGGTATGACATCTACAAAGCTTTACAGAATGTAGCAGCAGCATGGAATGATGTTCAGAGCACTGCTATGAATGGTGTATGGAAAAAGCTATGCCCGCAATTTGTGCACGAGTTTAAGGGCTTCGATGCTCTTGTTGTCGACAAAGATTTGGTTACAATGAGCAAAGAGCTGGATATGAATTTGGAGGAAGAGGATTTCACAGATTTATTTGAAAAAGACAAGGAGTTACTGACGAACAAGGATTTGATGGAACTTCAGGAGCAACAAAAGAAAGAAGAAGAAGAAGAAGATGAATCTGAGCCACGCCACTTCACCATTAAGAAAATGGAGGAAGCATTTGCACACATCGAAAAAGGTCTTGCTATGTTTGAGGATATGGATCCAAATGCTCAACGCTTTTCCAAGATAATGGGGGCTTGTTATGAAGCTTTTGCTCCTTATAATCTAATCCTTGAAGAAAAGAACAAGAAGACGGTTCAAGGCACTCTTGACCAGTTTATACGCGTCGAACGAGAATCAGCTGATGTTGATGTCGACAATCCCCAGCCATCTACGTCTACAACGTAAACATCAACATATTGTATCTACTGTTTTGGTAAACTGAAAATACATTAAAGTTTTTCACTTATTACAATATGATTATATGTAAGCTTGAAATAGTTTTTATTTCTTTGTTTTTTGTTTTGTTTTACCGTATGTTATTGACAATGCATTCATACAGTACAGCACCGCGAAATAGCAACGCGTAAACATCGACATAATGTATGTACTGCATTGGTAAATTAAAAAGACTTTATTCAATTTTTCACTTATTACAAAATGATTGTAAGCTTAAACTAGTTTTTATTTATTTGTTTTTTGTTTTGTTTCACCGTATGTAATTGACAATGCATTCATAAAGAACAGCAAATTGTACGTATTGATGAATAAGTACAGGTACTTTTTTATACTTTATTACAAAATTATAAATAAATGTTCTGTTTGAAAACTTAAAATAGATTTTTATTAACCTTGTTTAATAAAAAATGCAATCAAAAGTAAAATAAAGTACTGAAAAATGGCTATTGGCAGTTTAGCCTAGGCTACACCAGGCCTACCTAGCCTACTTGTAAGCAAATTCGACTTACGTCGTTTTTCGACTTACGTCGTGTCTCCTGGAACCAATTAACGACGTAAGGTGAGGTGTACCTGTATTCTCCTATTCTGACGATATCTAACCTACCCAGTCTCTCCCTCATGGGGAATAGATTTTTCGATGTTTACCCCGTCTGGGGTATTCCTTCACCCCATCTGGGGTATTGGCTGCATGTTATTGTGGCAAAGTAGCATGCAGTTCATACTTTAGGGTCTATATGGGGCGCCCCTACAGACCGGAGCCACACATAATTTTGTTTGTGATAGAGGAAAACTCTGTTCATATAGAAATGATGACACTTTTATACTACAACTATCCATCCGTTATACTGTCCTGTACCATTACTGTCCTGTACCATTTATCTGAATATTCATTTCCTTTTTTCGTCGACCCTGTGGTGGGGGAAGAGAATGCTACCACCAAGTCTTTCCACTTGAGTCGTAAAAGGCGACAAAAAACGGGACGGGGATGGGTTTAGGAGTCATGCTACCTGTAGCCCCAAAAGGGGACATTCCTAAAATTGGAGGAATGCCACAAGAGGGTCTGGAAGTTTTCTATCCCGTACCCGGGGGTTTGGGGGTGTGCTTGTGTGTGGATGTGGTACAGATGAGAGTAAAAGGGAAGAGATAGGCAGAATGTTTGTGAGAAGAAAGATGTGCTGGCTTTGAGTGAAACTAAAATGAAAGGAAAAGGCATCTGTGAGTTTGGGAGTGTAGCTGGGAGGTACTCAGGAGTGAAGAGGGGATGAGTGAGAAAAGGGGTGGCTATACTAGTAAGTGAAGAGATAAGTAAGCGGGTAGTGGAGTGGAAGGAGGTTTCATCAAGGTTGATGTGGATGAAGGTGAAGCTGGGAAGGGAGACGTGGCTTTTTGTAAGTGCGTATGGAGTTGGTAGTGAGAGGAGCATAGAGGAAATGGAGGCTTTTTGGGTAGATATAAATGAGTGCATGGAGGGATTAGGGAGAAATGTCAATGTAGTTGTATTGGGAGACCTTAATGCTTGGGTAGGAAAGGAACCAATAGATGGAGTGATTGGGAAGTATGGAGTTCCAGGTAAAAATCGTAGTGGAGAAACGATGGTGGAGATGTGTCTTGAAAGAGAGTTGATAATAGCATGTACAGTGTTTAGGAAGAAAGTCAAGCATAAGTACACATGGGAGAGGGTAGTGCATAGAAGGGTGGCAGATAGAGTGTTAATGGACTGTATAGTGGTGACCAGGAGTATGGTAGGAAGAGTTAAGGATGTACATGCTCTAAGGGGAGGGGGGAATATCAGATCCTTTCCTGGTGGAAGGTAAATTGAGAGTGGAGAATAGGTGGAGAAAGAGGAAAAGGGCAGAAGGTGGGGAGGTACTTAGAGTGAACTGCTTAAATGAGGGGAAAAAAAGGAGAGTGAGTATAAAAAGAACCTGAAAGAGGAGTGGGAGGCAGTAAAGGATAGAGTAGAACTAGGAGTGGAGGAGGAATGGGGATGGTTCAAGGAGGGAGTCATAAGGTGTGCAAAGATGGTGTGTGGAACAAGGTGGGCGGGAGGAAATAGAAGGGTAGTGAGTGGTGGGATGAGGAAGCAAAGAAATGTGTAGAAGAGAAGAAGCAGGCTTTCATAGATTGGCTGGAAAGTAGGACGAGGGAATCGTATGAGAGGTACAAAGTAAAGAGAAGGAAAGTTAAGCATAAGATAAAGGAGGCAAAGAACAGAGCAGATGTGAAATGGGGTACGAGTATGACAAAAAAATTTGAAAGCAATAAAAAGATATTTTGGAAGGAAAATAAAAGAGAAAGAGGAGGCGAATCAAGTAGAGAAGAAAAGGTAAAAGGTGCAGATGGAGAGATGATAATGGAAGAGAAGGCAGTGAGAGGAAGGTGGGCAGAGTATTTTAGGGAGTTGCTAAATGTGAAGGAGGATAGGGAGGGAAAGGTAGTTGCAGTGGGAATTGCCAAGAAAATGAGAGTGATGAGTGAGGAAAATGAAGGAGAAATAGGGAAGGATGAAGTGAAAGCAGCTGTTAAGATGATGAAAGCAGGTAAGGCACCTGGTCTGCATGGATGCCATGCAGAATGTCTGAAGAAAGGAGGTACAGCTATGGTGGACTGGCTGGTGAGGTTATCTAATGTTTGTTTAAGAGGGGGTAGAGTGCCGGAGGACTGGAGGAGTGCCTGTGTAGTTCCACTTTACAAAGGAAAGGGGGACAAGTGTGAGTGTAGTAGTTTCAGAGGGATCAGCTTGTTGAGTGTAGCTGGGGAGGCTTATGGGAGGCTCTTGATTGAGAGGATTAGGAGAGGAACAGAGGGAGTAATTGGTGAGGAACAGTGTGGGTTTAGGACAAGTAGGGGTTGTGTAGATCAGATTTTTGTGGTAAGACAGATATGTGAGAAAGCTATAGGGGAAGGTAAGGATGTTTTTTGGGCTTTTATGGATCTGGAAAAGGCTTATGACAGGGTAGGCAGAAAGGTACTGTACGAGGTACTGCAGATATATGGGATAGGAGGAAAGCTGTTAACAGCAGTCAAGAAAGTAGTAGAGCTTGTGTTAGGATTAGAAATGGAGAGAATGAATGGTTTGAGGTAAAGGTGGGACTTCATCAGGGATGTGTTATGTTGCCCTGGCTGTTCAATCTTTATATGTACGGGGTGGTGCGAGAGGTAAATGCGAGGGTAGTAGGTCATGGGTTGGAGATGATTAAAGAAAATGGAGAAAAGTGGGAGGTGAGCCAGCTGTCGTTTGCTGAAGACACTGCGCTTGTAGCAGGATCAGAGGAGGGATTGAGGAAGTTAGTGACAGAGTTTGAGAAGGCATATGAAAGAAGGAAGCTGAAGATAAATGTGGGTAAAAGTAAGGTGATGAGATGTACAAGGGGAGAGAGTGACAGTAGGCTGGAAGTAAGCATTAAGGGTGAAAGACTGGAGAAAGTGGATAGTTTTAGATACTTGGGTGCGAATGTGGCAGGGAAGGGAGGAGTGGAGGTGGAGGAAGAATGTAGATTGAAAGAGGCAAGTAAATGCCTTGGTGGATTGAAAAGTGTAATGAGAGATAAACATCTGGGAATGGATGCTAAGAGGAGGTTATATGAAGGAGTGATTGTGCCAATAGCATTGTATGGGGCAGAAACATGGAACATGAGGGAGGAAGAGAGGAGTTTGAATGTGTTTGAGATGAAATGCCTAATAAATATGATAGGGGTTACTAGGCTGGATGGAGTGAGAAATGAGGCGGTGAGGAGGAGAACAGGGGTGGAAAGGGAACTGGGAGATAGGGTTGATGAAAGAGTATTAGGATGGTTTGGACAAATGGAAAGAATGAGTGAAGAAAGATTAGTAAAAGAGGTGTGGAAGGCAGAGGTGGAAGGAGTGAATATGAGGGGACGTCCTAGGATGAGATGGATGGATGGGGTGAAAGGGGCATTACAAAAGAGAGGAATGTCTGTGGAGGAAGGACGGGAGAGGATAGAAGATAGGGGTGAATGGAGAGGGGTTGTGTATAGATGATGCTGTGATGCATGAGAGGGAGTGGGTGGGGGGATGGGGGGTGAGGAAGTATGTATGAGAAAAAATTTGATGTAGACCGAAGGGGTTTCTCCCCATCTTCACCTTTTCTGCATGAGGGGACGGAGAGGGGGGGGGGGGTCGTCAAATTTATGAAGCTGCCTTGCTGTGTATGTGCTGTCTTGCAACACTACTTCTTACCCAGGGCAGTGGACAGGATACAGGGATCACCCGTCATCCAGGAGATGCCAAGAGGGGAGTGGAATTTAAGGAAATGGAATGGGTGGGAGTGGTTTCTATGCCTTTTTCTTTTTGGCTACCCCCCCGTGTAGGGGGAAAAATCCTTTGGTATATGTATGCCTGTATTTGAGACGAGATAATTTTATACAAGATAATTTTCATGACATTTTATTGAAAATACTTCAGGCATTAGGAGTGGCGAATATTGGCTGGTTCAAGTCCTACCTTACAGGTCGCAAACAACTTGTACAGGTAAATGAAGCCTGCTCAGATGACAGAGAGATAACTTGTGCTGTACCACAAGGTTCAATTCTAGGATCGCTACTGTTCCTGGTCTTTATTAACGACATGCCAGGTGCGGTGAACTGTAAGTTACTGCTATTTGCAGACGACTCCGCACTAATTGTCTCAGGTAGAAGAAGAGGAGAAACTGAGTGTCGAACTGTCATCGGTCCAGGACTGGCTCATAGATAATAGGCTGTCTTTACACCTCGGTAAAACAGAAAGTATTGTCTTCGCATCCAAACCCAACCCCAGGAAACACAGCGATGTACAGGTCAGATGTGGGGTTAATGTCTTGGAGTCAAAACAAGAGGTAACCTATCTTGGAATACCCTTAGATCAGTCCCTCTCAGGGAATGCTATAACAGATAAGATTGTATCCAAGTGTTCACATAAAGTCAAAGTTTTGTACAGAAAAGCCAGAAATTTTGATCTGGAAACAAAGAAGCTTCTGGTCTCAGCCTTGTTACAACATCACTTTGATTACGCTTGTAGCTCTTGGTACAGTAGTCTGAGCAGAAAAAACCAATCTCGGCTATAGGTTGCACAAAATAAGATCATTAGATTCATACTAAATTTACCTCATCATAGTCATATTGGTATAGAAGAATTTGGCAAGGTAGAATGTTACCTGTAAAATATCGTGTCCAGCAGCTGAAACTAAACCAGGTTTACAATGTCATTCATAATTCTGCTCCCTCATATGTGAGCTGTAATTTTACATTATCAGCTGAGAACCGAACCCGGAACAGTCAAAAGTCTCTTATTGTACCTCATGCAGGTCCCTTCACCAAAAACAGCTTTCACTTCACAGGTGCTCAACTATGGAACTCACTACCTGTGTCCATTAAGAAGTCAAATAGCAAGGTTACCTTCAAGAGAAAAGTCAAGGGTTACTATATGTCTCAGCTATGGACAGAGAACAGCCTTTGATTTTATGCACTACTAGCTTAGTGAGGGATACCTGATTCCAACAGTAATACCATCCAAATCTGCTTTCACTCATAACTGTTCTGACCTCCCCCCTTTTTTTGTCCTTCAGAAGTTTAGTTTAGTATAACAATGATTGATGTTACAAATTGGTTTACACCTTTGTTTTGCTAGTCATAATATGGTATATGTCTCAGGTAGGGTCCGAGAACAGATATAATCTGACCTTTTTCCTCATTCTCCTTCTTGTTTTACTCATATGAGTACTGGTCCCCTGTACCCTACCTCTGGTGCTTCAGGTTATAATATACTACTCCCTAATGCACATATTAATTGCCCACTCCGTCCTAAGATTCAGGTAAAATGTTCCATTTAATTAATGGGTCACCCTAGCTGCAGTGTAGCTTTCACATGTTGATACAGCTGTAGAATATTGTAGTATATCATTAATGCTACTACTCTGATATAGTACACACTCATACATGTTCATACAGCTGTAGAATAATGCAGTATAATATTAATGGTACTACTCTGATATAGTACTCACTCATACTGTTTTGTTACAATTTAACATTATTTTGTTGTTCCTTTGCTTAATGCAATGTTCCTTTTTGTGATGGTGCTCAATTTTTGGTCTCAATATTCTATGTGTACAAACATTTTAGTAATATTAGCAAAACTATAACAATGTTTATGTGTCATATGTGTACTGACTGGTATTACTCATGATTGTCTCTGGTCCCCTTAACCCCCTATGTATGTTGTCTGTGCGACTTAGTGTAGAATAACAATCTGATGAGGACCACAATGGAAATAAGCGTACATGCTTTTTGTGTTATCCTCGGCAATTTGCAATTATTATTCCGAACCATGTGTTCTTGTCATTATTTGCATTTCATGGACATTGATTCAGTGTCAAATAAAGTCTATCTATCTAATGATTCTATATCATCTGCTAGCCCATGTTTATATATAATAAATTCATAGTAATGTCGGCAACGATTTTTAAAACACTAAGACGAGCATCTTTAAGTTACCAAGAATTAGGTTAGGTTACTTTATGTTAGATCTCAAGGTTCCAATTTTTACCTGCATCATTAAGTAGCTTTTATCATTCTGAATATTTTCATCCCCAGATATAAGTACCACAAGTCTATAGTAACATCAGTGGCGATTTGAAATAAAGACAAGCAAACATCTTTACATATACCCAATTCTACACTTACGTCAAAATGTTTATTTACAACTTGGAGTTGTTCTAAAACATCAGTATATACTGTTAACTACTTCCTAGTTCTTAAAGGGCTATTGTTATTTGAAATGCTTTCTTTGAATTTTGAGTATCTCAACCCAAAACAAAATTTAACGTCCCTGCAGACAGCCCCCTATACAATTTTTGAAATGCTGGTTTTCTTTGAATAGTTTCACCCAATCATACAATTTGATATGTGACTTATGTGTTTCTGGTGGGAAATGTTGTGATATGAACGATGGTGTACATCACTTCCGTCGCAAATCCGTACTTTTCAAGTAATTAAATATTAAAATTATGCACTTTAAACTTATTTTGAGTATTCAAGCCAATAATCATATAATGCATAAACTAACCCATCAATGCGATACCCTTCGAAAGCCTACTAGTTTGTGAATTTGCGTATAGTATTTGCACGTCTGATGTGATAGAATGTAAACAGTGACTAAAGAAGCATGTGTAATTCGCCTTCATTCTGTCTACGAATTTGGTAGCGGCGATTGGAACCCATGAAAAACCAGACCACATCTACCAATCTGGTGGCGGCACACTACGTATTTCTTGATAATATACAAGCTTGTAGTACTTGCTTTGCTATCAAACTCTTGCCTACCTGTCACATAGGGAGTGTTTTGCTTGATGATTTTTTGGCTGGCGGCAAACGATAACAATATCTAAGCTTGCGGCTATGTTTTCGTTTATGTTTACAGTGACTCTACCTGAGGAAGTCAAATGAATATCAAAACGTTTTCATATTGCTTTTAATGTATTAATATGAGTATAGTGACATTTAAAGATAATAAATAAAGATATCATGCATAACCAATAATATGCAATTCTATTTATATTCTATACATACAGGAATGGAGGCTCATTTTTACACTCACCGGAATAGCAAAAATGGCCGTAGGTGTCGACACACCAAGCATTTCTGGCTAACATTGTACACGCATGTACTACTTGCTTGCGTATCCGTCACACTGGGAAATTTTTTTTTTTCTGACGATTTTTTGGCTGGCGGGTAGCTAAAGCAATAACCAAACTTCCCGCCAATTTTTTTCCTGTCGCCTTGTAGAAGATTACCAAACATACTTCGAAAGACTGGGTATAACTGCACTTCATTTACTAATAAGCGTACGAAAGCTGCGGAAACTGAAGAAGCAGAAGAAAGGTTTTGTCTCGGTCCTGGTTGGCAAGACGTAGTGGTAGATGTGTGTATGCCAACCGAGTGAAGAAAGTTTAGCGGGAAGGCACTTTTTTAGAACCACAGGCAGACATTCTACAAGTCGTCATGAAACTCGGGATACTGCCTTTTACCGCAATAAACGACTCTATTACTGCGGTAGTCAAATAAATAAAAAATGAGCACCGATATCATATAATTTTAATGCTTCAATAAATATATACTGACTATCAAAGATAAAGAAAAAAGCTCAAGTTTAAACAATAATTGTCACAGCTTTGGCATTCTGACACACTGCCTAGTGCTTCTAATTTTCTTTCGTCTTACCAATAATGGTTTCCAGGCAACTTATCGTAGTGGACACCTCTTCACTTGCCTGATCTCTGAACACAAAAGAACAGCTATCATTACGAACCTGGCGAGGGAAACTCGCACCACTTTCAATTGGCGGAGTGCTACATACAAGGGACCGTAAATAATTGAGTCATGTTCTACTTAACATTCTTTGTTTCTCTAGTGTTTTTTTAATCTTGTTTTATTTCATTATATACACTGGACCACTATATTCCATCAGTCTTATACAATAACATTTCCCATTTTATGTTACATACGACTCAAAACCAAGTGCTCAACCTCACAGGCCGTAATTGCCGTTACTTCGACGAAATACATCTCTTTACATGTATATCAATTCAATACGCCATTACAATTACATTATACAATATTTCCATACATGGTGCAATCGGCACACACACAAACACACACACTTGATCGGATGGACGGCGTAGAGGACGTTCTGAAGAAAAAGTGAAATTTTCGTGGATCCCAGAGGAAAGGAAGTACCTATTGTATTTACATGGGGGGGTTGCTCGTGGTGTAGTGGGAGGGTGAGGAAAAGTGAGAAGGGGAGGGATAACTGAGGGAAATGGAAAGAAATGAGGAAGGAGAGGACTTGGTCCAGGCAGGCAGACGCCATGTAAACAAAAGAGGGCCGGACCAATTTAGTGACGACGAAATGTCTAACAAAAATGTAAAGATTAGAAAGATATGAGTAGCACAATAGAAGGTGAGGATGATAATTTCCATGGATTTAATGAGGGGGGGGGGCGGATACCAACCTCCCCCGACTGGCAAGACTCGAAGAAAAACTTGAACAAATGACCGAACATTGGGAGAGTAGGTTCGGTAGAATGTCAAAAATGGCGGAAAGGGTTGAAAAATTGGAAGCACTCGAGAAGGCAAACAGAAACTTAACTAAGGAAATAGTAGAGCTATAATGACAGTTGAAAGAAGTAAAAGAGAAGAATGAAGAATTAAAGAGGAATAATAAAGAAAACAAAGAGGCCATAGCTAAAGAAGCTAAGGGTTGGAGGACAATCCAAGAAAACAGTAAAGTTGCATTTACTGACATAATTAAACAGCAAATGAAAGAACAAACTGAAGACTCAGTTATCAAAGTGATGAGACAAAAGGAGAATATAGTAAGAGACTTAGCAGATAAAAAAAAAGCATAATTATATTAGGAATGGAAGAGAAACACAACCCAGATAGAACCACAAGAATCAATGAGGAAAATGAAAAAGTGAGCAGATTACTAGAATTAGTTCAGGAAGATAAACCTGAAATTATGAAACAAATTGAAGAGAAGTTTAGACTCGGAAAGTATAGTACAGATAAGACCAGACCAATTAAGATTAAATTCAGGTCACAAACGACGGCAGAGAATATCTTATCAAAAACAGGGAAACTAGCAGAAAGTGAACAATATAAAAAGGTATGGATAAAAAGGGAAATGAATAAAGAGGAAAGAGAGGAGGAAAAAATGAAAAGACAACAAGCTAAGGAAAAAAAACGAGAACAGAACAGAGTCAGAAAAAGAGGAATTCTATTGGAGAGTAGTGAAAATGAAATTAAGGAAATTCGAAATACTAGAGAAAAACAAAAGGGAAACAGAGAATACAATGGAATTGGCAGAAAACTAAGAGTGTCTTACACAAACATAGATGTATTAATAACAGGATTGAATGAGCTGAATGATTATCTGAAGGAAAAAGAACCGGACATAATGGAATTGTAGAAAGGAAATTAAAAGGTCCACTACCACCCAACAGTGTAGTACATGATGCATATAATTATTGGATTAGAAACAGAGACAAAACAAGGGAGTGGAGTTATGTTCCTGACTAAGGATATAAACGTGAGGTGTGTCACATATGGAAAGAATAGAGTAGAGATGATTATGATCGAAGTGGGAGACAGAGATAAGAAGAGCAGAAAGTTTGTGATAAATTATGTGCCTCCAAAAACAGCCTCGTGGGAAGAGTGAACATAAAAGTATGTTAGACGACACAAAGATAACATTAAATAAGATAATGGAAGATGGAGGAAGAATAGTTATGGTGGGCGACTTTAATTGCAAAGAAGTCTGCTGGGAAGAGATGACAGTAAAGGGTGGAGACGGCTCATGGGAAAATGTTCTACTCGAGATGATTATTGACCATACAATGACGCAATGTATACAGGAGAACACCAGGTATAGAAATGAAGAACCATCGAGACTAGACCTAATAATCACATCTGAACCTAGAAGAGTAGAAAAGATTGAATATAAAACACCAATAAGTAAAAGTGACCATATAATGATTGAACTGGAATTAAATGAGGAAAAATACATGAAAAGAAATGAACAATATAGAAAAGGAAGAATGATGTATGAAAAAACAAACTTTGATAAAATAAGAGAATTCGTTCAAAAAGAAAAATGGGAAGGAATATACGAAGAAGAAACAACAGTGGAAGAGACATGGAATATTTTGACAAAAATTTATAAAAAGAAAAAAGAAAGAAAAAAAAAAGAGTGGAAAAGTATGTCCCAAGACAAAAACAAGAAAAAGAATATGTAAAATGCTGGTACAACAAAAGTTGTAGGGAGTTAAAAGACAAAAGAGACAAAGCTTGGACCAAATGGAAAAAAAAGACAAAAAAAAAAAAACCTGAAAATGGAAAATATATACTTGTTATAGAAATGAATATGTACAAGCGTGCAGAGAGGAAAAGAGAAAATATGAAAAAGATGTCATAGAAAAATGTAAAGATCAACCAAAACTATTCTACAGATTTATAAATAGCAAACTGAAAAACAAACAAGATTTGGAGAAATTAAGACAAGGAGGAGTTGAATACACAGAGGAAATTGAAATGGCGGAAATTATGAACAAGCATTTTAAATCAGTGTTTCCAAGGGAGAACATACAACCTGAAGAGATCGAATGGAAAGAGAAAGCCCCCCCCCCCCCATGAAAGAAATAGAAGTAACATAGAATGAAATATTTAAACACTTGAGTAATCTTGATGTCAGAAAATGGCATGGACCAGATGAAATAGCAAACTGGATTTTGAAAGAATGCAGAAATGAACTGGCAGACAAAATACATAGCATACTAAACAGTTCCTTGAAAGAAGGATAAGTCCCAGAAGATTGGAAAAAGCAAATATAGTACCTATATACAAAGGGGGAAATAAAGAAGACCCTACCAACTACAGACCAGTGTCTCTAACAAGTACAATAGCAAAAATATGTGAAAGAATTGTCAAAAGTAGATGGGTAAAATATTAAAAAAAAAAAAAAACGTGCTAAATCCAAGGCAATTTGGATTCAGACAAGGACGATCATGCGTCACCAATTTAATATGTTTCTATTCAAGGCTAATAGATATCATACAAGAAAGAGATGGATGGGCTGATTGTGCATTTCTAGACCTAAAAAAAGCTTTTGACAAAGTACCACATAAGAAATTGCCTAAGAAATTAGAAACTGAGGGAAGAATACAGGGAAAACTGCTTAAATGGATGGAAGACTTTTTGCAAGAAAATAAAATGAGAGTAGTGATAAGAGACAAACACTCAAAATGGGATGAAGTAATAAGCGGTGTTCCACAAGGAACAGTCCTGGCCCCAATAATGTTTGCTATATATATTAATGATATGGGTGACGGATTTGAAAGTTATATGAGCTTCTTTGCAGATGATGCAAAACTGTAAAAAAAAAAAAAAAAAGTGAACACGGAAGAAGATTGTGAGTCATTACAGAGTGATCTAAATAAAGTACAGGAATGGAATAGGAAGTGGGAGATGGAGTTCAACACTAAAAAGTGTAGTCTAATGGAATTTGGAAAAAGCAAAAACAGAATAACAGGAGCATATAAATTGGGAGAATAAAAAAAGTAGAAAATGAGAGGGACCTGGGAGTCATTGTTATGAACAATATGTCACCTGAGAAACATACAAGATTTTTGGAGAAACTTATAACTTAATAAGAACAATCAAAGTGGCATTTACATACCTGGATGAAGAAATGGTGAAGAAAATTCTAATCACTCTGATAAGACCAAGATTGGAATATGCAGCGACGATATGGTCACCAAGTACAAAAAAAAATGTATAAAAAAAAATTGAAAGGATACAAAGAGCAATTACAAAATTGCCACCAACACTCTCAAAACTATCATATGAAGAGAGACTAGCAAAACTTGAACTACAGCCACTAGAGCAAAGAAGAAAGGAGATTTGATAGCTATTTACAGAATCATGAAAGGCATAGAAATTATTGATAGAGAAAATCTGATAAAATGGGATGATAGAAATACAAGAGGACACGGGAAGAAAATCAAGAAAGACTGCTATAGAAGAGATTTAAAAAAGAACAGCTTTCCTCACAGAGCAATAGACAGTTGGAACAAGTTAGATGAGAAAGTAGTGTATGCAAAAACAATACATGAATTTAGAAATAGTTTAGATAAAGTGAGATATGAAGACGGGACCCCACGAGCATAGCTCCCCTTCCCGTAAAATACAACTAGGTAAATACACACACACACACACATATATATGTATGTATATATATAAATATATATATATATAATACAGTACATATATATATATATATACATATATTTAAATATGTATATATACATATATATATATATATATATATATATATATATATATATAGTTACCTGAAGGGACTACTGAAAAAGGACTTTGAGGAGGTCTTTCAGGATTGGGTGAGAAGCATGCATAAGCTTATGAAAATAGTGTTTCTTTTGACATTTTCTCATTACTTATTGTAGTAGTATTTGTATATATATATATATACATATAAATATATATATGTATACACACACACACACACATATATATATATATGTATATATACATGCAATAAAAACACTAGCAGCGTGTGTTCACAAATGCTTAAGTAACCACTAGGAAAAGTAAACTAAGCAGAGCGCTTTCATAATTCCTTCTTTGTATCTGCACTGAAGATGTAGTTATACGAAAGCGCTCTGCTTCGTTAGTTTACTTTTCCTAGTGGTTACTTACGCATATAAATATATATGTATATATATATATGTATATACACATATATATATTCATACTGATGACCCACTTTCGGAGAAGAATAAGCGAAGATATAGAGATCTGTATATTTCGATCACTTACTGTGATCCTCTTCAGCAGATATGAATTACAGAGTAGAGAACAATGTGTATTTATACTAAAACAGTGAGGTAAGCTAGAAGGGACGGGGGCTCAGGTCACTTGTCCGGCGCGCATTGTGTGGATCTTGGTGGTCACATGTCCAGCGTTGCATGGACCTTGGTGTCTTTTGTCCACCGCTAATGTAGATGATAACATTTTATTTATAGCAAAAGAAGAAATACAATCTGGTGACCATTGGCCATAGGAAATGTTATAATTTGGAAATTTGTTTATTAGGGAGGATTCTACCATTTTTCTTCTGAAACTACATTTGGATTTGTAAATTATTTCAGCATCGTCCCAATTTATCCGGTGGTTTTTGTTGGCGACGTGCTGAAATACCGCGGAATTTTCCTGCCGGTATTTTACAGAGTTCTTGTGCTCCTTGACCCTGGTAGTGAGATCTCGACCTGTCTGTCCCCAATATACATCCTTACAATCTAAACAAGGTAATTTGTAAACTACAGGAATTGTATTACTCGTGGATCTGATGTATATTGACGACTTTACTGAACAAATTGTTGGGATAATTGAAGATAAAATTTACCTTTTCCTTTAAAGGTATCAAATGAGACAAGTCATTAATTGATTTTGTAAAAAACACTATCCAACGTCGCAACATAACACCTCACCCACCATAACTTGCACCTCATTAACCATTCGCTCCCATTGCCAGACCACATCCAAACATCACGCGCGCGCCTGCTGTAAACATCTTAAGTGTTTGTATCTCTCGTTGCGAGGACTTACTGGTGGGTTTCTTTCATCAGTCACTTTTAAGTATAAATATTGTGTAAGTTACGAGAGTGTAATAATGATTTTCCAGCCACAACCACACCTTTCGCTGTCAAACATTATTAAGGCAAAAAAGTGTCCCAAATGCAACGCACGATCCAACGTCGCAACACAACACCTCGTCCACCTACTTGGTAGCGTGGAAGTAGAGATAAAAAGTTGTGAAGTACGAGAAATCGTTGCCAACGGCCATACAACTTTTGAACCCACCGCTTTTCGGCCGATGAGCGAAGTTAACCAGCGTTGGGTCTGGTTAGTACTTGGATGTGCGACCTCCTGGGAACACCAGGTGTTGTTATTTTCTCTTCTTCTCTTTCTGTCCTAGCATTCTTGCTTCGTCTATACCAACGTAACTGCAAACAAACGGCTGACATTTCACCTCCCCTGGCTGCCATGTCCTTGGACTCTTTGGCAATCTACTACATCAGCTTCAGTGCAAACACAGTCTCTATGAGGAACGTCTATCCAAACACATTTGATTGGACTTTTTTTCAAAATGTTCCATGGCTTCGTTAATATTAACATTGCAATGTCATAAAAGTGGTTACAACATAGCCTATACGAGATCTTTATATATTATGTATATGTATTAGGTTAGGTTAAGAATCTTTTCATGTCAACTTTTTATCACTAGCTATCAACGATTGATGGAGACGAAAATGAGGGAGAAAAAAAAAAACACAATATAGTAGCTATGCCGTAATGGTCTGCCGATTGTTGTATTAGGGTTAAGAATCTTTTTATACAATATTTTTCATTTAAAAAAAATTATCTTATATAGTACATGCATACAAACTTTCACATTTTTTTAATTTTATCAAATAATTCTATATAGTACATGTATACAAACTCCCTGCACGGGTGGACTTCCCGCCTTAGCCTCATGCAAAATATAATACATATAATAAATAACCTGTCTTGTAAGGTCTTGATAGGTAGAAAAGAGAGTAGAACCCTTGTGTAAGCAAGAAAAATATTGACCCGAGATTATTATGCCGTCAAGACTTGAAAGGAATCTGGTGTAACGGTGGAGGAGAAAGTTCGTTGGTTCACGTCACCGCTAAGCTCCCGTAGGATCTTGTACAATATATGTCCTGTCGGGGATTCATTCATTTCATTTTCCCGAACAGAAGTGACTCGCTATATCCATATGGAGGATTTTATAAGGGCGGCGATAGTGGTAACGCTTTATATATATATATATATATATACATATTAATATATATATATATTGAGGAATGGACGACAAAATGAGTGGCAGGGTGGTGAGATAAACACCGAGAACCGTTGAAGTTTTATTAACTGACGTTTCGCTCTTAACAGAGCTTCTTCAGAGTGTACAAACATAATCGGGAAATCAACAATTATATATCTTACATCATTCCGCGTTCCTTCCTTAACCCACCCCTCCCTCCCTCTCGTACCCTTCATATATATATATATATATATATATATATATATATATATATATATATATATATATACACATATATATATATATATGTAAGCGGAGTAGGAAACACAGGAGTCTTAGTCTAGAGTTTATTCCTGACTAGTTTCGCAGGTATGATTCTTCAAAGGAATGGTGTATAAACAGGCTGTGGGCATTATATACATGGGGTGGGCCTCTACCTCCCCGTGGTACCATAGTTGGTGACAAGTGTGAACATTAAAAATTCATTGTGGCAAATGTAATAATAATGATAATGCTTAGCAAGTGGTAAATATGATGACAATGCTAATGATAACAATGAAAATATTAATAGTAATTGTAACAGTGTACACGGGTCACCATGTGACGTTTGAGACTAGCATTTTGCGAGAAAGCAGAATCACACAGGTCACACTAAAATGGGTTCTCTCCCGTGTGGGTCATCATGTGACGTTTGAGACTAGAATTTCTTGAGAAAGCTGAATCACACTGGTCACACTGAAATGGCTTCTCTCCCGTGTGGGTCACCATGTGACTTTTGAGATGACTCTTTTGTGAAAAAGCTTTATTGCACAGGTCACACTGGAATGGCTTCTCTCCTGTGTGGGTCATCATGTGATCTTTGAGATTATCCTTACGTGAAAAAGCTTTATTGCACTGGTCACACTGGAATGGCTTCTCTCCTGTGTGGGTCATCATGTGATCTTTGAGTTTACAATTTAGCGAGAAAGCAGAATCACACAGGTCACACTGAAATGGCTTCTCTCCTGTGTGAGTCATCATGTGAAGTTTGAGATCACCCTTTCGTGGGAAAGCAGAATCACACAGGCCACACTGAAATGGATTCTCTCCTGTGTGGGTCATCATGTGAACTTTGAGATTAGCCTTACGTGTAAAAGCTTTATTGCACTGGTCACACTGGAATGGCTTCTCTCCTGTGTGGGTCATCATGTGATCTTTGAGACTAGTCTTTAGCGAGAAAGCTGAATCACACTGGTCACACTGAAATGGCTTCTCTCCCGTGTGGGTCACCATGTGACTTTTGAGATGACTCTTATGTGAAAAAGCTTTATTGCACAGGTCACACTGGAATGGCTTCTCTCCTGTGTGGGTCATCATGTGATCTTTGAGATTAGCCTTACGTGAAAAAGCTTTATTGCACTGGTCACACTGGAATAGCTTCTCTCCTGTGTGGGTCATCATGTGATCTTTGAGTTTACCCTTTAGCGAGAAAGCAGAATCACACAGGTCACACTGAAATGGCTTCTCTCCTGTGTGAGTCATCATGTGAACTTTGAGATTAGCCTTTTGTGGGAAAGCAGAATCACACAGGTCACACTGAAATGGCTTCTCTCCTGTGTGGGTCATCATGTGATCTTTGAGTTTACAATTTAGCGAGAAAGCAGAATCACACAGGTCACACTGAAATGGCTTCTCTCCTGTGTGAGTCATCATGTGAAGTTTGAGATCACCCTTTCGTGGGAAAGCAGAATCACACAGGCCACACTGAAATGGATTCTCTCCTGTGTGGGTCATCATGTGAACTTTGAGATTAGTCTTACGTGTAAAAGCTTTATTGCACTGGTCACACTGGAATGGCTTCTCTCCTGTGTGGGTCATCATGTGATCTTTGAGACTAGCCATTAGCGAGAAAGCTGAATCACACTGGTCACACTGAAATGGCTTCTCTCCCGTGTGGGTCACCATGTGACTTTTGAGATGACTCTTATGTGAAAAAGCTTTATTGCACAGGTCACACTGGAATGGCTTCTCTCCTGTGTGGGTCATCATGTGATCTTTGAGATTAGCCTTACGTGAAAAAGCTTTATTGCACTGGTCACACTGGAATGGCTTCTCTCCTGTGTGGGTCATCATGTGATCTTTGAGTTTACCCTTTAGCGAGAAAGCAGAATCACACAGGTCACACTGAAATGGCTTCTCTCCTGTGTGAGTCATCATGTGAACTTTGAGACTAGCCTTTTGTGGGAAAGCAGAATCACACAGGTCACACTGAAATGGCTTCTCTCCTGTGTGGGTCATCATGTGAAGGTTGAGATTAGCCTTTCGGCGGAAAGCAGAATCACACAGGCCACACTGAAATGGCTTCTCTCCTGTGTGGGTCATCATGTGATCTTTGAGATTAGCCTTTCGTGGGAAAGCAGAATCACACAGGCCACACTGAAATGGCTTCTCTCCTGTGTGGGTCATGATGTGAAGTGTGAGATCACCCTTTTGTGGGAAAGCAGAATCACACAGGCCACACTGAAATGGCTTCTCTCCTGTGTGGGTCTTCATGTGACGATTGAGATGACCCCTTAGTGAGAAAGCAGAATCACACAGGTCACACTGAAATGGCTTCTCTCCTGTGTGGGTCATCATGTGAAGGTTGAGATTAGCCTTTCGGCGGAAAGCAGAATCACACAGGCCACACTGAAATGGTTTCTCTCCTGTGTGGGTCATCATGTGAAGTTTGAGATCACGCTTTCGTGGGAAAGCAGAATCACACTGGTCACATTGAAATGGCTTCTCTCCTGTGTGGGTCATCATGTGAAGTTTGAGATAACCCTTTCTTGGGAAAGCAGAATCACACAGGTCACACTGAAATGGCTTCTCTCCCGTATGGGTCTTCATGTGACGTTTGAGATCACCCTTTCGTGGGAAAGCAGAATCACACAGGTCACACTGAAATGGCTTCTCTCCCGTGTGGGTCATCATGTGACGTTTGAAATCACCCTTTCGTGGGAAAGCAGAATCACACAGGCCACACTGAAATGGTTTCTCTCCTGTGTGGGTCATCATGTGAAGGTTGAGATCACCCTTTTGTGGGAAAGCAGAATCACACTGGTCACATTGAAATGGCTTCTCTCCTGTGTGGGTCATCATGTGAAGTTTGAGACTGGCCTTTCGTGGGAAAGCAGAATCACACTGGTCACATTGAAATGGCTTCTCTCCTGTGTGGGTCATCATGTGAAGTTTGAGATCACCCTTTCGTGGGAAAGCAGAATCACACAGGTCACACTGAAATGGCTTCTCTCCCGTGTGGGTCATCATGTGACGTTTGAAATCACCCTTTCGTGGGAAAGCAGAATCACACAGGTCACATTGAAATGGCTTCTCTCCTGTGTGGGTCATCATGTGAAGGTTGAGATTAGCCTTTCGGCGGAAAGAAGAATCACACAGGCCACACTGAAATGGTTTCTCTCCTGTGTGGGTCATCATGTGACGTTTGAGATCACACTTTTGTGGGAAAGCAGAATCACACAGGTCACACTAAAATGGCTTCTCTCCCGTGTGGGTCATCATGTGACTTTTGAGATAATCCTTACGTGAAAAAGCTTTATTGCACTGGTCACACTGGAATGGCTTCTCTCCTGTGTGGGTCATGTGACATTTGAGATTACCCTTATGTGAAAAAGCTTTATTGCACAGGTCACACTGGAATGGTTTCTCTCCTGTGTGGGCCATGTGTTGTTTGAGATCACCCTTTTGTGAGAAAGGGTAATCACACAGGTCACACTTAAATGGCTTCTCTCCTGACCTAAAAAAGAACAGTAAAATTGATTATTAAAATCACTCATGAAAATGGGATGTGTGCACATTATATCCACACCAGTTACATTGTTCCAGCCCTCGAATAGGTGCCCACCTACGTACCCAAACTGCTCGCCATCAACCACCACCGTTAACATTGGTCACGGATTACTTAGTTGGACATGTGGACTACACACTTGAACGAAAAAGGAGATAAATTAAATCACGTTTATACACACTGTGGCCTTTGTTCACCCTGTACCCTCTCACTTTTTGTCGAGTCTATCAATGTGTTCCTAGTGCTCAGGTATATTGGTCTATGCACCTTTTTACACCACCTATATGTATATATATTATATATATATATATACATATCTTTTAAATATATAAATTTGCTGCCTAATCAATCGGTGGGAGAAAGTACTGGTAGTTTTGACGCAACAATAATAAAAATAATGATAATAAAACCGCGATTGTACATGTCACTTGGGTTTATTGTTCCAGAAAGAAGACAGATGTTTAGGTGAATCTTACAGGTCCAAGTTGTAAACTTACTTTTCTATTGCGAGGGTATTTCTAATGTATATCCTAAGATGTCATGAAATGATAAACTCCAGATTTTTTGTGAAAGAAAATATATACAATAAAAACACTCATTTCCACTTTTATCTTTTTTAGAAGGCAATCACCAATTTTATGTGGCCTAAGATTCAATATTCTAAGTTACTGGTAAAGTGAAAAACAGCAAACCACGGGAGTGAATGAATAAATATTACGAAGAGAACTATGATATACAATAGCACACATAACTGGAAACAAAAAATCTTGGTGATATTTTCGCCCATCCAATACTCAAGGATATCAGAAATCAATGTTTGTGTGATTCATGCGAATCCTTTATTAGTTTAAATTTGCCGGGATACACCCCCCCACACACATATAACGACCAATCTAGGTTCCAATTTTGGCAACGATTGGTTCCATATCGTCGAAGTTTCGTGGCATACATACCATGGCACTCAAGCAGACAGACGGACAAGCACAATTTCTCAAATATTTATACTGCACGTGTGTGCATTGCCCCAGGATTCGATACCAAAACCCAACACCGGTGTAGGCTTCTCTCCAGTGTGGGTCATTATGTGACATTTAAGAGCACTATTTTCTGAGTAAGCTGCATCACATGTCACATTTGAAAGGCTTTTCTCCAGTGTGGGTCATTATGTGATATTTGAGAGCACTCTTTTCTGAGTAAGCTGCATCAAACAAGTCACACTTGAAAGGCTTCTCTCCACTATGGTTCATCACGTGACATTTGAGATGATCCTCTCGGGAGAAAACTGCATCACACAGGTCACATTCAATTTTTTCTGTCCACTGTGGGTCATCACGTGACGTTTGAGAATTGTAGGGCGTTTCGGACCGGATCATTCGGACCTAGACGTTTCGGTCAAATGACTCATTATCACTAAATGATCAACTTTAAATAATCTGGGAAGTTTATTGAGCTGAAAAAAATAATGATGATTTAATTTGAATAATTTTCATTACTTAAAATGTGGCAAATGTCACAATTCATATATCACACATTACCGAAAAATAATCATTAATATGCAAAGTCACAATATTGTTTACCATTTGTGCATCAGAGTCTGTTCATGTTTAGATGTTGGGTTGCCCACCACGAATATTATGGCTAAGCCCTCTGAGGAACTGAGGAATGGTCTTCTTGTCAGAGACCCTATCTTCACAAAGGTTGCGTAACCGAGACTGAAGCTCCATGCACACCTGCTTGGTACGCTTCCTTGGCCGGACACCCATTTCTAGTCTGGAGCAACACTGTGGTGACTCTGGCACATTCGGCTTTCAGGCACTCTACTAACTTCCAGATGGATGGATGATGGTGGCCAACAAGGGATGAAAACTTGTTGTTCCAGCCCTCCCTCACTGATGTTGTTGGTACGGGGTTGATTATCCAAAGTGACTTCATGCATGTTCCACAGTTCGGGCGGAAACATTGCAGGAACACGGCGAAAGGTGATGGGTGCAACACTGCCTACGCGGTCATTGGCAATCTTCCGTTGAAGAAGGGCATAGGCGAGGGGTAGGAAAACACTATCAACTCTTCCCTGGATAACATACAGTTGCATGAAGACTGACGGGGACATGGCCAAGTTGCCATCCATGCACCAAGTATCTGCTGCTGTTGCTGCTGCTGCTAGCTACTGGAGATGTTCTTCTGTGGCAAAGATGATGACACGCTCATCAGAATCGGGGCCACTTTCATGTAGGAGGAACTGAATTGGAGAGTCGCCTGCTGTCACAGCCCATTTACCACTAATGATAAGTTCATGAAGAGGCTGGGGCTCTTTGGGACGGTTACTGGCACGGGCCCTCCTCAGCACACGCTTGCATGTATCAGCGGCTGGTAAACGAGCGTTCACTGCATCAGCAACACTGGCACTCACAAAAGTGAAGATCTGGTTCGGTTTGTCAACTGCAACATCATTAGCTGGATGGCAATGGCCAATATGTGCAAAGGGAGACTAGTGATCCTTGGTGGTTATAACAATGCCTAGGTATCTAACAAGAGGATCACGTTTGACACATCGCCAAGTTAACTGTGGCAAAGTTTCAGACCACCACGTTTGGTGTATAGAGAAACTCAAAGATAACACACCAGGACATGACGGTTGGCATCCAAGAATCTTAAAGGAAATGAAAAATGAGATTGCTGTTCCATTAGAAATTATTTTCTAGAAATCCATCATATCTGAAGGCAACAAAAAGAATCCAAATAACTAAAGGCCTATAAGTTTGACTTCAATAGTAGGAAAAATTAATGGAAATTATCATCAGAGATGCTATCAAACATCATTAAGAAAGTAACTGTTTGATAAATGATAGCCAGCATGGTTTCAGACGGAAACGTTCTTGCGTGACTAACTTACTTGAATTCTACAACACAGTTATCTCGAATTATGTCAAGAAACAATATAGATTTAATATATCTAGACTTTGCAAAAGCTTTTGATACCGTCCCACACGAAAGACTACTTACTAAATTAGCTTCACACGGAATAAATGGTAGCCTATTAAGTTGGACAAGTAATTGGTTCAATGATCGAGAGTTCTTTTGAATAGAAAATACTTCTGGTTGGAAAAATGTTACGAGTGGAGTTCCTCAGGGTTCCATTCTTTGGCCACTTCTATTCATAGTATGATATAGACCACGGACTAAAATCTATTGTTTCCAAATTTCCTGATGATACAAAATTAAGCGGAATGGCAAATGATCACTTAAACCAATTAGATATTCAAGATTTAGATAAATTACAGCAATGGTCTGATAAGTCACTAATGAAATTTAGCACAAGTAAATGCAAGGTAATGCACATAGGTAAAATAACTTGCTTTGACTGCCATAGATTGATATCAACCACTTTGGAGACCTCTGATCTTGTCAGTGCCTGACAAGCATGTATCACGTTACTGCTGTCAATAGTTTTCCTCTACTGGCATTTAAACTTGAGTTCTTGGTGCCTAGGGAATCCATAAACTTCATCCTGTGACAGAAATACAGACCTTGTTATGAATAGAAGGTTCTCCTGGCAATTTTTTTGCTTGACACTGCAACTTCTGGCCATTCAATAGTTCATGCTACCCAAAGATATTGCTACATACCTCTCCTGATCATCATGTCTTGGTGATAGATATCAGTTTTATTGACATTTATGGGATGTCAGCCAAGACAATTACTTAGTGCAGTTTGGATAAAATACACATGGTAAACAGGATCCGCAATCCAATTAGATTCTAACCACGAATAAAATCACAATGAACATTTGCACTCGTGTCAAACCTGACTTCAGATATTATCTTACTGGTCTACAAGATCATCCCTCAATGAACTTGAGGTAAATTAGGTGGAAAAAACATATTGTATTATCCAAAGTTACATTGCATTCAGGGGTATAAATCCTAACATTCAGAAAATACCCAACAGGCAATTTTTTCCCAACAGTTTTCCTGTTGATTTGACCTCATCGGGGGTGCCATTTCAATTGGAAATCACTTGTCTGTACTAAACCCCCACCCCCATATGGAGGCTGCATTAGGAAATAAGTATTGCACAACATTTTTCAAATAAAAGATAAATCAAGCACAGTATTCTCCTATTCTGATGATATCTAACCTACCCAGTCTCTCCCTCATGGGGAATAGATTTTTCGATGTTTACCCCGTCTGGGGTATTCCTTCACCCCATCTGGGGTATTGGCTGCATGTTATTGTGGCAAAGTAGCATGCAGTTCATACTTTAGGATCTATATGGGGTGCCCCTATGGACCAGAGCCACACATCATTTTGTCTGTGATGGAGGAAAACTCTGTTCATAGAGAAATGATGACACTTTTATACTACGACTATCCCTCCGTTATGCTGTCCCCCAACCCCTTGTTACTGTCCTGTACCATTTCTCTGAATATTCATTTCCTTTTTTTCGCCGACCCTGTGGTGGGGGAAGAGAATGCTACCACCAAATCTTTCCACTTGAGTCGTAAAAGGCGACAAAAAACGGGACGGGGATGGGTTTAGGAGTCATGCTACCTGTAGCCCCAAAAGGGGACATTCCTAAAAAAGAAGGAAAGCCACAAGAGGGTCTGGAAGTTTTCTAACCAGTACCCTAAGGTTTGGGTTTTTTATTGTGTGTGGATGTGGTACAGATGAGAGTAAAAGGGAAGAGATAGGCAGAATGTTTGTGAGAAGAAAGATGTGCTGGCTTTGAGTGAAACTAAAATGAAAGGAAAAGGCATCTGTGAGTTTGGGAGTGTAGCTGGGAGGTACTCAGGAGTGAAGAGGGGATGAGTGAGAAAAGGGGTGGCTATACTAGTAAGTGAAGAGATAAGTAAGCGGGTAGTGGAGTGGAAGGAGGTTTCATCAAGGTTGATGTGGATGAAGGTGAAGCTGGGAAGGGAGACGTGGGTTTTTTGTAAGTGCGTATGGAGTTGATAGTGAGAGGAGCATAGAGGAAATGGAGGCTTTTTGGGTAGATATAAATGAGTGCATGGAGGGATTAGGGAGAAATGTCAATGTAGTTGTATTGGGAGACCTTAATGCTTGGGTAGGAAAGGAACCAATAGATGGAGTGATTGGGAAGTATGGAGTTCCAGGTAAAAATCGTAGTGGAGAAACGATGGTGGAGATGTGTCTTGAAAGAGAGTTGATAATAGCATGTACAGTGTTTAGGAAGAAAGTCAAGCATAAGTACACATGGGAGAGGGTAGTGCATAGAAGGGTGGCAGATAGAGTGTTAATGGACTGTATAGTGGTGACCAGGAGTATGGTAGGAAGAGTTAAGGATGTACATGCTCTAAGGGGAGGGGGAATATCAGATCCTTTCCTGGTGGAAGGTAAATTGAGAGTGGAGAATAGGTGGAGAAAGAGGAAAAGGGCAGAAGGTGGGGAGGTACTTAGAGTGAACTGCTTAAATGAGGGGAAAAAAAGGAGAGTGAGTATAAAAAGAACCTGAAAGAGGAGTGGGAGGCAGTAAAGGATAGAGTAGAACTAGGAGTGGAGGAGGAATGGGGATGGTTCAAGGAGGGAGTCATAAGGTGTGCAAAGATGGTGTGTGGAACAAGGTGGGCGGGAGGAAATAGAAGGGTAGTGAGTGGTGGGATGAGGAAGCAAAGAAATGTGTAGAAGAGAAGAAGCAGGCTTTCATAGATTGGCTGGAAAGTAGGACGAGGGAATCGTATGAGAGGTACAAAGTAAAGAGAAGGAAAGTTAAGCATAAGATAAAGGAGGCAAAGAACAGAGCAGATGTGAAATGGGGTACGAGTATGACAAAAAAATTTGAAAGCAATAAAAAGATATTTTGGAAGGAAAATAAAAGAGAAAGAGGAGGCGAATCAAGTAGAGAAGAAAAGGTAAAAGGTGCAGATGGAGAGATGATAATGGAAGAGAAGGCAGTGAGAGGAAGGTGGGCAGAGTATTTTAGGGAGTTGCTAAATGTGAAGGAGGATAGGGAGGGAAAGGTAGTTGCAGTGGGAATTGCCAAGAAAATGAGTGATGAGTGAGGAAAATGAAGGAGAAATAGGGAAGGATGAAGTGAAAGCAGCTGTTAAGATGATGAAAGCAGGTAAGGCACCTGGTCTGGATGGATGCCATGCAGAATGTCTGAAGAAAGGAGGTACAGCTATGGTGGACTGGCTGGTGAGGTTATCTAATGTTTGTTTAAGAGGGGGTAGAGTGCCGGAGGACTGGAGGAGTGCCTGTGTAGTTCCACTTTACAAAGGAAAGGGGGACAAGTGTGAGTGTAGTAGTTTCAGAGGGATCAGCTTGTTGAGTGTAGTTGGGGAGGCTTATGGGAGGGTCTTGATTGAGAGGATTAGGAGAGGAACAGAGGGAGTAATTGGTGAGGAACAGTGTGGGTTTAGGACAAGTAGGGGTTGTGTAGATCAGATTTTTGTGCCAAGACAGATGTGAGAAAGCTATAGGGAAAGGTAAGGATGTTTTTTGGGCTTTTATGGATCTGGAAAAGGCTTATGACAGGGTAGGCAGAAAGGCACTGTAGGAGGTACTGCAGATATATGGGATAGGAGGAAAGCTGTTAACAGCAGTCAAGAAAGTAGTAGAGCTTGTGTTAGGATTAGAAATGGAGAGAATGAATGGTTTGAGGTAAAGGTGGGACTTCATCAGGGATGTGTTATGTTGCCCTGGCTGTTCAATCTTTACATGTACGGGGTGGTGCGAGAGGTAAATGTGAGGGTAGTAGGTCATGGGTTGGAGATGATTAAAGAAAATGGAGAAAAGTGGGAGGTGAGCCAGCTGTCGTTTGCTGAAGACACTGCGCTTGTAGCAGGATCAGAGGAGGGATTGAGGAAGTTAGTGACAGAGTTTGAGAAGGCATATGAAAGAAGGAAGCTGAAGATAAATGTGGGTAAAAGTAAGGTGATGAGATGTACAAGGGGAGAGAGTGACAGTAGGCTGGAAGTAAGCATTAAGGGTGAAAGACTGGAGAGAGTGGATAGTTTTAGATACTTGGGTGCGAATGTGGCAGGGAAGGGAGGAGTGGAGGTGGAGGAAGAATGTAGATTGAAAGAGGCAAGTAAATGCCTTGGTGGATTGAAAAGTGTAATGAGAGATAGACATCTGGGAATGGATGCTTAGAGGAGGTTATATGAAGGAGTGATTGTGCCAATAGCATTGTACGGGGCAGAGACATCGAACATGAGAGAGGAAGAGAGGAGTTTGAATGTGTTTCAGATGAAATGTCTAATAAATATGATAGGGGTTACTAGGCTGGATGGAGTGAGAAATGAGGCGGTGAGGAGGAGAACAGGGGTGGAAAGGGAACTGGGAGATAGGGTTGATGAAAGAGTATTAAAATGGTTTGGACAAATGGAAAGAATGAGTGAAGAAAGATTAGTAAAAGAAGTGTGGAAGGCAGAGGTGGAAGGAGTGAATATGAGGGGACGTCCTAGGATGAGATGGATGGATGGGGTGAAAGGGGCATTACAAAAGAGAGGAATGTCTGTGGAGGAAGGACGGGAGAGGATAGAAGATATGGGTTAATGGAGAGGGGTTGTGTATAGATGATGCTGTGATGCATGAGAGGGAGTGGGTGGGGGGATGGGGGGTGAGGAAGTATGTATGAGAAAATATTTGATGCAGACCGAAGGGGTTTCTCCCCGTCTTCTCCTTTTCTGCATGAGGGGATGGAGAGGGGGGAGGTCGTCAAATTTATGAAGCTGCATTGCTGTGTATGTGCTGTCTTGCAACACTACTTCTTACCCAGGGCAGTGGACAGGATACAGGGATCACCCGTCATCCAGGAGATGCCAAGAGGGGAGTGGAATATAAAGGAAATGGAATGGGTGGGAGTGGTTTCTATGCCTTTTTCTTTTTGGCTACCCCCCGTGTAGGGGGAAAAATCCTTTGGTATATGTATGCCTGTATTTGAGACAAGATAATTTTATACAAGATAATTTTCATGACATTTTATTGAAAAAACTTCAGGCATTAGGAGTGGCGAATATTGGCTGGTTCAAGTCCTACCTTACAGGTCGCAAACAACTTGTACAGGTAAATGAAGCCTGCTCAGATGACAGAGAGATAACTTGTGCTGTACCACAAGGTTCAATTCTAGGATCGCTACTGTTCCTGGTCTTTATTAACGACATGCCAGGTGCGGTGAACTGTAAGTTACTGCTATTTGCAGACGACTCCGCACTAATTGTCTCAGGTAGAAGAAGAGGAGAAACTGAGTGTCGAACTGTCATCGGTTCAGGACTGGCTCATAGAAAATAGGCTGTCTTTACAACTCGGTAAAAGTATTGTCTTCGCATCAAAACCCAACCTCAGGAAACACAGCGATGTACAGGTCAGATGTGGGGTTAATGTCTTGGAGTCAAAACAAGAGGTAACCTATCTTGGAATACCCTTAGATCAGTCCCTCTCAGGGAATGCTATAACAGATAAGATTGTATCCAAGTGTTCACATAAAGTCAAAGTTTTGTACAGAAAAGCCAGAAATTTTGATCTGGAAACAAAGAAGCTTCTGGTCTCAGCCTTGTTACAACATCACTTTGATTACGCTTGTAGCTCTTGGTACAGTAGTCTGAGCAGAAAAAAACAATCTCGGCTATAGGTTGCACAAAATAAGATCATTAGATTCATACTAAATTTACCTCATCATAGTCATATTGGTATAGAAGAATTTGGCAAGGTAGAATGTTACCTGTAAAATATCGTGTCCAGCAGCTGAAACTAAACCAGGTTTACAATGTCATTCATAATTCTGCTCCCTCATATGTGAGCTGTAATTTTACATTATCAACTGAGAACCGAACCCGGAACAGTCAAAAGTCTCTTATTGTACCTCATGCAGGTCCCTTCACCAAAAACAGCTTTCACTTCACAGGTGCTCAACTATGGAACTCACTACCTGTGTCCATTAAGAAGTCAAATAGCAAGGTTACCTTCATGAGAAAAGTCAAGGGTTACTATATGTCTCAGCTATGGACAGAGAACAGCCTTTGATTTTATGCACTACTAGCTTAGTGAGGGATACCTGATTCCATGAGTAATACCATCCAAATCTGCTTTCACTCATAACTGTTCTGACCTCCCCACTTTTTTTGTCCTTCAGAAGTTTAGTTTAGTATAACAATGATTGATGTTACAAATTGGTTTTGCTAGTCATAATATGGTATATGTCTCAGGTAGGGTCCGAGAACAGATATAATCTGACCTTTTTCCTCATTCTCCTTCTTGTTTTACTCATATGAGTACTGGTCCCCTGTACCCTACCTCTGGTGCTTCAGGTTATAATATACTACTCCCTAATGCACATATTAATTGCCCACTCCGTCCTAAGATTCACGTAAAATGTTCCATTTAATTAATGGGTCACCCTAGCTGCAGTGTAGCTTTCACTATAACATGTTGATACAGCTGTAGAATATTGTAGTATATCATTAATGGTACTACTCTGATATAGTACACACTCATACATGTTCATACAGCTGTAGAATAATGCAGTATAATATTAATGGTACTACTCTGATATAGTACTCACTCATACTGTTTTGTTTCAATTTAACATTATTTTGTTGTTCCTTTGCTTAATGCAATGTTCCTTTTTGTGATGGTGCTCAATTTTTGGTCTCAATATTCTATGTGTACAAACATTTTAGTAATATTAGCAAAACTATAACAATGTTTATGTGTCATATGTGTACTGACTGGTATTACTCATGATTGTCTCTGGTCCCCTTAACCCCCTATGTATGTTGTCTGTGCGACTTAGTGTAGAATAACAATCTGATGAGGACCACAATGGAAATAAGCGTACATGCTTTTTGTGTTATCCTCGGCAATTTGCAATTATTATTCCGAACCATGTGTTCTTGTCATTATTTGCACTTCATGGACATTGATTCAGTGCCAAATAAAGTCTATCTATCTATCTAATGATTCTACATAATTTTAAGTATTCACAAAGATGTTTGCCAATCTGCAACCCTTCCCTATATCATCTGCTAGCCCATGTTTATATATAATAAATTCATAGTAATGTCGGCAACGATTTTTAAAACACTAAGACGAGCATCTTTAAGTTACCAAGAATTAGGTTAGGTTACTTTATGTTAGATCTCAAGGTTCCAATTTTTACCTGCATCATTAAGTAGCTTTTATCATTCTGAATATTTTCATCCCCAGATATAAGTACCACAAGTCTATAGTAACATCAGTGGCGATTTGAAATAAAGACAAGCAAACATCTTTACATATACCCAATTCTACACTTACGTCAAAATGTTTATTTACAACTTGGAGTTGTTCTAAAACATCAGTATATACTGTTAACTACTCCCTAGTTCTTAAAGGGCTATTGTTATTTGAAATGCTTTCTTTGAATTTTGAGTTTCTCAACCCAAAACAAAATTTAACGTCCCTGCAGACAGCCCCCTATACAATTTTTGAAATGCTGGTTTTCTTTGAATAGTTTCACCCAAACATAGAATTTAATATGTGACTTATGTGTTTCTGGTGGGAAATGTTGTGATATGAACGATGGTGTACATCACTTCCGTCGCAAATCCGTACTTTTCAAGTAATTAAATATTAAAATTATGCACTTTAAACTTATTTTGAGTATTCAAGCCAATAATCATATAATGCATAAACTAACCCATCAATGCGATACCCTTCGAAAGCCTACTAGTTTGTGAATTTGCGTATAGTATTTGCACGTCTGATGTGATAGAATGTAAACAGTGACTAAAGAAGCATGTGTAATTCGCCTTCATTCTGTCTACGAATTTGGTAGCGGCGATTGGAACCCATGAAAAACCAGACCACATCTACCAATCTGGTGGCGGCACACTACGCATTTCTTAATAACATACTAGCTTGTGGTACTTGCTTTGCTATCAAACTCTTGCCTACCTGTCACATAGGGAGTGTTTTGCTTGATGATTTTTTGGCTGGCGGCAAACGATAACAATATCTAAGCTTGCGGCTATGTTTTCGTTTATGTTTACAGTGACTCTACCTGAGGAAGTCAAATGAATATCAAAACGTTTTCATATTGCTTTTAATGTATTAATATGAGTATAGTGACATTTAAAGATAATAAATAAATATATCATGCATAACCAATAATATGCCATTCTATTTATATTCTATACATAAACCGCAGGAATGGAGGCTCATTTTTACACTCACCTGACTAGCAAAAATTGCCGTAGGTGTCGACACACCATGCATTTCTGGCTAATCAAAACGTTTTCATATTGCTTTTGTTTCAATATGAGTATAGTGACATTTAAAGATAATAAATAAAGATATCATGCATAACCAATAATATGCAATTCTATTTATATTCTATACATAAACCGCAGGAATGGTGGCTCATTTTTACGTTCACCTGACTAGCAAAAATTGCCGTAGGTGTCGACACACCAGGCATTTCTGGCTAACATTGTACACGCATGTACTACTTGCTTGCGTGTCCGTCACACAGGGAAAGTGTTTTTCTGGCGACTTTTTGGCTGGCGGGTAGCTAAAGCAATAACCAAACTTCCCGCCAATTTTTCTCCTGCCGCTTTGTAGAAGATTAGCACATATACTCCGAAAGACTGGGTATAACTGTACTTTGTTTACTAATAAGCGTACGAAAGCTACGGAAACTGGAGAAGCAGAAGAAAAGGTTTTGCCTCGGTCCTGGTTGGCAAGACGTAGTGATAGATGTGTGTATGCCAACCGAGTGAATAAAGTTTAGCGGGAAGGCACTTTTTTAGAACCACAGGCAGACATTCTACAAGTCGTCATGAAACTCGGGATACTGCCTTTTACCGCAGTAAACGACTCTATTACTGCGGTAGTCAAATAAATAAAAAAATGAGGACCGATATCATACCATTTTAATGCTTCAATAGGTTTATACTGACTATCAAAGATAAAGAAAAAAACTCACGTTTAAACAATAACTGTCACAGCTTTGGCATTCTGACACACTGCCTAGTGCTTCCCATTTTCGTTTTGTCTCTTTTCAGCCCTTCGTCTACTACTATTCCTTCGCTCTATGGAATCGCTGAAAGTCTTAATGGCTCTAGTAACTACTTCTTGGTATTTTCCCGGCAACTGTTTTGGGAGTTGAGCGCTAATTGGTTGCAGTGCCTTATCAAGTTTAAGTGTCTTCTATTTACTTATAGGAACTTCCCTGTCTTCCAAGATATCTTTGTGTGCTCATGATCGAAGTCATCACAGATGTTATAATGTTAAGATTGAATTGTTTCAACTTCTCAATTAGTTAAATCAATTCACCCTATTACAATATTGTGTCCTTGTAATTTGTGATTATGATTGGTATAATTTACGTATGCATTGCCATTTTATTTTGTTTCTCATTTGTTTTGGTTGGAGGGTCCGCTGCATTTCGTACCCCCCCCCCCACCTGCGCGTTTGCCGCCTCTCGCCATTGCTAATCACGTTGCAGTGACTCGTGTTCAGTGTATCGGAAACTTAGCGAAACAAGAAATGTGTTTCGTGACGTGCCCCGAAATCAGAATCTGCAAGTTTAGTCGAGGTTCATTGACAAACCCAATCCAGTGATTCAATACATGGAACTTACGTGTTCAAGAAAACAAACTTCTACAGAGTGTATGAAGCGGAAAGATCGACGAAATCGGGGAAAATTAAATCCTTGGGCGCGATTCCCCTACCCTACCACGTGTCCAGTGCTATCGACTAAGGACAGGCATAGTTCCCGCCGCCCCTATGTGACGCATGAATCTACGAATATCGACAGCATCCTGTTCAATTGAGGGCATCCACTCATTTGAAGACATCACCAGTCAGTGCACTATTACAGGAGAGAATAATCAGAGGTATTATCTTTATATTTAGCTAGGTCTTAGAGCGCGCAGGGCTAGCCGGGTAGGAAGTCTCCAACCATATACGTATGTTGTATCTTGCCCATTTAGTTGATAAGTGAATTACTGTGAAATAATGTTCATGCTACAAAGATAAAACCTGAATATTAATTGCATGCCACTGACTGTGGATATATCTTGAATTATAGTCAAATCAGTGTGATAAATTCTGTTTAATTAGCCCTAGGACTGTGATTTACATGAGTTTACTCCTCTCTTTTGAGAAACATTTCTCTGGTCCTTCGAAATACACGCTGGAATTGAAGGGAACGTGTGTGGTTCGAGCGGGGTCTCAAATTTCCTGGACTTTGGCTCCCAACTGCAGCTATCCTCCTTCATCAATTACCAATTTCCCAGTGTGTGAGAATTCTCATGCCCCTCAACCACCCCCTTCTCCAGGGATTTCGGGACAACACTCATGTTAACATAATGATTGAAGTGTGCCTAAATAAAACTTTACATGGAAAAGTAGCTTAGACCAGAGGTTCCCAAACTTGACCATACCAAGGACCCCCAGACACGATGAGTCTCAACCAAGGACCTCAACCAAACCAAATTTATAAATACCAAACCGGGATACCCAGTATTATCCAGTACAACATAGTACATTTAATATTTACTTATTGCTGCACATTGCATAAATAAAAAATATGATGATAGAGTTGCAGTGATATATTTTTTTTATCATAAGCTATATATATTTTTCATGAGTTACAAAAAATTGCATAAATCAAAAATATGATGATAGAGTTGCAGTGATATATTTTTTTTATCATAAGCTATATATATTTTTCATGAGTTACAAAAAATACTTTCCTTCATTGTGTTGCGGACCCTAGGGTCACACCGTATTATCTTCGTTGTTTGTCAAATAGATGGAATCTATGGATGACTTTCTTAAAGAAATTTTGATAGTTACCTTCTGGTGAAAAATATATAAGATTGACATCTAACTCTTTGAGATGAGTAATAATAGGATTGTGGATGTTTTGTACTCAAACCATTTCATACTCAAGTACCTTTGTACCTAAAGAGACCATATGTACACGCCATCATCTGACAGATATACCATATCTGTTATGATATATTGCATTCTACTTTTCATTAGAAATATACTGAAAATCGCCAAATAGGCAAATACACATTCACGCCACCCTGACCAGAATGACTTCAATTTCGCTCGTTTTTTCATCTGGCCATGATATTTGGGGGTGGGGGTGGGATGGCCTATATCAATCGCATCTTAATATAACTCGATAACATTCCAAGTTTGGACTAACAAGACCTGAATCTATACATGACCTACTCTAGGAAGGTTTATATAGTTCCTCTCACTCATTTGACTGAAATAAGTGATGTGAGTCACATTGTTTAAGATACACTGTGCATTTAGCAAAATACTTGTTTGTCAAATAGAAAAATCTATCCGCAATATATACTTAAAAGAATAAACCAATGAATTCTCAGGCAGGAACTGCTATCAACGAACTCTAGAAAACGTGGAAGTAGCTAGATGACAAAGTATAATGGGAGAAGTAGTGCTTTAACATCTTCGACCTACAGCTCGTTGAAACACAGACATTATATACACATACCCAGTCATCCTCCAGGAACCCTGTGACACTTGTGCGGTAATGCTTTGTGGAAATTCTATTTGATATCAGTATAAAGTTGGACATTTTGTTACCTTTGGTCTCATTTGCGCATTTCCCACACTAGTTTCTCAAATGGGCGCGCTCTTCCCATATAAACTTTTTATACAAGAACATATTACTAGTGCAAAATATATATACTATAGCCAGCACTCATACCCGGTACACTTTGTATTTGTTTAGATTTTAGTGAAATAATATCAGAGTACACACTTATTATAACTATCAGTTTACCATTTGCGGAATTTTCACTATATTTAAAGTTGTTGATGCTTCTGAAATTTTAGTTCCTAATAACCATGAAAATATTTTTACTAAGGGACCCTGAGTGAATTGAACTTGGCGGTGTTTAACGCCTTTTAACACTATGCTTAACAGCATAGACCTACAATTAAATAGAATTGTTTAAAAACACCCATAAAATGGAAGGCATGCACATCACATCCACGCCATTGACAGTGTCCTAGCCATGTGCCTCTTTCATATTTTTTCTACCATAACAAAATTCTGCTTTACATGCCTAACTCCGAGAAGGTGCTCATCTCGCGGCGTCCACTCAATCGCTCCATCGCTCATCAGTTGTTCGCACTAACTTACCTGCCCAATTCCACTTCCTCTCTTTTACCACCTCCACAATATATTTCACTCTAGTCTGCTCTCTCACCCAACTCAATAAGTAATGAGAAAACGTCAGGAGAGACACCATCTATTTTTATAAGCTTGCAAAACTTTGTCTCCTTCAAAATAATTGCCTCTCGCACCTACACACTTCTGCATGCGTCTTTCCCAATCTTGGAAGACGTCCTCAAAGTCCTTTTTCAGTTGTAGAGAGGATTATGTCCGTGGCGCTCCGTGGGGTGCTTGGAAGGCCATTTGTCCACCCAGGGAAGCTAGAGCCACGGAGGTTGTACCTCCCTGTACATTTATTGTTGGAGCCTTCTCTCGAATATGGAAGGCCTCCAGGATCTCCAAACGATGAAAGTTGTGTGCGGTGTCGATGATCTTTGTATTCTCCACCAGGATATTTCTAGTCAGGAGGAGTTGTTGTTGTTGTTGTTGTTGTTGTTGTTTCGAAAAAAATTCTTTGGGGCTCCAGCTCGTAGATGACACGTTAATTCTTCTGGAGAGAGAAGTCGTCGTCATTCCTATATAAAACATAGGACGAAGCTTACAGTCTTCGTGCGGGCAGATGAATTCATAGACGACATTTCTCCTCCGTAGTGGGTTGAGTTACGGGTCGGGTTATTTCGCAGGATGAGGTTTGACGTTTTGAAATTCTTATAATAAATCCGAAGCTCCAGCTTTTCTCCAGGGTCGGATGGTTGTACACCGCGTTCAACAATTTCTCTGGGGATTCTTTCGTTCGTCCGTTCGGTAAGCTGTACTCATGATAGATAATTGAGAATAATTGAGGGGCTTTTCTTGGGAGGGACGGTGTCATGATTTAGGTAGTTCTCTATATTTCGTCGGATGACTTCTTGTACGTCCTTATTGGGAAATCCATTGTTAACCAGGACTTGCTGCAAGCGTTGAAGCTCTTGGTGTAAAAGAGGCCATGTGGAGCAATGCGTGAATGCCCTGTTCACGTATGAACATATGACGCTAAAAAGGGCAAAGAACCATCAGCATGGTGTTCACTTGTGAAGTTTAGACAAGAGTACTGTTCTTGTGCTTTAGAATCAAAACAGTATTCTGTTACTGTACTTCAAAGGTAGAAGTGATAGTATAAGTTAAGTAGATTGAGCGTCGTGTATTCAATTTATTTAGTAACTGTTTTTATTCTCTTTTGTTGTTTTATATTTTCTCTTTACCGTTTGTATTGGCGAAGGAGCGAAATGGCTTGTGAAGGTTGTGTGAACCTGGAGGACAGTCTTAGGAAGTGCGAGGAGAAATTCGTCTTCTCAAGAGTGCGCTATGTGAGAAGAGTGAATTCTCCCCACAACCCAAAGAGCGTTCCACCTCTTCCACTTCTGCTACTGCCGTGAGCGAGTGGCGCTCCGTGGGATCCCGTTTGTCGAGCCCACGTTCGGTAAGCGGGCGCTCTGCGGAGCAACCGCTGGCTGTAGCCAATCGTTCTGCTTTGCTGGAGGATGTGGCTGAAAATCAGGAGTTCTTGGTGGTGGGGGACTCAATGGTGCGAGGCTGTGACGGCATCCTGCAGTGGAAGATCAAACGACATTTCAAGCTTGTGTGTCAACCGGCCGTTGGATCGTCGATTGTACCCAGACCATTAGGCAGCAAAGGCGGACGAACACGATTACGATTGTGCATACGGAAAGTAACGATGTGGGTAGGGTGAGATCAGAGGAACTTGTTCGGAATTACAAGGTCCTCCTTCAGGAGATGAAGGAACGTGGGAGCCGTCACGTTGTCTGTGGGATCCTTTCGAGGATCTACACTGGCATGTTTTGGAACAGTAGAACCATAGGGACCAATGAGAGTATATCGCGATTGTACACGCAACTGGGATGCCATTTTCTTGATCCTTGGTATCTCTTTTCCAGGCGTCATGACCTTTATGCTTCTGATGTGATCCACCTTACTCGGAGAGGCAAATATTCTTACAAACCTCATTGTGGGAGTTTGTAATTAGTTCCTTTTTTTAGGAACTCAAAGGGAAGGGGAAATAGTGTATTGGGGGTAAACAGAGTAAGGTATAGCAATAATGTAGAGCAATATGTCAGTGTAGGACAAAATATCATTTTAGGATATAATGTCTGTAGAGGACGAAATATTACATTAGGATGTAATGTCAAAGGACAAAATATCACGATGGGATGAAATAATAGTGGAGGACAAAATGTCACGACGGGATGAAATAATAGTGGAGGACAAAATATGATTTTAGGAAGGGATGCCGGACAGAATGTCAGCGAACAAAGGGTGGCCGGTGTGGAACGCAGTGACGTAGGGGGGCAAGGTATGCATAAGAGATCGGATGACCGTGAGGGACAAGATGTCTGTGATAGGGCAAATGTCCATGAGGCACTGAATGTCAATGAAGGACTAAATGTCAAAATTGAGTAAGGTGTCAATAAAGAACAAAATTATAATGTAAGGTATGATGCTAAAATACAAAACGTGCCAAAAGGAAATAATCACGAGTTTCTACCATGTATCTAGAATACCCGATTTTAGTAAAGCACATTTAATAGGACTACGTCAGCTTACAGATTGGGAGGCAAAATTAAGCAAAAGACCTGTAGATCAGCTATGGAAATTATTTCAACATACGCTCACTAAGATGATTCATACTTACATCCCGTTTAAGGACAGATGCCCCCCCCCCAAATCAGGCTCCCCCAAAATGGCTCGGCAAAGGAACTGAAAAAGTATTGCTAAAAAGAGACAGGCTTATAAGAAATACAAGTACTCAGGTGCACCTAATAACTATCAAAGTTATGTAATAATACAATTTAAAAAAGACAATAGAAATACGAGAACGACAATATGAAATTAATATCACTGATAAAATCAAAGAAAATTCCAAAGAAACCCATAGCTACATTAGATACAAAAGTTATTAGGAATCACATTGGCCCACTATTCTAAACAACTATTTTAGCTCAGTATTCGTAAACGAAACACCTCAAAGTGAACTTCAAACTGAAACCTGTGAAAAGTCTAGGGTGAACTTACTACGGTAAATATAACAAAAGGAAAAAGTAAAAGATGTATAGAAAAACCCAAAATTGATAAAACACAAGAGCCTGACGATTGGCATCTAAGAATATTTAAAAAATGAGACTGTTCTTCCATTAGAAATTATTTGCAAATAATCCATCATATCCGAAGATATTCCAAGAGAATAGAAGGTATCTAACGTTACTCACCCCATTCGAAAAAGGTGACAAATATCAACCAAATAACTACAGGCTTATAAGCTTGACTTAAATCGTAGAAAAAATTATGGAAGTTATCATCAGAGATGCTATCGAACACTATTTAGAAAGTAACTGTTTGATAAATGATAGCCAGCATGGATTCAGACGGAAACGTTCTTGTATGACTAACTTACTCAAATTCTACAACACAGTCATCTCGATTTATGGCAAAAGAAACAATATAGAGGCGATGCAATGGAAGCAGTCTTTTAAAAAAGCACGATAATATCCTGCCAATCCTAGGAAAGGGCGTACTTGTTCAACCGTCTTAGGTGTAGGAAAACTTCTAACAGCTTTGATCTTATCATCTGTAGTATGAACGCCGTCTTTGTCTACCACATGACCTACGGATTGGATGCTGGACTTAAAAAATGAATGTTGCAAGACTAAGGACAACATATGGAAGTGAATTTTTACATCCTTGTAAACTAGAATCAAGTCATCCAACTACACAAAAAGTCCAATACCCACTAGTCCATGAGTTAATAAGGCGCTGGCATGTTAAAGGAGCATTCCGTAAAGCCATGGGGCAACGGAGCCATTCCTAACGACCTGATGGAGTTGAGAAGGCCGTCATCTTACGAGGCTTTTCTTCCAAAGGAATCTGCCAAAAGCCAGCCTTTGGGTCCAAGGTGGTGAACATTGTGTTACCTGTTCCTATGGACTGAAGATCACACAACACAGGCAAAGGGTAATGACCTGGAACTGTGACATCGCTGACACGCCTATAATCCAAAACAAGGCGAAATGACCCACTCCTCATATGCACAACAAGGAACGGGGAGTTCCAGTAGGAACGAGACTCTTGGATGACACCCCCACTCAACAACTCGTCAGTTAGAGATTGAGGTACAAGTCTACGAGAATGAGGCAACCTGTAAGAAGATACGTACCCTGAGCGCACCCCTGGTTTAAGATCAATGTTATAGACAACACAATCCGTAATTCCTAGTCGTTCCCCGGCTAAGGCCAGAGATTGACGATGTGTCGCTAACAGTTCAATGAGACAGTCTCTTACCTCAGGGAAATCAGCGTTACTTACATATGTCTCATACTGAGAGGCTGAATGAGCTGTGTCACTTGCGTGTGTAGACGATTGAATTGAAGCTGCTATGATAGGAGATAAATCCTGGATAATGTCACCATTAACGACTGGCCTGTCCATTGCAGAAATTGCATTGTTGTCGAAAGTAACTATACGGTGTCGAGGAGATATATCTATAACATGAGTTGCTAAAGTATCAACGACTTAGAGACAGTGCAAATAAATCCAAGAATAGACTAGGGAGAGCCTTGTGCAGCTTGCAAAGCACTACAAGAAGGTAGGTATGGTACCTTGTACAAATTCTTGAGAGCAGAATATGCTTTATTAATTATTACACATTCTGCCCCAGTGCCTACCGCTACAGAGATAGGTAATTGGTCCATATAATACTGAAAGGTAAGGAGTTGGGAAGAGAAAGCAGCCAGTAAAGGGGCAATCTTGGACTGGTCACTATTAGTCAGTCTTTGGGCTTTTGATACGGGCGCTTGTGAAAATGGGACTAAGTGTGCCTGGGGATTTAAACAATTTCCTGCTTTCAGCTTCAAAATGTTGGAACACTGAGGACGCACAGGTCGATGAGCGAAGTTAACCAGCGTTGGGTCTGGTTAGTACTTGGATGTGTGACCTCCTGGGAACACCAGGTGCTATTGGTATTTTAGCTTCTTCTCTTTCTGTCCTAGTATTTTTGCTTCATTTATATCAACGTAACTGCAATCAAACGGCTGACATCTCACCTCCCCTGGCTGCCATGTCATGGGACCCTAGGTCAATCTACTATATCAGCTTCAGTGCAAACACCGTCCTCGTAGTATGATACCCTATGAGGAACGTCTATCCTAACGTAGAATGCGGGCTCATTTAATTTGACTTTTTTTCAAAATGTTCTATGGCCTCGTTAATATTAACATAGTGATGTCACAAAAATGGTTACAAAATATCGTATAAGAGATCTTTATATATTATGTATATGTATTAGGGGTTTAAGAGTCTTTTCATATCAACCTTTTTATCAATAGCTATCAACGATTCGAGATGAAAATGAGGGAGGAGAGAAAAACAACACAATACAGTAGCTATGCCGTAATGGTCTGCCGACTGTTGTATTAGTGTTAAGAATCTTTGTATACAATGTTTTTCATTCTAAAAGCATTATTTTATATAGTACATGCATACAAACTTTCACATTTCTTATCTTATCAAATTATCTTGTATAGTACATACGTACAGTACATACACACCTGGACTGCCTGCATGGGTGGAATTCCCGTCTTAGTCTCATGTAAAACATAACATACATGTAGTAACCTGTCACTACCTTCTTGCAATAGGTAGAAAAGAGAGCAGAAGCCTTGTGTAAGCAACAAAAATATTGATTAAATACGAGTCTGGGAGTTCGCGTGTATTGCGGAGATGACATTCCTTTGTGTGAGAATTATGCAGACTCGAGGTCATTATGCCGTAAAGACTTGAAAAAAAGAATCTGGTGTAACGGTGGAGGAGAAAGTTCGTTGGTTCACGTAAGATCACGTCACTACTAAGCTCCCGTAGGATCTTGTATTTTATGTCCTTTCGGGGATTCATTCATTCAGTTCATTTTCCCGAACAGAAGTGAGTCGCCACATCCATATGGTGGATTTTATAAGGCCGGCGACAGTGGCAACACTTACACACACACACACACATATATATATATATATATATATATATATATATATATATATATATTCATGTAAGCGTAGGAAACACGGGAGTCTTAGTCTAGAGTTTATTCCTGACTAATTTCGCAGCTATGCCTTTTCAAAGGAATTTTGTACAAACAGGCTGTGGGCATTTTATACATGGGGAGGACTTCACTACCTCCCTGTGTTACCATAGTTGGTGACAAGTGTGAACATTACATATTCATTGTGGCAAATGTGATCATAATGCTAATGCTTGGCAAGTGGTACATATGATGACAACACTAATAATAACAATGAAAATATTAATAGTATTTGTAACAGTGATAACAATAACAAAAATAATTAGGATAATAATAAATGTTGAAAATAAATAATGATTAATAATATTTGGAATACAACAAAATAGTCATGATAAAAAGAAGAGAATAGTGAGGATTATGATGAAAACATTAAGTGGTGAAGGAACAAAGTAGAAATAATGGAGGATACGTGAACTGGTGGCATGTGAAATAAGGTATAGTAGCATGGTATAAGAGGAAAGCTGGAAAGGGTAGGCAGAAGTGGGAAATAGGTGTCTACTTAGAGTCTGGGAAGCCATTCTCGGAGGGCAAGTGTCGCGGTAGATTTTGTCCATTTTAAGTCACCAGTTCTCTTGTTTGTGTTTTTGTGGTTGGCAATGTAAAGTGATTCAATTATTTTCCATTGTTTCTTGTGTAGTCCTTTGGCTAGAATGGTGGATCCCGCACAGTTTGGTAGGTGTCCCTCTGTGTCTATGTGGATAATTAGAGCGTTTGTTTCTCGGTGGTGTCTAATGTCCGATTTGTGTTCCCAGAGCCTGTTGTCCTCTGTATGTTTCTCCGTAGTATGCAGTGTCGCAGTCATTGCAGTGAATTTTGTATATGATGTTATTGTCACGGTTCGTCTTGGTTTTGTATGTGACCAAGTGTCCTATTTTCTTCCCTGTGAGAGAAGTCCTGCCTGTCTCAACGTTTTGGAAAGCATGTGAGAGAGGCCAGAGTAAGGAACCACAACGTATCGTAAATCTGCCCTCTCTTCACTTTCTTTCCTCCGTCTGATTTTAGTGGCTTTCCGTAGTGACGTCCCTAACATGCCCTCGGGGTACCTTTGGTTCCTGAATGCAGCGATTATGTATATAATTTCATCTTGTAAATACTCTTCGCTGCATATTATAAGAACCCTAAGATAAAACCCAATGATAATTCCTGATTTGGTATTTTCGTCATGTGCGCTAAAATAGAGAACACCCTTTCGTGGGAAAGGAGAATCAGACAGGTCTCAATAAAGTGGCTTCTCTCCTTCGTGGGTCATCATGTGACGTTTCAGATCACCCTTTCGTGGGAAAGCAGAATCACACAGGTCACACTGAAACGGCGTCTCTCCTGTGTGGGAGATCATGTGACATTTGAGATCACCCTTTCGTGAGGAAGCATAATCACACATACCACAATGGAATGGCTTTTCTCCTGTGTGAGTCATCATGTGACGTTTGTGATCAACCTTTCGTTGGAAAGCAGAATCACACAGGTCACACCGGAATGGCTTCTCTCCTGTGTGGATCATCGTGTGAATTCTGAGATCAGCCTTTCGTAGGAAAGCAGAATCACACAGGTCACATCGGAATGGCTTCTCTCCTGTGTGGGTCATCATGTGAATTATGAGATGACCCTTTTGTCGGAAAGCAGAATCACACAGGTCACACTGAAATGGCGTCTCTCCTGTGTGGGTCATCATGTGAAGTTTGAGAGCCTTTCGTGAGGAAGCATAATCACACATACCACACTGGAATGGTTTCTCTCCCGTGTGGGTCATCAAGTGACGTCTGAGATCAGCCTTTCGTGAGGAAGCAGAATCACACAGGTAACACTGAAATGGCCTCTCTCCTGTGTGGGTCATCATGTGAAGTGTGAGATCACCCTTTTGTGGGAAAGCAGAATCACACAGGTCACACTGAAAGGGCTTCTCTCCTGTGTGGGTCATCATGTAATGTTTGAGACAAGCCTTTCGCCGGAAAGCAGAATCACACAGGCCACAGTGAAATGGCTTCTCTCCTGTGTGGATCATCATGTGACGTCTGAGACCATCCTTTCCTGAGAAAGCAGAATCACACAGGTAACACTGAAATGGTTTCTCTCCCGTGTGGGTCATCATGTGACGTTTGAGATCAACCTTTCATGGGAAAGCAGAATCACACAGGTCACACTGAAATGGCTTCTCTCCCGTGTGGGTCACCATGTGACTTTTCAGATGACCCTTACTTGAAAAAGCTTTATTGCACTGGTCACACTGGAATGGCTTCTCTCCTGTGTGGGTCATCATGTGAACTTTGAGATTAGCATTTTGTGGGAAAGGAGAATCACACAGGTCACACTGAAATGGTTTCTCTCCTGTGTGGGTCATCATGTGAAGTTTGAGATCAGCGTTTCGTGGGAAAGCAGAATCACACAGGTCACACTGAAATGGCTTCTCTCCCGTGTGCGTCATCATGTGAACTTTGAGATCACATTTTCGTGGGAAAGCAGAATCACACAGGTCACACTGAAATGGCTTCTCTCCTGTGTGGGTCTTCATGTGAAAATTGAGATGACCCTTACGTGAAAAAGCTTTATTGCACTGGTCACACTGGAATGGCTTCTCTCCTGTGTGGGTCATGATGTGAAGTTTGAGATCAGCCTTTCGTGGGAAAGCAGAATCACACAGGTCACACTGAAATGGCTTCTCTCCTGTGTGGGTCATGATGTGAAGTTTGAGATCAGCCTTTCGTGGGAAAGCAGAATCACACAGGTCACACTGAAATGGCTTCTCTCCCGTGTGGGTCATCATGTGAACTTTGAGATGACCCTTACGTGAAAAAGCTTTATTGCACAGGTCACACTGGAATGGCTTCTCTCCTGTGTGGGTCATCACGTGAAGGTTGAGATTAGCCTTTCGGCGGAAAGCAGAATCACACAGGTCACACTGAAATGGCTTCTCTCCTGTGTGGGTCATCATGTGAAGGTTGAGATCAGCGTTTCGTGGGAAAGCAGAATCACACAGGTCACACTGAAATGGCTTCTCTCCCGTGTGCGTCATCATGTGAACTTTGAGATCACATTTTCGTGGGAAAGCAGAATCACACAGGTCACACTGAAATGGCTTTTCTCCTGTGTGGGTCTTCATGTGAAAATTGAAATGACCCTTACTTGAAAAAGCTTTATTGCACGGGTCACACTGGAATGGCTTCTCTCCTGTGTGGGTCATCATGTGAAGTTTGAGATCACCCTTTCGTGGGAAAGCAGAATCACACAGGTCACACTGAAATGGTTTCTCTCCTGTGTGGGTCTTCATGTGAAGTTTGAGATCACATTTTCGTGGGAAAGCAGAATCACACAGGTCACACTGAAATGGCTTCTCTCCTGTGTGGGTCATCATGTGAACTTTGAGACTACCCTTACGTGAAAAATCTTTATTGCACTGGTCACACTGGAATGGCTTCTCTCCTGTGTGGGTCATGATGTGAAGTTTGATATCAGCCTTTCGTGGGAAAGCAGAATCACACAGGTCACACTGAAATGGCTTCTCTCCCGTGTGGGTCATCATGTGTACTTTGAGACTACCCTTACGTGAAAAAGCTTCATTGCACTGGTCACACTGGAATGGCTTCTCTCCTGTGTGGGTCATCACGTGAAGGTTGAGATTACCCTTTCGGCGGAAAGCAGAATCACACAGGTCACACTGAAATGGCTTCTCTCCTGTGTGGGTCATCATGTGAAGTTTGAGATCAGCCTTTCGTGGGAAAGCAGAATCACACAGGTCACACTGAAATGGCTTCTCTCCTGTGTGGGTCATCATGTGAAGTTTGAGATCAGCCTTTCGTGGGAAAGCAGAATCACACAGGTCACACTGAAATGGTTTCTCTCCTGTGTGGGTCATCATGTGAAGTTTGAGATCACCCTTTAGCGAGAAAGCAGAATCACACAGGTCACACTGAAATGGCTTCTCTCCCGTGTGGGTCATCATGTGACGTTTCAGATGACTATTTAGTGAGAAAGCTGAATCACACAGGTCACACTGAAATGGCTTCTCTCCCGTGTGGATCATCATGTGACGTTTGAGATCAGCCTTATGTGAAAAAGCTTTATTGCACAGGTCACACTGGAATGGCTTCTCTCCTATGTGGGTCTTCATGTGAAAATTGAGATGACCCTTACGTGAAAAAGCTTTATTGCACTGGTCACACTGGAATGGCTTCTCTCCTGTGTGGGTCATCATGTGAAGTTTGATATCAGCCTTTCGTGGGAAAGCAGAATCACACAGGTCACACTGAAATGGCTTCTCTCCTGTGTGGGTCATCATGTCACATTTGAGATCAGCCTTACGTGAAAAAGCTTTAATGCACAGGTCACACTGGAATGGCTTCTCTCATGTGTGGTTCATCATGTGACATTTGAGATTACCCTTGTGAAAAAGCTTTATTGCACAGGTCACACTGGAATGGCTTCTCTCCTGTGTGCGCCATGTGTTGTTTGAGATCACCCTTTTGTGAGAAAGGGTAATCACACAGGTCACACTGAAATGGTTTCTCTCCTGACCTAAAAAAGAACAGTAAAATTGATTATTAAAATCACTCATGAAAATGGGATATGTGCACATTACATCCACACCGGTTACATTGTCCCAGCCCTCGAATAGGTGCCCACCTATGTATCCAAACTGCTCGCCATCAACCACCACCGTTAACATTGGTCACGGATTACTTAGTTGGACATGTGGACTACACACTTGAACGAAAAAGGAGATAAATTAAATCACGTTTATACACACTGTGGCCTTTGTTCACCCAGTACCCTCTCACTTTTTGTCGAGTCTATCAATGTGCTCCTAGTGCCCAGGTATATTGGTCTATGCACCTTTTTACACCACCTATATGTATATATATTATATATATACATATCTTTTAAATATATAAATTTGCTGCCTAATCAATCGGTGGGAGAAAGTACTGGTAGTTTTGACGCAACAATAATAAGAATAATGATAATAAAACCGCGATTGTACATGTCACTTGGGTTTATTGTTCCAGAAAGAAGACAGATGTTTAGGTGAATCTTACAGGTCCAGGTTGTAAACTTACTTTTCTATTGCGAGGGTATTTCTAATGTAAATCCTAAGATCTCATGAAATGATCAACTCTAGATTTTTTGTGAAAGAAAATATATACAATAAAAACACTCATTTCCACTTTTATCTTTTTTAAAAGGCAATCACCAATTTTATGTGGCCTAAGATTCAATATTCTAAGTTACTGGTAAAGTGAAAAACAGCAAACCACGGGAGTGAATGAATAAATATTACGAAGAGAACTATGATATACAATAGCACACATAACTGGAAACAAAAAATCTTGGTGATATTTTCGCCCATCCAATAATCAAGGATATCAGAAATCAATGTTTGTGTGATTCATGCGAATCCTTTATTAGTTTCAATTTGCCGAGATACACCCCCCCCACACACACACCCTACATGAAAAGCGAACAAACGAGTGAATTTGGGCAGAAATGGCACCAGGTGGAATTTATCATAAAAAGTTCAAACTTGTCGAAATACGCGGAAACACATCACGAGAAACGCACATGTTACATGAAGTACTGAGAAATAAACAAAATAACATGTATGATCTCATTTGGCACATCCAACTGCCTCTTAACAAGTGCTTTCCAACACTTAGCAAACGGAGAGAGCCAATCCTGTTTGCTGTAATTTGGCATGATTATTATAATTAATCCATAAGTATAACGACCAATCTAGGTTTCAATTTTGGCAACGATTGGTTCCGTATCGTCGAAGTTTCGTGGCATACATACCATGGCACTCAAGCAGACAGACGGACAAGCACAATTTCTCAAATATTTATACTACACATGCGTGCATTGCCCCAGGTTTCGATACCAAAACCCAACACCGGTGTAGGCTTCTCTCCAGTGTGGGTCATTATGTGACATTTAAGAGCACTATTTTCTGAGTAAGCTGCATCACATGTCACATTTGAAAGGCTTTTCTCCAGTGTGGGTCATTATGTGATACTTGAGAGCACTCTTTTCTGAGTAAGCTGCATCAAACAAGTCACACTTGAAAGGCTTCTCTCCACTATGGTTCATCACGTGACATTTGAGATGATCCTCTCGGGAGAAAACTGCATCACACAGGTCACATTCAATTTTTTCTGTCCACTGTGGGTCATCACGTGACGTTTGAGAATTGTAGGGCGTTTCGGACCGGATCATTCGGACCTAGACGTTTCGGTCAAATGACTCATTATCACTAAATGATCAACTTTAAATAATCTGGGAAGTTTATTGAGCCGATAAAATAATGATGATTTAATTTGAATAATTTTCATTACTTAAAATGTGGCAAATGTCACAATTCATATATCACACATTACCGAAAAATAATCATTAATAAGTCACAATATTGTTTACCATTTGTGCATCAGAGTCTGTTCATGTTTAGATGTTGGGTTGCCCACCACGAATATTATGGCTAAGCCCTCTGAGGAACTGAGGAATGGTCTTCTTGTGAGAGACCCTATCTTCACAAAGGTTGCGTAACCGAGACTGAAGCTCCATGCACACCTGCTTGGTACGCTTCCTTGGCCGGACACCCATTTCTAGTCTGGAGCAACACTGTGGTGACTCTGGCACATTCGGCTTTCAGGCACTCTACTAACTTCCAGATGGATGGATGATGGTGGCCAACAAGGGATGAAAACTTGTTGTTCCAGCCCTCCCTCACTGATGTTGTTGGTACGGGGTTGATTATCCAAAGTGACTCCATGCATGTTCCACAGTTCGGGCGGAAACATTGCAGGAACACGGCGAAAGGTGATGGGTGCAACACTGCCTACGCGGTCATTGGCAATCTTCCGTTGAAGAAGGGCATAGGTGAGGGGTAGGAAAACACTATCAACTCTTCCCTGGATAACATACAGTTGCATGAAGACTGACGGGGACATGGCCAAGTTGCCATCCATGCACCAAGTATCTGCTGCTGTTGCTGCTGCTGCTAGCTACTGGAGATGTTCTTCTGTGGCAAAGATGATGACACGCTCATCAGAATCGGGGCCACTTTCATGTAGGAGGAACTGAATTGGAGAGTCGCCTGCTGTCACAGCCCATTTACCACTAATGATAAGTTCATGAAGAGGCTGGGGCTCTTTGGGACGGTTACTGGCACGGGCCCTCCTCAGCACACGCTTGCATGTATCAGCGGCTGGTAAACAAGCGTTCACTGCATCAGCAACACTGGCACTCACAAAAGTGAAGATCTGGTTCGGTTTGTCAACTGCAACATCATTAGCTGGATGGCAATGGCCAATATGTGCAAAGGGAGACTAGTGATCCTTGGTGGTTATAACAATGCCCCTAGGTATCTAACAAGAGGATCACGTTTGACACATCGCCAAGTTAACTGTGGCAAAGTTTCAGACCACCACGTTTGGTGTATAGAGAAACTCAAAGTTAATAACACACCAGGACATGACGGTTGGCATCCAAGAATCTTAAAGGAAATGAAAAATGAGATTGCTGTTCCATTAGAAATTATTTTCTAGAAATCCATCATATCTGAAGGCAACAAAAAGAATCCAAATAACTAAAGGCCTATAAGTTTGACTTCAATAGTAGGAAAAATTAATGGAAATTATCATCAGAGATGCTATCAAACATCATTAAGAAAGTAACTGTTTGATAAATGATAGCCAGCATGGTTTCAGACGGAAACGTTCTTGCGTGACTAACTTACTTGAATTCTACAACACAGTTATCTCGAATTATGTCAAGAAACAATATAGATTTAATATATCTAGACTTTGCAAAAGCTTTTGATACCGTCCCACACGAAAGACTACTTACTAAATTAGCTTCACACGGAATAAATGGTAGCCTATTAAGTTGGACAAGTAATTGGTTCAATGATCGAGAGTTCTTTTGAATAGAAAATACTTCTGGTTGGAAAAATGTTACGAGTGGAGTTCCTCAGGGTTCCATTCTTTGGCCACTTCTATTCATAGTATGATATAGACCACGGACTAAACTCTATTGTTTCCAAATTTGCTGATGATACAAAATTAAGCGGAATGGCAAATGATCACTTAAACCAATTAGATATTCAAGATTTAGATAAATTACAGCAATGGTCTGATAAGTCACTAATGAAATTTAGCACAAGTAAATGCAAGGTAATGCACATAGGTAAAATAACTTGCTTTGACTGCCATAGATTGATATCAACCACTTTGGAGACCTCTGATCTTGTCAGTGCCTGACAAGCATGTATCACGTTACTGCTGTCAATAGTTTTCCTCTACTGGCATTTAAACTTGAGTTCTTGGTGCCTAGGGAATCCATAAACTTCATCCTGTGACAGAAATACAGACCTTGTTATGAATAGAAGGTTCTCCTGGCAATTTTTTTGCTTGACACTGCAACTTCTGGCCATTCAATAGTTCATGCTACCCAAAGATATTGCTACATACCTCTCCTGATCATCATGTCTTGGTGATAGATATCAGTTTTATTGACATTTATGGGATGTCAGCCAAGACAATTACTTAGTGCAGTTTGGATAAAATACACATGGTAAACAGGATCCGCAATCCAATTAGATTCTAACCAAGAATAAAATCACAATGAACATTTGCACTCATGTCATACCTGACTTCAGATAATATTATCTTACTGGTCTACAAGATCTTCCCTCAATGAACTTGAGGTAAATTAGGTGGAAAAAACATATTGTATTATCCAAAGTTACATTGCATTCAGGGGTATAAATCCTAACATTCAGAAAATACCCAACAGGCAATTTTTTCCCAACAGTTTTCCTGTTGATTTGACCTCATCGGTGGTGCCATTTCAATTGGAAATCACTTGTCTGTACTAAACCCCCACCCCCATATGGAGGCTGCATTAGGAAATAAGTATTGCGATTTTGAGAAGCATGCAAAGTCAGTGATTAGTGAGATATATGACAACATTGTTCAAATAAAAGATAAATCAAGCACAGTATTCTCCTGTTCTGACCATATCTAACCTATCCAGTCTCTCCCTCATGGGGAATAGATTTTTCGATGTTTACCCCGTCTGGGGTATTCCTTCACCCCATCTGGGGTATTGGCTGCATGTTATTGTTGCAAAGTAGCATGCAGTTCATACTTTAGGGTCTATATGGGGCACCCCTATGGACCAGAGTCACACATCATTTTGTCTGTGATGGAGGAAAACTCTGTTCATAGAGAAATGATGACACTTTTATACTACGACTATCCCTCCGTTATGCTGTCCCCCAACCCCTTGTTACTGTCCTGTACCATTTCTCTGAATATTCATTTCCTTTTTTTTGCCGACCCTGTGGTGGGGGAAGAGAATGCTACCACCAAATCTTTCCACTTGAGTTGTAAAAGGCGACAAAAAACGGGACGGGGATGGGTTTAGGAGTCATGCTACCTGTAGCCCCAAAAGGGGACATTCCTACAAAAGAAGGAAAGCCATAAGAGGGTCTGGAAGTTTTCTAACCAGTACCCTAAGGTTTGGGTTTTTTATTGTGTGTGGATGTGGTACAGATGAGAGTAAAAGGGAAGAGATAGGCAGTATGTTTGTGAGAAGAAAGATGTGCCGGTTTGAGTGAAACTGAAATGAAAGGAAAGGGCATCTGTGAGTTTGGGAGTGTAGCTGGGAGGTACTCAGGAGTGAAGAGGGGATGAGTGAGAAAAGGGGTGGCTATACTAGTAAGTGAAGAGATAATTAAGCGGGTAGTGGAGTGGAAGGAGGTTTCATCAAGGTTGATGTGGATGAAGGTGAAGCTGGGAAGGGAGACGTGGGTTTTTGTAAGTGCGGATGGAGTTGGTAGTGAGAAGAGCGTAGAGGAAAGGGAGGCTTTTTGGGTAGATATAAATGAGTGCATAGAGGGATTAGGGAGAAATGTCAATGTAGTTGTATTGGGAGACCTTAATGCTTGGGTAGGAAAGGAACCAATAGACGGAGTGATCGGGAAGTATGGAGTTCCAGGTAAAAATCGTAGTGGAGAAACGATGGTGGAGATGTGTCTTGAAAGAGAGTTGATAATAGCATGTACAGTGTTTAGGAAGAAAGTCAAGCATAAGTACACATGAGAGAGGGTAGTGCATAGAAGGGTGGCAGATAGAGTGTTAATGGACTGTATAGTGGTGACCAGGAGTATGGTAGGAAGAGTTAAGGATGTACATGCTCTAAGGGGAGGGGGGAATATCAGATCCTTTCCAGGTGGAAGGTAAATTGAGAGTGGAGAATAGGTGGAGAAAGAGGAAAAGGGCAGAAGGTGGGGAGGTACTTAGAGTGAACTGCTTAAATGAGGGGAAAAAAAGGAGAGTATAAAAAGAACCTGAAAGAGGAGTGGGAGGCAGTAAAGGATAGAGTAGAACTAGGAGTGGAGGAGGAATGGGGATGGCTCAAGGAGGGAGGCATAAGGTGTGCAAAGATGGTGTGTGGAACAAGGTGGGCGGGAGGAAATAGAAGGGTAGAGAGTGGTGGGATGAGGAAGCAAAGCAAAGAAATGTGTAGAAGAGAAGAAGCAGGCTTTCATAGATTGGCTGGAAAGTAGGACGAGGGAATCGTATGAGAGGTACAAAGTAAAGAGAAGGGAAGTTAAGCATAAGATAAAGGAGGCAAAGAACAGAGCAGATGTGAAATGGGGTAAGAATATGACAAAGTTTTGAAAGCAACAAAAATATATTTTGGAAGGAAAATAAAAGAGAAAGAGGAGGCGAATCAAGTAGAGAAGAAAAGGTAAAAGGTGCAGATAGAGAGATGATAATGGAAGAGAAGGCAGTGAGAGGAAGGTGGGCAGAGTATTTTAGGGAGTTGCTAAATGTGAAGGAAGATAGGGAGGGAAAGGTAGTTGCAGTGGGAATTGCCAAGAAAATGAGAGTGATGAGTGAGGAAAATGAAGGAGAAATAGGGAAGGATGAAGTGAAAGCAGCTGTTAAGATGATGAAAGCAGGTAAGGCACCTGGTCTGCATGGATGCCATGCAGAATGTCTGAAGAAAGGAGGTACAGCTATGGTGGACTGGCTGGTGAGGTTATCTAATGTTTGTTTAAGAGGGGGTAGAGTGCCGGAGGACTGGAGGAGTGCCTGTGTAGTTCCACTTTACAAAGGAAAGGGGGACAAGTGTGAGTGTAGTAGTTTCAGAGGGATCAGCTTGTTGAGTGTAGTTGGGGAGGCTTATGGGAGGCTTATGGGAGGCTCTTGATTGAGAGGATTAGGAGAGGAACAGAGGGAGTAATTGGTGAGGAACAGTGTGGGTTTAGGACAAGTAGGGGTTGTGTAGATCAGATTTTTGAGGTAAGACAGATATGTGAGAAAGCTATAGGGGAAGGTAAGGATGTTTTTTGGGCTTTTATGGATCTGGAAAAGGCTTATGACAGGGTAGGCAGAAAGGCACTGTAGGAGGTACTGCAGATATATGGGATAGGAGGAAAGCTGTTAACAGCAGTCAAGAAAGTAGTAGAGCTTGTGTTAGGATTAGAAATGGAGAGAATGAATGGTTTGAGGTAAAGGTGGGACTTCATCAGGGATGTGTTATGTTGCCCTGGCTGTTCAATCTTTACATGTACGGGGTGGTGCGAGAGGTAAATGCGAGGGTAGTAGGTCATGGGTTGGAGATGATTAAAGAAAATGGAGAAAAGTGGGAGGTGAGCCAGCTGTCGTTTGCTGAAGACACTGCGCTTGTAGCAGGATCAGAGGAGGGATTGAGGAAGTTAGTGACAGAGTTTGAGAAGGCATATGAAAGAAGGAAGCTGAAGATAAATGTGGGTAAAAGTAAGGTGATGAGATGTACAAGGGGAGAGAGTGACAGTAGGCTGGAAGTAAGCATTAAGGGTGAAAGACTGGAGAGAGTGGATAGTTTTAGATACTTGGGTGCTAATGTGGCAGGGAAGGGAGGAGTGGAGGTGGAGGAAGAATGTAGATTGAAAGAGGCAAGATAAATGCCTTGGTGGATTGAAAAGTTTAATGAGAGATAGACATCTGGGAATGGATGCTAAGAGGAGGTTATATGAAGGAGTGATTGTGCCAATAGCATTGTACGGGGCAGAAACATGGAACATGAGAGAGGAAGAGAGGAGTTTGAATGTGTTTGAGATGAAATGCCTAAGAAATATGATAGGGGTTACTAGGCTGGAGTGAGAAATGAGGCGGTGAGGAGGAGAACAGGGGTGGAAAGGGAACTGGGAGATAGGGTTGATGAAAGAGTATTAAAATGGTTTGGACAAATGGAAAGAATGAGTGAAGAAAGATTAGTAAAAGAGGTGTGGAAGGCAGAGGTGGAAGGAGTGAATATGAGGGGACGTCCTAGGATGAGATGGATGGATGGGGTGAAAGGGGCATTACAAAAGAGAGGAATGTCTGTGGAGGAAGGACAGGAGAGGATAGAAGATAGGGGTGAATGGAGAGGGGTTGTGTATAGATGATGCTGTGATGCATGAGAGGGAGTGGGTGGGGGGATGGGGGGTGAGGAAGTATGTATGAGAAAAAATTTGATGTAGACCGAAGGGGTTTCTCCCCATCTTCTCCTTTTCTGCATGAGGGGACGGAGAGGGGGGGGTCGTCAAATTTATGAAGCTGCCTTGCTGTATATGTGCTGTCTTGCAACACTACTTCTTACCCAGGGCAGTGGACAGGATACAGGGATCACCCGTCATCCAGGAGATGCCAAGAGGGGAGTGGAATATAAAGGAAATGGAATGGGTGGGAGTGGTTTCTATGCCTTTTTCTTTTTGGCTACACCCCCGTATAGGGGGAAAAATAATTTGGTATATGTATGCCTGTATTTGAGACAAGATAATTTTATAAAAGATAATTTTCATGAAATTTTATTGAAAAAACTTCAGGCATTAGGAGTGGCGAATATTGGCTGGTTCAAGTCCTACCTTACAGGTCGCAAACAACTTGTACAGGTAAATGAAGCCTGCTCAGATGACAGAGAGATAACTTGTGCTGTACCACAAGGTTCAATTCTAGGATCGCTACTGTTCCTGGTCTATATTAACGACATGCCAGGTGCGGTGAACTGTAAGTTACTGCTATTTGCAGATGACTCCGCACTAATTGTCTCAGGTAGAAGAAGAGGAGAAACTGAGTGTCGAACTGTCATCGGTCCAGGACTGGCTCATAGATAATAGGCTGTCTTTACACCTCGGTAAAACGGAAAGTATTGTCTTCGCATCAAAACCCAACCTCAGGAAACACAGCGATGTACAGGTCAGATGTGGGGTTAATGTCTTGGAGTCAAAACAAGAGGTAACCTATCTTGGAAAGCTTCTGGTATCAGCCTTGTTACAACATCACTTTGATTACGCTTGTAGCTCTTGGTACAGTAGTCTGAGCAGAAAAAACCAATCTCGGCTATAGGTTGCATAAAATAAGATCATTAGATTCATACTAAATTTACCTCATCATAGTCATATTGGTATAGAAGAATTTGGCAAGGTAGAATGTTACCTGTAAAATATCGTGTCCAGCAGCTGAAACTAAACCAGGTTTACAATGTCGTTCATAATTCTGCTCCCTCATATGTGAGCTTTAATTTTACATTATCAGCTGAGAACCGAACCCGGAACAGTCGAAAGTCTCTTATTGTACCTCATGCAGGTCCCTTCACCAAAAACAGCTTTCACTTCACAGGTGCTCAACTATGGAACTCACTACCTGTGTCCATTAAGAAGTCAAATAGCAAGGTTACCTTCAAGAGAAAAGTCAAGGGTTACTATATGTCTCAGCTATGGACAGAGAACAGCCTTTGATTTTATGCACTACTAGCTTAGTGAGGGATACCTGATTCCAACAGTAATACCATCCAAATCTGCTTTCACTCATAACTGTTCTGACCTCCCCACTTTTTTTGTCCTTCAGAAGTTTAGTTTAGTATAACAATGATTGATGTTACAAATTGGTTTCCACCTTTGTTTTGCTAGTCATAATATGGTATATGTCTCAGGTAGGGTCCGAGAACAGATATAATCTGACCTTTTTCCTCATTCTCCTTCTTGTTTTACTCATATGAGTACTGGTCCCCTGTACCCTACCTCTGGTGCTTCAGGTTATAATATACTACTCCCTAATGCACATATTAATTGCCCACTCCGTCCTAAGATTCACGTAAAATGTTCCATTTAATTAATGGGTCACCCTAGCTGCAGTGTAGCTTTCACTATAACATGTTGATACAGCTGTAGAATATTGTAGTATATCATTAATGGTACTACTCTGATATAGTACACACTCATACATGTTCATACAGCTGTAGAATAATGCAGTATAATATTAATGGTACTACTCTGATATAGTACTCACTCATACTGTTTTGTTACAATTTAACATTATTTTGTTGTTCCTTTGCTTAATGCAATGTTCCTTTTTGTGATGGTGCTCAATTTTTGGTCTCAATATTCTATGTGTACAAACATTTTAGTAATATTAGCAAAACTATAACAATGTTTATATGTCATATGTGTACTGACTGGTATTACTCATGATTGTCTCTGGTCCCCTTAACCCACTATGTATGTTGTCTGTGCGACTTAGTGTAGAATAACAATCTGATGAGGACCACAATGGAAATAAGCGTACATGCTTTTTGTGTTATCCTCGGCAATTTGCAATTATTATTCCGAACCATGTGTTCTTGTCATTATTTGCACTTCATGGACATTGATTCAGTGCCAAATAAAGTCTATCTATCTATCTAATGATTCTACATAATTCTAAGTATTCACAAAGATGTTTGCCAATCTGCAACCCTTCCCTATATCATCTGCTAGCCCATGTTTATATATAATAAATTCATAGTAATGTCGGCAACGATTTTTAAAACACTAAGACGAGCATCTTTAAGTTACCAAGAATTAGGTTAGGTTACTTTATGTTAGATCTCAAGGTTCCAATTTTTACCTGCATCATTAAGTAGCTTTTATCATTCTGAATATTTTCATCCCCAGATATAAGTACCACAAGTCTATAGTAACATCAGTGGCGATTTGAAATAAAGACAAGCAAACATCTTTACATATACCCAATTCTACACTTACGTCAAAATGTTTATTTACAACTTGGAGTTGTTCTAAAACATCAGTATATACTGTTAACTACTCCCTAGTTCTTAAAGGGCTATTGTTATTTGAAATGCTTTCTTTGAATTTTGAGTTTCTCAACCCAAAACAAAATTTAACGTCCCTGCAGACAGCCCCCTATACAATTTTTGAAATGCTGGTTTTCTTTGAATAGTTTCACCCAAACATAGAATTTAATATGTGACTTATGTGTTTCTGGTGGGAAATGTTGTGATATGAACGATGGTGTACATCACTTCCGTCGCAAATCCGTACTTTTCAAGTAATTAAATATTAAAATTATGCACTTTAAACTTAATTTGAGTATTCAAGCCAATAATCATATAATGCATAAACTAACCCATCAATGCGATACCCTTCGAAAGCCTACTAGTTTGTGAATTTGCGTATAGTATTTGCACGTCTGATGTGATAGAATGTAAACAGTGACTAAAGAAGCATGTGTAATTCGCCTTCATTCTGTCTACGAATTTGGTAGCGGCGATTGGAACCCATGAAAAACCAGACCACATCTACCAATCTGGTGGCGGCACACTACGCATTTCTTAATAACATACTAGCTTGTGGTACTTGCTTTGCTATCAAACTCTTGCCTACCTGTCACATAGGGAGTGTTTTGCTTGATTTTTTGGCTGGCGGCAAACGATAACAATATCTCAGCTTGCGGCGATGTTTTCGTTTATGTTTACAGTGACTCTACCTGAGGAAGTCAAATGAATATCAAAACGTTTTCATATTGCTTTTAATGTATTAATATGAGTATAGTGACATTTAAAGATAATAAATAAATATATCATGCATAACCAATAATATGCCATTCTATTTATATTCTATACATAAACCGCAGGAATGGAGGCTCATTTTTACACTCACCTGACTAGCAAAAATTGCCGTAGGTGTCGACACACCATGCATTTCTGGCTAATCAAAACGTTTTCATATTGCTTTTGTTTCAATATGAGTATAGTGACATTTAAAGATAATAAATAAAGATATCATGCATAACCAATAATATGCAATTCTATTTATATTCTATACATAAACCGCAGGAATGGTGGCTCATTTTTACACTCACCTGACTAGCAAAAATTGCCGTAGGTGTCGACACACCAAGCATTTCTGGTTAACATTGTACAGTATACACATGTACTACTTGCTTGCGTATCCGTCACACAGGGAAAGTTTTTCTGTCGACTTTTTGGCTGGCGGGTAGTTAGCAATAACCAAACTTCCCGCCAATTATTCTCCTGCCACCTTGTAGAAGATTACCACATATACTTCGAAAGACTGGGTATAACTGTACTTCATTTACTAATAAACGTACGAAAGCTTCGGAAACTGAAGAAGCAGAAGATTTTTTTTTTTTTATCTCGGCCCTGGTTGGCAAGACGTAGTGATAGATGTGTGTATGCCAACCTAGTGAAGAAAGTTTAGCGGGAAGGCACTTTTTTAGAACCACAGGCAGACATTCTGCAAGTTGTCATGAAACTCGGGATACTGCCTTTTACCGCAGTAAACGACTCTATTTCTGCGGTAGTCAAATAAATAAAAAATGAGCACCGATATCATATAATTTTAATGCTTTAATAAATATATACTGACTATCAAAGATAAAGAAAAAAGCTCACGTTTAAACAATAACTGTCACAGCTTTGGCATTCTGACATACTGCCTAGTGCTTCCCATTTTCTTTTGTCTCTTCAGCCCTTCGGCTACTACTTTTTCTTCGCTCTATGTGACACGAATTTCCTGGACAGTGGAAGGAGGTGATGGATGTAGGGGCGTGGGAAATACGTACCTTAAGTGAGATGAAAGGGGGGTGTGATAGCTTACAGTGGGCAGCCGAGGTCCAGGAGATTTGTATCACCGACCGGGACCACGCAAGCACTCTCCACGCCGAGCGTGTAGGCAAATCAAAGAGGGGTGGGGTGGGGGGACAACTCATTAAGTGAACCGTCCTAGGCTAATGAAACCCAAAACTCCTATTGTGAGTTTTAATAGATTAATTAATTCTAAAATCAGACACTAGAATTATGCTACTCGTCATTAAGCAATGTGGGTTAACAGTTAACTGGATTTCACTCATACATCCTAGCTATTCCCTGCGCGCGATTACTAGCTAAATAACTTATACTAAAACATCTTAACTTAATGTCTTCTCTTGAGTGTGGAGACGTCTTCAATTGGCGCGGTCTCCCGCTGAGTTCCGACCGGCGCGGCTCCGCTTCTGGGGGCGGGGCTTTGTGTGGATCGGGGCGGGAAACTGATCGACCTCGTAGCTTGGTGTTTAAGGACGGGCGCTGAGATTGGGTTTGCAAGCAACCCACTTCACCGACGTATTCCTGGTCACTCGTACACTGCACATTGGAGAAGTTCCGGCGGGGTCGTACCCGTATCACTTGTAAGGTCTTACAGTGTGATCAGTCACTGGAGGAAGAAGGTCCTCGAAAGCCGCATAAGGGAGGAGAGGGCGCGAAGAACTTCCGAGATACGAACGGCCCGACCTCCCTAGTTGAACTCAATGGAGAGACTGCCCTGTGTCCCGCGGCATGTGAGGTCAAATTGTCCGCCAGCCAGCATCCAACGGTGCCAATAGTTCTACGTCTCCGTCACTAGTTTTGAAGGGAACTACGAACAATGTTTATGCGGAAGATGACACAGTTCTAATTGTTCCTTGAGGGTAGACACTATTCACGAGCGTGTTAGATACGATCCTAATTATTCTAATTGCCTAGGTTAAACAATATGTGGCAGCGCACAGGGGGTGGGGGTGCTCGCGCGAAGCTGGAACAACATCGCTTTGTGCTTGGCCGAGGAAAACCGTTGGGCCTAGGTCGTGTGAGAACACTTGAATCTAAAGGGAGGGAGGGTTTTCTCTAAATAATTAGAAGTCTCTCAACTTCGTTAAGGCACTGTAATTGATTGCCAAAATGGCACAACAGTTGATGAGGATAAGGAGAAGGAGAAAGGTCAGGAAGTAGCCACTAGAAGTAATTCCCCTGAGTAAAGGGAATGAATAACCAAAACGGGGAGAAATCAGACGAAAGAAAATGGGAAGGGGGATACAGCGAGCCGGGTGTCTCATTTCCAAAAATTGTGACACTATGGAATCGCTGGAATACTTAACATTCACAACATATATATATATATATATATATATATATATATATATATATATATACATATATGTATATATATGTATGTATGTATATATATATATATATATATATATATATATATATATATATATATATATATATAGAAAAAAACACAGGGAAATAAGAAACTTAGTACGAACGTTTTCGTCGATTTTAAGACATCATCAGGGAATACGATAATGTCTTAAAAAGACGAAAACGTTCGGACTAAGCTTTTTATTTCCCAGTGGTTTTTTCTGCATATTATTTTCACGTGTGCCTTGTGAATTACTGCAATTATATATATATATATATTGCAGTAATTCACAAGGCACACGTAAAAATAATATGCAGAAAAAACCACTGGGAAATAAGAAGCTTAGTCCGAACGTTTTCGTCTATTCAAGACATTATCAAGGAATACACAGTTACAGAGACAAAGGTGGATATATATACATAAAGTAAAAGACAAGCTAGGAACATGGGAAGTACACACAAGATGCTTCACAATCAGGTAGAGCCGATGTTTACATATACGGACGTTTGGTCCATGACGTTACGTCACCCCCGCTTAGTAGCACTTGGAGAAGTTCTTACAATTTTATCAATAACGAAATCATCAAGTTTAAATAATCCTAAACTTAAATTGATATTATTGTCAAAGGTTTGTTTAATATGACTGGATTCGATGATGTTCCTTTCTAATAAGGATCTACAAGAAATGATTACATTCGAATTATCCCAGTCAATAGGATGATTGTGGTCTCTTACATGGACAAAAAGGCCACTGGAACTTTGCCCACTCCTTACACTATATTTGTGCTGATTTATCCTAGTTTTTAAGTCTTTACCAGTTTGGCCGATATAAAATTTGTTACATTTAAGGCATGGAATAGAGTAAACACAACCCTCGTTTGCTTCAGGTGAAGACTTAAAAACTAGGATAAATCAGCACAAATATAGTGTAAGGAGTGGGCAAAGTTCCAGTGGCCTTTTTGTCCATGTAAGAGACCACAATCATCCTATTGACTGGGATAATTCGAATGTAATAACCTCTTGTAGATCCTTATTAGAAAGGAACATCATCGAATCCAGTCATATTAAACAAACCTTTGACAATAATATCAATTTAAGTTTAGGATTATTTAAACTTGATGATTTCGTTATTGATAAAATTGTAAGAACTTCTCCAAGTGCTACTAAGCGGGGGTGACGTAACGTCATGGACCAAACGTCCGTATATGTAAACATCGGCTCTACCTGATTGTGAAGCATCTTGTGTGTACTTCCCATGTTCCTAGCTTGTCTTTTACTTTATGTATATATATCCACCTTTGTCTCTGTAACTGTGTATTCCTTGATAATGTCTTGAATAGACGAAAACGTTCGGACTAAGCTTCTTATTTCCCAGTGTTTTTTCTGCATACATATACATATATATAGATATACATACACATATATATACACACACATATATACATATATATATATATATATATATATATGTATATATATGTATATAGGCCTACAGTAGTGGGATTCAAATTTTTCGTCAGCCGGTTCTGTTATAGTCGGTGTATTTCCATCTGACACTAATTTGCAACCACTTCTTAGCCACATTTTCTTTATATTATTGTTATCAATTAAATATTCTAACTAGAAATATGGAAAACTAACAATATTATATTCAAAATGCATCTCTGGCTGCCAAACGTAAAAAATATTCAAATATTTACATACGAAAAACCTGAAAAATTGTCAGGTGGAAAAAAAAAGGGATATAGACCTGGGTGCCTATAGTTAGTCTCGTGATGAAAAAATTCGATTTGGGCAACCTAGTGCAGGTGTATTTTTTTTTTTACGGACGCATGTTTGTGTGGGGGTAGTGTGTGCATGTATAGGCTATGTATGTGCTTACACGTGTGCATATGTGTACATGTACATGAGTATGTGTGTGCATGTGTGCAATGCATTTGTGTTATTTATAAACAAACATGTTTGTGTGGGTAGGCCTAAGGAGTGTGTATGAGAGTGCGTGTATGTATGTATGTCCATAATTATAATAAAATGTAGTTTAATAACACAAATATACAGAGAAACCAAGCACTATATACATGAAAAAACTGGT